>NW_024545239.1:0-386012 GCF_903064755.1 Maudiozyma barnettii | reverse complement strand
ATTGTCCAGAGAAGAAAGATTACAAAAGAAAAATATTGTATTGAAGGATCAACTACGTTATTTACTAGATTTTTATAAAACAAAAGTGTCGGACGATATTCCAAAGAGTGTATTAAATCTAGAAAATGTTAAGATTAACTATGCCAACGATGCTGAAGCGGCTGATAAAGAACAACAAAGCTTGGTTGTGGATGTTTGGAAATTTGCTAAATCAAAGCAAAACTGGTTGATCAAGCATTTTTTTAATACTGAAGAGATCCCTACGGAGTATGACGATATACTGATTGAATATTTTAAGGATCTAAAGGGAAAAATGAAAGATGATCTAATACAGAAATGTTTAGCACAAATAAAAACTTGGAACGAATATTCAATTGCTGAAGAACAGAAAATCAAAGATATGGTAGAAGGTGGTGATAATAAGAAAGAATCTAAGGATGAGGAAAACTAAAAAAAAAAAAAAAAGAATAATCGATATCCTTATATATATAAAAACGTATAACATCTCAGTATCTCAGTTAACCAGATCAATCAATAATAATAATTATAATACTAAGAAGATGATGACTATAATAATAAGTGAAATAAAAAAAAAGTCGTCATCGTCATCACTAAGTTAAACTTTAAAAGATAAATTATGAGGAGTTATACCTTTAGTTCTTCTATATGTACTCATTACTTATTATTGATAGAGAAAGACCTGTTTAGACAGCTACAGCTACAGCTACAGTGCGTATGAGACAGAACGTATATTCAATCATTTAAGGTACATATAAATCCACGGGTAATATTACCAACCATTTTCTTTTTCTTCATCATTATGTGCTATACTATATTATATTATATTTGCCATTTTGCTCGTTAGTAATATAGTATAATATAATATAATGGAATACTGGTATATTAACGAGAAAAAAAGAGAGGGTTAAAAAGAAGTAAAGTAATAATTAATAAGTGGTAATTTGCTGCTTATTCTCTCGAAGACAAGTAAACTATCATTATTATTACTGTTCTTCCAATCAAATCTAATTAGAATAGAATAGATAGTCTGCTTTTCCCTTTTTTTCTTTTTTCTTTTTTCTTTTTTTCAGCTTTTCTATCTCTGTTTTTCTGCAGTCCTTTCTGACACTTCAACCACAGACATGTGTATGAGCCGTGCGATGGATGATCACTTTATTTTTTGTTTATTTCGGTATAACGGACCAACTGTCCCATCAGATTAGTACACTAATCTGATTGTCTTGTCTGATCTCTACATATATATGTATGGTAATGTATGTACGGCTCATTATATTAATAGTTAACAATGATCGGTTTATAATATGTATTTATCAATGGTAAAAAGTTTTCTCAAGAGAACCTGCATAAAATAAAACTACACATATCAATATTTTGTTTTACACACACCACATCTATCTATCCTGTTAATTGACATATTTTTTATTTTTAATACATATGAGGGTTCTTTCCTTCACTCCATTCACCCGATGCGGGAGGGAAGAAAGTGAAGTAAGGAGTAGAGGAATAAGGAAGCTTCTATTCCTGATATGTACACTATAATGTATAAATAGGCAAAACAATAGTAATTACTATTTATTATATGCTGGTTTTTAATCGGATTTAATTAGTATTAAGAGACACCAATATTCAGATTGATATTAATTATAACTCCGATTTATATGAACAGTGGATATTAATTAACGAAACAAGCTTGCAATATTTTGTAGAATTTAGATATTTGTATATGTATATTATCGCTTCGTACTACATGACGCGGTTTATAAACTAGTTCTCTGTTTTTTCCTTTTTTCTATAAAGTAACACTTATTTTCATCCCTCTCCGAATTGATATTTCAGGTGTGCCTTTGTCTGTGCGATTTGAATTATCGGTTACTATATATCAGAGAGAGCGAAAGAGAGAAAGAGGGACAAATAGTTCGTGCGCACGAACAAAATGTCGCTTCTGGGACATATTTCTTTTAGATACGTTCATGGGACATTCTATTCGTGTCTGAGATCGGAAATGTAAAATACTTTGTTTTCTCTTTTCATTCATTCAATAAAGGAAATTGTGAGCGAAAAAATGAAGACGAAGAAAAAAGGGCTTCCTCTAATCTCTAATCTCTATAGATATATTTGAAAAGGTACTACTAATTTACAGTACGAAAAAATAATAATAATAATTATTATTGAATAGAATAGATTCCCTCATATCCCAAAGTACAAAAAGAGAGAGAGAGAGAGAGGTATATAAAGAGAGAGACGTATAGTAATGGGCTTCCATCTCTCCCACCCCACCCCAGATATAATAGACTCGCTTCCCATTTTACGCTTCCCTTTTCACAGCAAGTACAAGGATATATCAATACACAAATAAAAAAATACGTGGTGTTTTTTTATAAACGCGCAGCAGCAACAACAGCATCCAGAAACAAATTAATATTAAATATTTAATCATAAAATGACGCAGCTTATTTAATCTACTACGCTATTGTTGTTTATTATTATCTCGCAAGAATATATATATCGTATTATACACGCACATAGAAAACTTATATCCTCTCTTAGTGAAAATTTAGGGAAGCCCGGACTTCTCTTATTTCAAGAATTTTGGAAGTCAAATAATCTTATTTTTCATAATCTTACATTTACTTCATTTACTTAATGTCATATGACACCCAACCCATAACATCTTTTTCACCATAAAATTTCAAATTTCAATTATTATTATTATTATTATTATTATTATTATCTCAAGTAAAGATGTGCGAACGTTACCAAACTTCAATCTATAGGTCAATTAGTCTTGCTTGTGTGGTACTTGCATATCTCTTTCTCTCTCCCACACTCTCTGCCTCTCTTCTGCCACCCCCTATTTAACTAATATTATCGTTGGCCTCAATCCAATTTCCCTTAACTAAACATACACACTTGATTATATAATATATAAGTAAGTAGGCAATCCTGTATCTAATTATTTTGAAAATTTAAATACCAACTCTTATTTTTTTTTTTGTCAAAGTTGTTTTATTCTAAATTTTTTTTGTATAACAATTCACCAAGAACTTTTATCATCAGTAAAATGTCTCTATCCAACAAACTTTCTGTTAAAGATCTAGAATTAAAAGGCAAGCGTGTCTTCATTAGAGTTGATTTCAACGTCCCATTAGACGGTAAGAAGATCACTTCTAACCAAAGAATCGTTGCTGCTCTACCAACTATCAAGTATGTCCTAGAACATAACCCAAGATACGTTGTCCTAGCTTCTCATCTAGGTAGACCAAATGGTGAAAGAAACGAAAAATACTCTTTGGCTCCAGTTGCTCAAGAATTGCAATCTTTACTAGGTAAGCCAGTCACTTTCTTAAACGATTGTGTTGGTCCAGAAGTCGACGCCGCTGTTAAGGCTTCCGCTCCAGGTTCCGTTATCCTATTGGAAAACTTGAGATACCACATTGAAGAAGAAGGTTCCAGAAAGGTCGATGATAAGAAGGAAAAGGCCTCTCCAGAAGCCGTTACCAAGTTCAGAAAGGAACTATCCTCTCTAGCTGATGTCTACATCAACGATGCTTTCGGTACCGCTCACAGAGCTCACTCTTCTATGGTTGGTTTCGATCTACCACAAAGAGCTGCTGGTTTCCTAATGACTAAGGAACTAGAATACTTCGGTAAGGCTCTAGAAAACCCAGAAAGACCATTCTTGGCCATTCTAGGGGGTGCCAAGGTTGCTGACAAGATTCAATTGATCGAAAACTTGCTAGACAAGGTCGACTCCATCATCATTGGTGGTGGTATGGCTTTCACCTTCAAGAAGGTCATCGAAGGTACTCAAATCGGTGACTCCATCTTCGACAAAGCCGGTGCTGAAATCGTTCCAAACTTGATTGCTAAGGCTAAGGCCAAGAACGTCGAAGTCGTCCTACCAGTCGATTTCGTCATTGCTGACGCCTTCTCTGCTGACGCTAACACCAAGATCGTCACCGACAAGGAAGGTATTCCAGCTGGCTGGCAAGGTCTAGACAGTGGTCCAGAATCTAGAAAGTTATTCGCTGCCACTGTCGCCAAGGCTAAGACCATTGTCTGGAACGGTCCACCAGGTGTTTTCGAATTCGAAAAGTTCGCCGCTGGTACCAAGTCTCTACTAGACGAAGTCGTCAAGTCTTGTCAAAGTGGTGCTACCGTCATTATTGGTGGTGGTGACACTGCTACTGTTGCTAAGAAGTACGGTGCTACTGACAAGATCTCTCATGTCTCTACTGGTGGTGGTGCTTCTCTAGAACTACTAGAAGGTAAGGAATTACCAGGTGTTGCTTTCCTATCTGCAAAGAAATAAGTGATATAAGATATTATTCTTATATATGAAGTTGAGTGTTTGTGTTGTATTTTTTTTAAAAAATGAAAAATTCAAAATTAAGATGAAGGGAGGAATATTAAATATAGTTTATAGAAATTAAGATTCTACCGTTTTCTTTTTCTCTCCATTTTCCTTCAATTGAATATACAATTTCATACTCTTAGCTTTTATTTACCTTTATTTCAAACTTTTAGTATATAAAAACAAATATATAATGCCTCTTTTAATGATATGAAATTTTAAGATTTTTAAAATCTGTTCCTTCTTCTTTTATGATTTATTTATTTATCACATATTTTGTTGTATTAGTGTGGTTATATCAAACCATGTCTTCGCAAGATATGATCCATTACCAGTTTGTTTCTCTGCAAACCTTAATGATCTTATTTGTGGATCACTCATAAAGTTTGTAATTGTATTCTCATCAAGTCCCAATACATCAATTGACAATTTAAGGAATTTCTTCTCATTTTCTTGTGGATCTAATAATAATATCCCATTTATTTGAGGCTCTAAGATACAAAGTATGTCAGTCTCACTATCACCAACATACCAAAATTTGTTGTAATTTTCCGCATTATTACTACCATTATTATCTTCATACAATTTATTTAATACTTCTATCTTATCTGAGCCTGTTAATAATGATTTGGAAAAATTTCCTGTATATACACACTTCGATTCTTTATTTTGATCTAATAGAAGATCATTACAATATATGTTGGAAGACGAAATATATTGTTGAGAGATTGCATCCTGGATTAATTCTCGAGACCAATTGATCGATATTACAAACAGGTCATGGACATCGATATTTAAAGTCCCTAAACATTCAATGAATCCTTTCCGAACAATAGAATCTACGCTCCCATTGAATAAACTATGGACATATGTAGATACATCACGAGTACTAACACCCTTGAATAAATTATATTTTTCTATCTCTTGAATACTATTCAATTCTATATTTCTACATAGCCTTTGGTACTCGATTTCAGATCCAAATAAAACGTTATAGTTGTCCATAGTGATTCTATCATTTGTACCAAGTTTTGCAAGTAATGGTAATGACCTTTTCTGAACATATTTGGGTTGTAGATGATTGTACCCATTCATATACGTAGTTTCGAAATGGGACCAATTTGGACTTGCAGTAGGTTTCACATGATATGCCAATCTGGCAAATGTACTAATAGTATCTTTGTTTGAAATTGTTTCATCAAAGTCACATATTAGAATGTTTCTAGACATCCTGATTCATTCAACAAAGATCTGGCAACATAGACAATTCTGAACCAGTCGTTCAGAATTAGTTATAAATATAATACAATTTGGAGTGGAATACTCACTTATCAAGTAATCAATTGTTCCCTTTATTAGTATTTGGTATACTGTGCATATGTGTATATATCTATTTTCCACAGTAAGGAATTCATGCTTCCAGACGAACTGCGCAGAGCCAAACATATTTTCACGGAAGAAAGACTTCAAAAAATTTCAAAACTTTGAGCTCATCGAAAATTTTCATCCGTTAAATGAATGGATGAGATGATTATTTATTTGAGAAATGTATGAAAGGTACTATACGTTCTGATAACTTAATCCTACAGTGAATAAAGTTCTGATAGTCACGATTTTACATATATTCTTGCAGAATATAAAATACACCAACAAAGAGAAATGGAAAATACACATATCCCTGCTTGGAAGAGAATTGCTATCAAGAAACAAAATAACGAAGTTACCAATGACTTCAGCACAGAAGATCCATTGAATGTGACAACACATTTATCCACTGGGTCATTGTCTAGGAAAGAGAAGAAACGTATCATCAACAACGATCCTGATCTTGGTAAGACCAAAAATAAAGTCACGAAGACCAAGAAAGATAAGAAGAAATTAAAATTGTCCAGAGAAGAAAGATTACAAAAGAAAAATATTGTATTGAAGGATCAACTACGTTATTTACTAGATTTTTATAAAACAAAAGTGTCGGACGATATTCCAAAGAGTGTATTAAATCTAGAAAATGTTAAGATTAACTATGCCAACGATGCTGAAGCGGCTGATAAAGAACAACAAAGCTTGGTTGTGGATGTTTGGAAATTTGCTAAATCAAAGCAAAACTGGTTGATCAAGCATTTTTTTAATACTGAAGAGATCCCTACGGAGTATGACGATATACTGATTGAATATTTTAAGGATCTAAAGGGAAAAATGAAAGATGATCTAATACAGAAATGTTTAGCACAAATAAAAACTTGGAACGAATATTCAATTGCTGAAGAACAGAAAATCAAAGATATGGTAGAAGGTGGTGATAATAAGAAAGAATCTAAGGATGAGGAGAAACAAGTTGAAGATGAAGACAAATCAACCGATGAGGTAGAGAAAGATGAAACAAATAACGACAAGGATAAGAAGGAAGAGCAGCCTGAAGTTGTACCTCCAAGTAAGTTTGTTGTGTCTAGAAGCCATAAACTACTAACGAGGTGGGTTCAACTTGAAGATGGGAGCATTGACAAATCTAGTATGGAACTACTAAATTTCACTATATAATAAACAATATTATTTAATTACCTTTGTACACTATTCCATCTCAAAAATCGGGTAGTTTGACATTTAGATATCTAATATTAACATTTATTTTATCTTTCAGTATTGATATTACGGGAAAAAAAATCACAACGCAGGAAACGTTCGCGACAACTAAAATAAGATGCTTGGTCTTTAAAAGGTACTGATTAAAGTTCAAGGTATATTGACAGAACATTAGAAAAGTTAATCCGATATTCACAACAATACAACTTGTGGTATAATGGATAAGAACATATAAACCCAAATACAAGAAAAAAAATAATGGCATACGAAGGTTATTATATAAACAATAAGAGCTTAGACATGAAAACATATGCAAATATTGGGAGATTTCTAACGATGACTGGGGAATGGAAAACCCGGTTTAACTCGTTCTTGGAATCACAAGATAATTATGGGAAGACTAGTAAGGAAATTCTAAAAGAGTGCGAACAGTGTTTATTAAGTTGTACGTCAGACTCCTCGACGGCTTCTAAAGATGCGATTGCAAGGTGTAAACAAATAGAGAAAATTCTTCAAAAGAAGAGGCCAAATAATAAAGACTCTTCAGATTCGAATCTAATCATAGAGGAGATAGATTTGAAAAAAAATACATTTGGAACTACATCAGCTAAATTGGAATTTGATTCAGTAACTGGAAAGTTGATTAAAGAGCCATTAGAAAATTTGGTTATTGAGGAATTGGATGTCGCAGAGTTTAGCTGATTTGTTCGAATGACAAATTTACATAGCCAGAATACTAATAGTACCGTACTGTAATATACAAACACTTGTCTACCTATATATTTGTATGCTGTTATACTTTTTTTTAGATATAGATAAAGATATATTAAGATATAACAGTCTCACACACATTGGCTTAGAATTTAAAGAATAAAAAAAAAGAAACTTGAAGGTTGTTAATTTCAAATAAAACCAATAATATATAAATCATTTTCTGAACGAAAAAATAAAAGCCCTGTAGGGGGCTCGAACCCCTAACCTTGTGATTAAGAGTCACACGCGCTACCGATTGCGCCAACAAGGCTTATTTAATTAAAAAATATTTACTAAATTTAACTACATATATTTATCAAATTATTTCTTTTCCCCCTTTGCAATTTATGTAAAAGCTGTTAATGTTGAAATGCAGGGGGAATTGATGGGAAAATTGAATATTAGACATCTTCTATTTAACTGAACAAATTTTATTATCAGAAAAAATCAACTTATGGTCGTCTGAAGGTTTTATATCATATATAAAAATATATAAGGTAAATTATGGAAACAATTATATTCATAAATGTTGTTCCATTTATATATGTTGGATTATCATTGTCGTGATTATAAACGCACTCGACAGTGGCGTAAGTAATCTATTATTAAGTCGTTGCGGGATGAACCTATCGTTAGATCTGACAGAAATTATGTGGAATCAAGATATCTAAAATGTCCTAATAAGAACTAAACATTTTATTAGGTAATAGTCGTTTAGGCCATAATCGTTTAGAAAGCAATTTCATTACTTATCAATCGTTTAACCAACAATCGTTTAGGTAATCAGTTTACTACTTAACAATCGTTTAGGTAACAAGAAGAAACGAAACTTCGATAAAATAAATAATATATAAAGACAGAGAATTCTGAACTTACATTCTAAGTTAGATTCTGTTCGTTCTATAAATTATATACAATACAAAAAACAATGACTTACAAATAGAAGAGAAATATAACAAGTATATTTTACCTACCTAACATTAAAACTTAAGCTACACCATTCACCTCTATACCTAACACCTTTAATAATGAACGAATATAAGTCTAACCACAGTATGTCTGCTTCAGCTCAAATATATTATAAGAATGATAATGACCAAGGTTATGATCTGATGCTAGGTTTATCCCTCAACAATTTACTAATATATTACTTACGCCACCGTTGAGTGAGTTTATGTCGGAAATATATTATAAGAGGGATAATGACCAAGGTTATGATCTATTGATAGATTCATCCCGCAATGATCTTGAGCTGAAGCAGACATACTGTGGTTAGACTTATATTCGTTCATTATTAAAGGTGTTAGGTATAGAGGTGAATGGTGTAGCTTAAGTTTTAATGTTAGGTAGGTAAAATATACTTGTTATATTTCTCTTCTATTTGTAAGTCATTGTTTTTTGTATTGTATATAATTTATAGAACGAACAGAATCTAACTTAGAATGTAAGTTCAGAATTCTCTGTCTTTATATATTATTTATTTTATCGAAGTTTCGTTTCTTCTTGTTACCTAAACGATTGTTAAGTAGTAAACTGATTACCTAAACGATTGTTGGTTAAACGATTGATAAGTAATGAAATTGCTTTCTAAACGATTATGGCCTAAACGACTATTACCTAATAAAATGTTTAGTTCTTATTGGGATATCTTATATATCTTGATTCCACATAATTTCTGTCACTACCTAACACTACAAATAATGAACGAATCAAGATCTAACTCTATTATGTCTGTTTCAGTAAGATAAAATATCTTGTTCCCATATATTTTCTGTCATTTCCCATATTCAATTATATAACATTTAAGTAGTATACAAATAACACAAGGTATAAACTCTAGGAAATACTTTTAATCTTTTCTTTTTTCTTTTTGTGATATTGACCGTTCTTTTATGTTATTTTCATCTGGAATCATAAAAGTAGAAACACTTTAATATTAAATACAGCAATACTGAAGTTATCATCAATATGCAATACTTATGGTTATAACTAGTCACAAGGTCAAAAAAAAAATGACACTTCTCTCTATATCTGGAGAGAAAAATTTAGGTCGTACCCGGACTCGAACCGGGGTTGGTCGGATCAAAACCGACAGTGATAACCACTACACTATACAACCCTAAAATTTATGAAAAAAATTAAAAAAATAATATACATGCTTAACGTACAATTTTAAATTTAAATCTTTTTTGGATCTCCTACCACTTGTTGTTTAGGCATTTACTCTGTTACAATATAGAAAGTAGCAATACTTAGTTATTACAATTTTATGTTTAGTAAGAAATTATTACTAACTGTTCAATATGACTCTAGAACTGTTAAACAGAGTTGCTGTTGTTAAACTGCTCATCTTTTGTGCATAGTAACGTTGGACTATGTAGCTCCAATAAACCCAATGTAGGGGGAATGAATACTACATTATGCAGTATATATCATGTGTTATTATATATACGGCAGTGCGGCACACTCCAAATTCTACTTATATTAGCTACCTTCACCTTCAGATAGGTTAAGCTAATGTTAGCCTTTTTAGTGCTGCCGCTACATATTCAACAAGAACATTCTTTAAGAATGATTAGTAAGTAAGTATTACTATTTGTTTCATAAATGTCTAGAACATGTTTCAAGAATGTTTAGTAAGAATACTATCAATATTTGGTAGACTGTTTTCCTTTTCCAAAAGTATAAAAGGACCACATATTCTAACTTTATATATATACAATCTTCCTTATATAGACTTACTTTATATAATATAAAATAAAATAAACCACAAGATTATACATTTGAATATCTATAATTATGTATAATTTCAACTCGAATACTAATCGTATATTCTCGATATCAAACTTACGTTTACGTTTCATAATTATCTATTAATAGATATTGTGGAGCAGTTGGTTTCGTGCGGTTATTCTATAAACCTTGGTCATTATTATCCTTATAATATATTTCCAACAATACTGTCCCTAGATGGCAACTTTGGGATTATTAATTCACCTGAATATTCCTTTTGTAAATATTTGCGGAGGTTTATCTTTTTTTAGTAGGAATATGCAAGACTATTTATGCTGTAAATTATCATCGAAGTATTGTATCACTCCAGGTAAAACAAAATGAACTAGTATAAAATAAGGACTTACCACTTGAAGTGCAGCCATTGCAATTTCCAATATCAATCCAGTTATAAATGATATCTTTATAACTGGATTGACTTCAAAAATCCTCTAATTCCCCAGAATTGGGTTCCATAAAAACCAAACCAATTAAGCTAATATACGATGACTTCAAAAATACCTTTAAACTGCTTCTAAAACGAATAATAATAAAATACAACTCAAACAACTTCATATATATATTGCTTCATACTTAATCAGCAAGTTCGTCATATCCCTATCATAAATCACGAAAGATTCAAACGATATTACTATATTAAATTCTGTATATCGAATAGGAGGCAGGTAATATTTTACTTTTCGTGACATCAGAGCCATGTAAGGGTACGACACTGACAGTATACTTATTATTAATTCCTCAGATTATAGAGTGTGGAGTTTGAACCAATTTTACGGTCTGCATTCAAATATCCACGTTGTTAATAGACTGACTTAAGCTCAAGATTTTAGGTGGAATATAAGATTAGACTCTTAGTCTTTCGGAAACTCCATATAAAATAAATAGCTAAAACAAAACCTCTACTGAAACTAGACTTCAAGAATTTAGTAAACTCCACAAGAATAGAAATTATAAATTCGATAGATAAGCCCAACATTATACATTAGAAAGTTGAATTTCGAAATCACCAGCCCAAAAATATTTTAATGTTCGTATTAAATTATTAAATTATTTTTTATTGATTAGTATATAAACATAGAGATAAGCCAATATCTATGTATATGTATATCTATATATCACATGTGCCTTAGGAGACAGATCTAAACTGTTCCCACTATTATTTTTATTTTTATTTTTATATTTTTTTATATTTTTTCCTTTTAAGTATGTGCATTACCTTTCAGATAACAGTCGAGTCCAGCAAAAGGGATAGAAAAACTGGGGAATAATACTCCCTTTTAATGTTTTTTATTATTATTTTAGGAATTCCAAGATCTGTTGCGTTATGTTGTATAGCTCCAGACTTGCATCTTCAGCAGGTTCTGAATTCCGCGAATCGTTGTCACCATGTTGCCCTGTAGAATTATTATTATTATTATTATTATTACTGTTATCCTCGTTACCATTAACATTAATTCCTGATTTCTGGACTCTCTCAGAAGTTATTTCTGCCATTCTCTTCACACCAGATATCAGTTGTTCATCATTCTTCACCAAATCAACAACTTTAACGTTATGACTTTCCAATAATTGTAAAATTGTCCATAATGCGATATGCTCAAACGTAGCATAATCACTCTTCAAAAATCTAGATAAGAAATCACGTATACCACCTTTTGGTTCATTCCAGTAGTCAATAATCTTGTTATAGTTATTGATTCTTGAACATAGATTAGCCAATGCAGCGGCAGAGTTACCAGATACTTCTTGATTTTGAGAAAATGTCATAGGAATCAATGCGTCCAAGATATTTGCATTTAATAGATCTAATTTGGAGACATCCGCTAAAGCTAAGATAGCAAAACATGCGGAGATTTCACTTTGAACACTTATTGGAGAACTCAATGCCAGTTCTTTACATTTTTCAATGGCACCACTTTCGAAGAATTCTTTTCTGTTCTTTTCAGAAGAAGCTGCCAAGTTTCTTAAAGTAGATACAGCATGGCATTGAATCTCTTCAGAGTCTCTATAATCCAAAAGTTTCACAAGTGGTTTTAGGAATCCAGCATCTACAATCAACCCTTCATTTAATGGATGAATAGATATATTTCTAATACAAGCGACACTAGCCAAAATCAAAGGAATAGAATCACTTTGAATCAATTTCACCAAATGAGGTAAACCACCAGCTCTTACAATTTCTAATTGATAACTTGGATCAGAAGCCAAATTTCTAAGAGCCAAAGTAGCTTGACATTTTACGCGAGAAGAAGTTGAATCCATCAAAGCTACCAATTTGGAGACCAAACGAGGTTCAGTTTGTGATAATTTTTCTCTATTTTCTTCATCAACAGCAATATTAGATAAAGCTGTAGTACAATAGTATTGCACATCCGGATCAGCAGATGATAATAATGATACTAGGACAGGAACAGCCCCTGCATTAACCAATTCTTTTCTATTTTCATGAGAATGGGTCATATTTAGCAAAGCACCTGTAGCGTTTCTTTGAACTCTAATATGTTTTGATTTTGCTAATCTTGTTAATGGAACCAATGCACCCGATGTAGCAATCTTATGTTTATTATCATCACGAGTTGCCAAATTTGTAATACAACCGACTGCATTACATTGAACCTCTACATTATTACCCATCATTTCATGAATCAAGGGTTCAAGACCACCCATTTCCACTATCAATAACTTATTATCATTATTCACTGCAAGGTTCCCTAATGCTGCACATGCAGCTATTTGAATCTGAGGGTCATTACTTTGTAACAGGATTAATATTGGTTCTAATACATCCCTTGATACAGGTTTAACATATTTTTCTGTAATTTCTGCAAAAGCTAGAGCTGCACTTCTTTGTAAATTCAAATTATCAGAATATACTAAAGTCGTTAATGCTTTTAATGGACCACCAGAATAGAAATCTAAATTATCTTTATCTTCTAAGTAACCTAATAAAGATGTAACTGCTTCTCTTTCATTATCAGCAATCGGTAAAATAGAAGTGTCATCTTGAGGATTCATACCATTTGCAGAACCGCCATTAGCAGAACCTGCTGAGGAAGTATCCCTCATACAACTACAACATGCACCCATAACTATATTATTATTATTATTTCAAACAAACAAACAAAAAAAGAAATCGATTCTTCACCGTAAATAACTAGTAATATAAGTTTGGCGTATAACTTTCGTAATCTCGATATTAAAAAAAAAAATTAAAACAAAGAAACCTCTAAGTAACTATCCCCAATGTCCTATCGTTATTTTTTATATAGATATATCTTTGCTATCTATTTGGTGATAAATGTGTGTTTACTTGTTGACAGTTCTTTTATAGGGAACAAAATCAAAACTAAAAAATGAGAAAAAATAAATATCACAACTAACAATATAAATATCGTTCTTTAGATATAACCTCTTTACTTAAAATATTAAATAAGATGAGACAAACACACCCACTATATCGATTAATCACAATCTCTTACAAAATATGTCAACCTTGCAATGAGTCTCCCGTAATTCAAAATAAAACCTGTAACATCCCTCTATCTCTCTATCTCACCCTAATTTGTAAAAACTCAGAATTCCCTTTCAGTTTCTCTAACCTCGCGCTGCTTTTGCTTTTGCTTTGCAGCAATATTTATCGCTCGCTTAACAAAGAAAAGCTGCAAAAATCGATTTTAGAGTGAAGGGATTATCACTGTGAACGGATAGTGTTACCCTCTCGGTGACAGAAGTCTTTATTCGCAAACCACACCACAGCAAGAATAATACCGATTTCGTAGGCTAACTATATATTGCTATATCT
The DNA here is from genome assembly GCF_903064755.1 of Maudiozyma barnettii. Classification (NCBI taxonomy): domain Eukaryota; kingdom Fungi; phylum Ascomycota; class Saccharomycetes; order Saccharomycetales; family Saccharomycetaceae; genus Maudiozyma; species Maudiozyma barnettii. The sequence goes on along the minus strand of NW_024545239.1, from coordinate 371,709 downwards.
ATTTGTACAATTTGAAGCCAGTTTTCTAGTTTATATATTTTACTTTACGTTATTCGACAGTAATACTTATGGTTGGAATTGCATGATTATCACAAAGAAATAAATACATACATACATACATACATACGTTGACAAAATGTAGTCCTACATAGTTAGACCCAGAACACCTGAACTGACAAAGGTATCAACCGCACTGAACTTTCTTAATGAGTTCTTTTGCGAATATACGTTTGTAGGGATACCGCAGTCTACTGTGACTATAACACTATCAACTGCGCCGTTACGACTACTGCTACTTGCACCATTTTGTAAAGATGATGTCTTGCCATTGTCCAACAACACCTTATCCATGAACTTCAAACAAGAAAGTGGCCATGAGTAAGAACAGAGGATCTTATCAACTTTATTAATACACACATCAAAGTTTTGTAGACCCGAACTGGAATCATAACCAGATGGTAAATCAATGGACCAAATCTTTACGTTCTTATTACGTTTGGTTTCATTACACCAATTCACAATCTCTAAAATCTTTTGATGAGAACCTCTTGATAAAGTAAAATCACTTAAATTAGAATCAAACCCTTGCATAGCATCGATGATTAATTCAACGGGACTATTCAATTTAGCTAATAACGCATTCAAATTCTTTAAAGAATTGACAAGTTTACCTCCACTATTCTTAAAGATTTCAATCTTGTTCAATACATATTTATCCTGGATATCGTTCAATGGACATGAAAACATTAATACAACACGTACTTGTTTCAATTGGCATAGATAACGGGACAATGCAATAGCTTTAATACCAGATCTATTCATATCAGAAACAAGTACTACAATTAATGGTTCTGGGTTTGTGTTCTTTACTGTAAGTCTAGTTGGTCCTCCCAAAGTTTGTTTAACCAAATAAGATGCATTATTACCGAATATTTCATTCATTGTACCAGTGGTAATACCAAATGTCTCGTTTGTTAAACGTTCGATCTCTAATAATTCCACTGGAGATGCCATTGGAATCAATTGTCCAGTCTTACTATTTTTCAATGTTGGTAAACCATTTGATACGGAACCAGATCTTGAAGAATTTGAAGCATTATTTATTAACATTTGTTCTATTTGAGATAATAATTGGGCTTTATTAGCAGTTTGTTCAGTAGAATTCCCCTCATCATCTACTGCAGAATGTAACAAATGTGTAATATTGATGGATTTTGTAATTGGATAATATTCACTGTCTTCCTCCTCCTCATCTACTATATCGTCATCTTCTGTATCATCCTCTTCGTTGTTTGTAGCAATATTACTTCTCTTTCTGTTGCTATTAGCACCACTACTTATTTCATCCTCTTCCTCATCAGTAGCAGACTCAAAATCTTCTACATCATCGTCATCATCATCATCGTTATTATTATTACTATTATTATTATTATTATTATTATTATGTTGATGCTTTGAAGATTGTTTTTGTTTGTTAAATTCAGTACCCACTTTATTCCACGAATCTTCTTTGGCATTAGGGATCACCATTTCATCATATTCATAATTACCTTGGCCACGACCAAACGAAGTTCCACTATTCGTAGTAGTATCAGGACTGCCCTTCTTATTGAACGAAACCAAACGTTTCTCTGGATCCACTTCATCCTCACGTTTCAATTGTGCAAAGACATCCTTCTTATTGAAAAGAGTCAAATTTGATTGGAAATCAAAATCTGCACCATTCTTGATCCTTCCCACATCATCATCTTGCCAATCCATCCCTTCCTGTTGTCTTGCACCACCCCTATTACCATTACCACTATTATTGTTATTATTATTATTATCATCATTATTCGCACTAGTGCTACTATTATTACTATTATTATTACTGCTACGGTTTAGTTGCAGTGGTTGCAGTTGTTGAGGAACACCTAATACTTTCAAATCCTTAAGTCTGGAGGATCTGACTTTAAATGCCTGCGAAGTACCACCATCTCCAAACGTCACGTCACTCAATGTAAGCCCCTTACTGTTAGCTTTAACGATTTTACCTTGAATAAGTTTCCCGTCTCTGAGTTCTAATTGAACTGAATATCCTGTGAATTGAGAATGATCAGACATTGTTGGTTCTTTTCTTTCTTTTGGAAGTGCCGTCTGTCTTGGTGTACATATGTCTATGTAAATAGGTAAATACTTTTAAACAGCAACAGTTTATGAATATGAATTGTTCGTTTCTTTGAATATAAGAAGATGTTGTTCCAGTAGCACTTCCAACTTTTACCAATTTTTTTTCATTTTTCATTTTTCATTTTTTCATTTCGCTTCTCCTTCCCCCAAAATAAAAATACAAAATAGATGAAACTTTGAATTGAGATGCAGAATACTGAAATAATAAAGTAATTAAGTAATTAAGGAAATTAATAATAATACAAATTAAGTAAATGTATACACACATAAAAGAAAAAAAGTATACAGGGACTATAATATAGATAAAGTAGTAAAAGAAAAACAGAATTCCTGAAATGTAATATACCCATAGTTAGCTGATAAAAAAAGATAAACAGAAAGAAATAAAAGAAAGGAAAATATAATACAAATCCTGTCCGATTTGTTTCATCGGATAGACCAAATAGAGACATATACAAGTAAAAAAAAGAAGAGAGATTTGTGGTTTTGTATGTCTTCAGATTGTGAAGTGATTGAAACAAACAAAAATTAAAAGAGGTAGTTCTTTTTATTATCATCACAATACGTATAATGTGATCAATGAGCCGACAATTGCAAAGATAAATGGAATATTACCTAAAATAGAGCTCATAACACCAAGGTACTTCATTAGGAAACATCCGCAAATTTTAGAATGTTTGAAGGAAGAAACACCATCAGAGAAGTTATCAATAATATGATTTGTCGATGTAGTGTTAATGTGACTATGTTGTAATAATAAGAATAACAACCCTTTAGTAATATTCATCATCATTGGATCAATTTCAATCATTAGATCATAACGGATAAAATTGAAATAATAAGCGAACAACATTGGTACACCAACATATGTTATAGCCCATACAAGTAATAATACAATTAAATTATAATCGTTGTTACGATCATTTTGGAAAAAATCTTGAATTAATAATAATGCTTCAATAATTTGGAAAATAATAGTAATTGTAATTAAACTTGAGAAGAAATCTTGTACATTTTCATTTAAAATCTTTGTAGATTCGACAATATCACAAAATCTTTCTTGTAAATTAAATTTAAATGGTGTTTCATCATCGTTACCGGATATTTCATTCTCTTTAAAATTTAATGTATTATAGTTTGTTGCGTCATTATTATTTTCTTTTTCAACTACAATTGGTGCAACATGTTCTTCATCGCTAGCTGGTTGTACGGAATCAAAATAATCCTTCAATTCAGGGAATTCAATTTCTGTGTCTAATGGGTGTGCCAATGAAGCCAAATAACGTTCAACTAGATCAATTACAACAGTTTTGGTAGCAGAAGTAGAAATATCATCCAATTTCAACTTTTCACAAAGATCCAATAATTCCATTTTTTTCCAACGACTGAATGAATATTTCTTGGTCTTTTTTCCAACCTTTCTAAGACTTCTTCCTGCAGGTGCAGTAATCATATCGGACATATCAACGACACTCTCCTTCAAGGGACTTGATTCCAATGACATATTGATTGTTGCGGCTTTTTGTTGTTATTGTTGTTGTGTATTTCTCACAAATAGAAGTGCTTATTGCGTATTTCTTTTTTCCTACCAGTACTTAAAAGTTTTTCAGTAAAACAACAAACAAAGATGTACAAATATACAGAAACACTTATAATAATTGTCAGATCTTACAACTGGTTTGTTTATTTGCTTGTTCGTTTGCTTATTTGTTTGTTGTTTGTTTCCCCTTATTATTCGATTTGATCTGATTCGATTTTCTTTCCCTTCACGGAGGAAATAATTCGTTTTGTTTATTTTTTGCCGTTTACAGATAAGTTTTGTGTGTCGTGGCAAGCGATATTCTGGAGCCAATCATTAGTATTATTACTATGTTGTAGACTCCATTTGTAACCAAGGTACAACTAGTGCTCATGGTGCCTTTGGGCTCTCTTATCTTGAATAACTTATAATAAAGATAGCTTTTAAATCATTCTAGTGCGCGACGCATGAATTGGACGGTGTCGTCAAGTTCAGTTTGCATTTGGCGGGCGATAGTCCACGTAGTGCTACCTGTTGGGGTACCCATGATCCCATCACTGACAGACTTTTGTAAGATCAATTGTAAATGGTTGACACTCACAGGAGTGGTAGCCTTGATCTTCTCCAAATTGAGTAATTCGCGTACTGCAAGTCTACTAGTGTTTGCACTATCGCTATTATTGGTACTTCCATTATTATCTAGACATTTGTATAATTTATCTAGGATTTTGTTCTTGGATTGTAATTTGTTTAATACAGTGTCTCTATACAATTGCAACAACTTTTCACGTTTTGGATCAACGTTACGCATTGTGATAGAGCCCTCAGGTGTACCTGTTCTACTTTTATTAGCAACAGGAGATTGAACTTTTGCATGTGTAGTAGTGTGTGTATCTAACGGAACACTCGATGTACGTTGCTTCTTATTCTCATGTGTGCTGCCTGAGGTATTCACCGTAGTAGTGTTTGTAGTAACAGGTGTGTTTGTGACTTTATCCAATTCCTGTAATATATCAGAATCCAATTTCTTTATATATTGAATCTGTTGATTTCTATACTGTGAATATTTTTCCATTATTAACATTTTTAATTCTGCCACCTTCAAATTATGGAAACTTAATTGTCCATCAGATATTACAATCCGTTGTAACGGAAACAAATCATTCACTGTCTTTAATACATCATGAATATTTAATTTATTAGTCGGATTACTCACAGCCATGATTTCATTCACCAGCACATTATTTTGGATCTCATTAGTCAGTTTCACGAGAGACAATTTGATATTACCACTAATTACAATACTATCCACCCCTGCTGCGTTCTGCTCCATTCGATGTCCATGTGTATCATTATCTGAACTATTATGTTGATCATGATGGCTATTGTTGTGATTATGAGGATCCTGCTTGATCTTCGGAAGTAAGAGCGCGTATATTATTTGTAACACGATAAGCTCCTTGACTATAGGGTCTACCATTCTAACCATTACCCTGTTTGAGTTTTGCTTTGTTTATCTTTAAAAGGTCATGCCTATGTCTATACATATCTGTCTATATGTTTTATTAAAGAAATAACTTGATAGATGTTGAAATTCAACAAAAAAGCGAGAATTTTTTGAACTTTTTGGAGTGATTTTTCTCATCGCTGAAAATTAGTAAAAACACGTAAAGTAACAACAAACTAACCACAACAACTCGTATATATAATATAATAGTAGTCTGGTTCAAGCAAGTAGAGGACTGCCATTTAAATATACATATGCGCGTATCAATAATATGTCGAAGCTTATCCCCGACCAACTGCCGTTGAATAATAATGCGTTGAAAGATCTACAACGTATAAGGGCCACTGAACAGTCGCGTTTGTTTACAGAATGTGGTCAAGAATTGAGAAACACAATGGATCAATGTCTGGAAAGTGTCCAGGAGTTAAAGGAACTTGCTCCATTGCTGGAGTCCCTAGCCGAATGTGCAGCTGCACTGGAGAAACAAGAGACGGAATACAGCACGATGGCATTGAATCTGGAAATTGCAAAGAAACAATATACTACCGAATCAGAAAAGTGTAAAGAAGTTACATTAGAGACATGGGATGAATACGTTGATAAGACTTTGGAAGCACCGGATTTCTTAGATGTTTTGAAGATGGAAAGATCAGAAGAGATAAAATCTCAAACGCGACATTTACCAACTTCACGTATTTCTGACACAAATAAAATACTACGAATCTTACCACAGATATGGGAGAATCCAAGGTGCGTGCTTCCAGATGATAATGATGACGAAGACGATTTAATGATAGACGGTGGGATTATAGAGTTAACATGTCCAATCACTTGTAGAATGTATGAGAAGCCATTAATATCGAAAAAATGTAGCCATGTATTTGACGAGACTGGGCTTAAGAGTTATTTTTCAAAAGAAAATCATCGTGATTGTCCACAGACAGGTTGCAGTAAACAACTAACTTTTAGAGACTTTATACCTGACCCAGTGATGGCATTGCGTTGCCAGATTGCAAAGATCCAAGAGACTAAACATCTAGATGTAGGTGAACAAGAATCCTTGGATGTGTTATAGTATGTTGTATGTTGTATGTGTTTTAAATTCGGCCCGAATATTTTGATATTTTTCAAAAATCGGTTAGTAATTTTCTGTTTCTCCTTAGAAAAGCCCGATTTTTCAAGTATATATATATAGATACATAAAATTGGAGGGATAAGTATATCAATTATAGTTTCTAAGTTTTAGGATTCATTACAACAATCATCTACTATATTGTACATACTCAAACAATGAACTCACAAGAAGCAATTCCATATGCAAAGAAATTTGCTCGCCTATTAAAGGCTTACAACGTCGATACAGTATTTGGTTTAGTTGGAATCCCCATCGTAACCTTTGCCAATGATCTTATTGATGAAGGTATTCACTTTATTTCGTGTAGAAACGAACAAGCCGCTTCATATGCTGCATCTGCTTATGGTTACTTAAACAATAAACCTTCAGTTTTACTAGTCGTAGGTGGTCCCGGACTAATCCATGCATTGGCTGGGGTATACAATTCTATGAATAATAAATGGCCATTAGTTATCATTGCAGGTAGTAACGATAACGGTGAACATCAATACCAAGGAACTTTCCAAGAATTAGATCAAATTTCTTTGTTAGGAGAATATGTTAAATTTAAAGGTAAATTGAATCATCATAATATGGATTTTGTCACTTACAATGCATTTAATTATGCTATACAATCTCCACAAGGTGTTTCCTATATTGATTTCCCAGGGGATCTTATTGAAAGTGGTGTGAAAGTAAATTCAACTATTTCACCACAGATTAGACCACCTCAACCTATTAAATCCTGCCCCAATCCACAGATTGTTGATCAAGTGGCTCAATTAATTACCGATGGAGTTGATACTAAGAGTCAGAATATATTAATTGTTATTGGGAAAGGTTGTGTTCATCATGCGGATTCGATAAAGACATTTATAAATAAATATAATTTCCCATTCTTACCAACTCCAATGGCTAAAGGGATTCTTCCTGATTCTCATCCGATGAATGTATCTAGTGCTAGATCCTTAGCATTAGAGGAGGCAGATATTGTCTTAGTGCTTGGAGCAAGAATCAATTGGATTTTACATTTTGGACAACCACCTAAATGGAAATCAACAGTTAAATTTATTCAATGCGATAATGATGTAGGAACTCTTGGGGTAAATAATACTTCAAATGCTCATCTATCGCTATTAGGGGATATTGATTTAACGGTTCAACAATTAGGTCATACATTAGATAGGTTATCACCTAATGGGTTCATACATCCAAAGTTACCAGAAGAGATGGAATTAAAGATTCAACAAAACCATAAGAGAATGCAAATACAAGAACATACGTCGAATGAACAAAATGAATTAAACTATCATACTGTTTATCGTACTCTAAGAGAGGTGAGAGAGGATTCAAGGACTATATTAGTGATGGAAGGAGCTAATACCATGGATAAAGCCCGTGTATCATTCCCGACTTCATTCCCATTAAGACGATTAGATTGTGGTACCACCGCTACAATGGGGGTTGGTCTTGGATATACAATTGCATCCAGACTCAGTTTCCCACATTTGGATACTGTATTGATCCAAGGTGATTCTGCGTTTGGGTTTTCCGGAATGGAAATTGAAACATTAGTAAGATTAGGTCTAGGTTGTGTCATAGTGGTAATGAATAATTCAGGGATCTATCATGGTAATAACCCGAACAGTTCAACAAAATTAAGTGAAAGGTGTCGTTATGACCAATTGGCTAAAGGGTTAGGCGCTCAAGGGTACATGGTTACAGATTTAATCGATCTAAAGAAGAAGTTCCAAGAGGCAATTATACAATCCCGTGAAAACAATGTTGTTACGTTATTGAATGTAATCATTGAGCATGGAAAGGGTGCGAGTGTATCATTTGCATGGCAAAACAAGACACCAAGTAAACTGTAGTACCAGTAAAGTATGTAGAGAAATGTGTAACAAAACAGGATAAAATATTGAAAATTACTTGAAATTATTAGCCCGTTTAGCTCTGATGGAGAGAAAAATTTGTCTTCATCAGAGTTCGAACGCTGCCAAAATACTTCTCTCTTTACTGTTTTAAGTAACAAAGAGCGCTATTTAAGAACAACGCAGCTCCTACGAACAAGACCTGCTTACACAAGGAAAATCGTCTTCTAAAGACAATTTTCAGTAACAAATTTACTATTTCAGCAGGTGGGAAATTCGGTGGAACTTTGTGAACGCGCAAATTTATAACCAAAAAATTTGTTGGCCCGCAAATTCTTTCTTCTTTCTCTGAAACGGGAAAGAATTTGCGCCCGATCTTGCCCCTGAGGGTCTGTTTTAAGCGGGGAACCGTAACAGTTAAGGGTGCACCACATACGAGTGTAACTTGGGTGTGGTGTATGGCTGCTACTATCAGCAATATACGCAGTGCGGGGTGTGGGTGTGTTTCGCACACCCTTACACCGCACTGATGGGAACGGTAGCGGTGAGTTCATTTGACGCGCAAATTCACTTAGAGTGGTTTGTGTGGTCTGTTCAGTGCAATCGTAGGACATAGCGAGAGCGTGGTCACGTGGCTTGGTCACAAGTTACGGCAGCCCCATTTTGCTATGAACCCGATACCGATTACTGTTGTTGTTCTTTGCTTTAATACCTTTCTACAAAAGAGATTAATATCTAATTTCGTTATTTTTAATTTTATTTTTATTAATATTATTTTAATATTTTATTAGATGTGGTTTTACTATGTATATATATATTTACATGTTGTTATGTGAGAAAGGGTACCTTGGGCGAGTATGAAAATGCGTATCTGTCAAAAAAAAATATACGATACACTCTCTAACGGCCAAGACCTTGGCTCATCGCAGCATTTTGTTCTTGGAAACGTTGACCAACACGTTCACTGTGCTTCAGGAACTTTTCAGAACACTTTAGAATGCAGGTTTGTTCTTTGCCAGTTAGTTTTGAAGATGTAAAATCGTTAACACAATCGTCGAAACATCTTTCTACCAAGGATGAATAAAGACGCATGAAATCCTTCATTTGCTTTTGTTCCACCAACTTTTGGAAGTCTTGTTGTTCTTTAGCATTTAATGCATCCATTTTGTCTGTAGTTTGTTTGTTAGGTTCCCTTTGTTTCCAGCTTAGGGTTCCTCTCTTAGTATTAAGTTGTACTTTTAATAAGTTAATGAACCTTTTTATAATGGCAATAATTGATTCAAACTTCCTTTTTTCCCCGTCCGAAATGAAGAAATTTCAACGTGCGAAAGTTTCGTTAATTAGGCTGAACAAGCAAACAAAAACACAAAGCACACTTATTAAAAGTCATGTGCTTTTCGCATTCAAAAAGCATTCATAATGATGTATTTTTTACATATATATATATATATAAGTTCTAAATCTTATTGTAATCTCTTCAAATATGCATCCCAACCAGCTTTCTTGTAACGTTGACTCTCGGCTGCTGGATCTCTGCCTTTACCGAATAGACCTCTACCAACAATGATAATATCGGAACCAGTAGACACTACATCATTTACTGTTCTATACTGTTGGCCTAATGCATCACCTGTATCGTCTAGACCGACACCGGGAGTCATGATCAACCAATCGTAACCTTCTTCACGACCACCCATGTCTCTTTGTGCAATAAATCCAATGACAAACTCTTTGTCACTCTTAGCGATCTCTACTGTTCCACGAGTATACTCACCATGTGCTAAAGAGCCCTTTGAAGATAATTCTGCCAACATTAGTAACCCACGAGGTTCCTGAGTATTCTCCTGGGCAGCTTCCTTTAATCCACGTACAATACCTGAACCGGTGACACCATGTGCATTTGTGATATCAGCCCATTCAACAATTTTATAAACACCACTAGAATATTGTAATTTGACCGTGTTACCAATATCTGCGAATTTTCTATCTTCAAAGATTAGAAAATTATATTTAGCGGCAAGTGCCTTTAATGGCTTCACAGTTCCTTCCATTGTAAAATCTTCTAGAATATCAACATGTGTCTTCAATAGACAAATGTTTGCACCAACTTGTTCTACAATACTTAGTAATTCAGCGGTAGTACGTACATCTAATGAAGCACATAGGTTTGTTTGTTTCTCTTCCATAATCCTTAGAAGCTTTGAGGCAACGGGACTGGTATGAGCAGCAGCTCTGGCACTATAAGATAGAGTAGACATTATTACTGGTATTGGTATAGGGGTAGCAATATTGCTTTTTGGCCACTTTGAGAAATATAAAATTATATATTTTGATTGGTTTATCTTCTAGGATAATGATTTGTTATTTGGAACCTCCCTTATATATGAGAAGCAGAGATGGCCATCGATAAAATTTCGAAGTTTTTTTTTTCAATCTCGGCGATCTCCGAAGGGAAGAGTCACTTAAAAATCGAAGTCGTTCACTACATATAGATATGCAGTCCGATTATTTTTTTCAATTATTATATTCATTAATATATGATCTATCTCTATTTATTATACATGTTCTTGTTTCTCACTCGATGGCTCATCAGATACTTGTGGTGCCGGCGATTGAGTCCTACTACCTAACCCAAGCTCTTTCTCAATGTTTTTCTTATCTAAAATCATCTTTTGTAATTGAGCTTCAACCCCATCTATCTCAAGATATTCATTGTAAACATTCAATACTTTCATGTACGTCTCACTGGTTACTGTACCTTTCCTTAAATAATACAAGTATACTGCAGATACTACCTCCAGGATTTGTTTTACTGGGATATTATGCGATATATTCTTGTCCTCAGTTTTCTTATTCTCATCTATCGTGCTCGTTTTTAATAAAGTCAATAGACCATTATCCAATAATTCTTCTACTTTGGTGATACCACCAATAGGTAACTCAATGTTTTCGGTTAATGCAACTTGTAATGAACTCAAAGCATACGTACGGATTTGTTCACATGGATTGATACATTGATGTGCTAATGCTTGAACAATTGCAATCACTTCATTATGTGTTAGTGTATGTTTTTCAACCAAATGGGCAGTGGTATTTATAGACTTTAATGATAATTCAACAACTTCCTGGTATGGATTATCACTATTGATCTTATGTCCAGATTTAGTAGATTGACTATACTCTTGTTCCCACCTGGATCCAACGGCTCCAATCGAAGATATTTCATCTAATAAACCTAAAACCAACATGAAATTATCGTTGTTCATATGAGCATCCGTATTTATTATCTTCTCCTTCAAAAATTTGTAAATTAAACTAGTGTTCTCAGCCATGGCAGCAACCATTCTTAAAACTTTCCAAAAACCTTCATTTTTCAAAACGTACGCACTATAGTTTGGAATCTCAGTTAATTCTAATAATCTTCTTAATAATTCTTGACCTTGTTCGGTTGTAAAGTATTTTCTAGTGTAAATTTCATTTTTACCTAATAGTTCATCATTGATCAATATATTCAATTTCTCTTCTTGACCTTCAATGACAGATATCAACAATAATTTATAAGTAACTGATCTACGAACGGTTCTCTTCGTAATTCCACTAGTCTTTGAGAATTCAAATAACTTGTTTAACATAATAACACCGGATTTCTTTTCATCTTTACAGAATAATATCAATGCAATGGATAATTCGGTTAAAAATAACATTTCTGCTTCAAAATATCTTCCATTTTCAGCTGTCTTTTGCGGTTTAATGGCTCCGATCAGAGTCTTGATTAAAGTCGGTTGTAATAAATTTTCGTTTCCAAAGATTGAACCAGCAACATTACTTGACTGAATACATTCAACCGCCTTTATCGACGCATTTATTTCATCATCAGTAGGCTCTTCATCACCTTTCAAATATGAAGCAAAAGTGGAGAACAAACCTCTATTTTCATGATGCTTTGTTATTGAAATTTCAGAGAGTGGTTTTGGTAAATTACCAATAACTAATTGTTGTTGTAAATCAGGGAAAATATCCGGTGAAATTAACAAGTTTTCAAATAAATTCAATAATATCTTAATAATGCTATCCCATAATTCTGGAGATATTATTTCGGAATCCTTAGTGTGAGAAACAATTCTAAAGAATATAATGGTACATAATTGTGCTTTAAATGATCTACCTAACTTCACGGCATGGTTGCTTACAGGAATCTTCTTACCAGTTTCTTGATCGGTAATTTCAACTACGGGGATACTATCAACATCCAAGTAAGAGTTTTCAATATTACTAGAGTCGTTGGTCTCGTATTTAATATCTTCATTGGATTTATCATCGGTATCACTATCCTTTGAGCTTGGACTCAAATTTGTATTCCCAACTAATGACGTTATCTTAGCAATTGAGTTTAGAATATCGTTGTATAGCTTTTTGAAATTGAAAAAGGAGGCAATATATGCACACTTATCCAAACTTGTTAGCATACGGCTTGTGATGTGATCATCGGAAGCTACTAGATAAATCTTGAAAAATGTGTTGACAATATTAGCACCAATATGTTTGAAGATAACTCTATCGAAACGTAACAATTCAATATCATTCAACTCATCGATTGGATTTTTGTTGATAATTTGACCTTCAGTCATGACTGCCGTAGCAGAAATCAAATTATTCCATGCATCCTCAAACCATTTCTCGTTACCGTGATGTTCTTCAGGCATAACAATTTCTTTGTCTCTAATGGAGATATATATTCTGTCCAAATACCATTTAGGGAAATCTTTTTCATTACAACATCCCTTTAAATTACCAGAATAATCAGCAAAGGACATATGTTCCTTAACTTGTGGGTTATGTAAATCGGTATTTAGCATGATAATGGAATAACTTAGAACAAACACAGAATCAGCATCAGGTTGAACAGAAGCAAGGTCTTCAATTTCCTCCTCCTCATTTTCTTGCTCAACTTGTTCTTTGTCATCGTCATTGCTCTTCTTTTTGTCCGGTACTTCAATTAACTTTGAAGGATCATACTTTTGACTTGTAACATATCCTTTAGAAAATGCCTCAACAATTCTCTCAATCTGTTGGGATTCACCAGGTAATCTAAACTTTGTTAGCAAAATCCTGATAGCTTCATCTACACGTAAGTCTCTAAAATCAAATAAGTTAATAAATTTTTGTAGTAGTGAAGTTTTCTTTGGATCACATAATAATAGACCAATCGTTTTCTTATTAATCAAACTGTTATTTTCAAACAAAAATGAAGCAATATCTTTATCAGAGTCTGACTTGATAAACCCCTTTTCGATCAAAAGTGGAATACCTATTTTTGCTTTCTCATTAAATGCCTTTGAACATTTTATAAACTCTGTCTTACGCTCTCTTTGTTTCAAAATGTCATTCTCGGTAACAGTTTTGTTTATATAATCCTGTTTACTCACTGATTGCATATGGTCATGCATATCATCAATCAAAGATACCAACCCTTCGAGACAAATAGGTGGCACACTTTCTGTCGTGGAGATTGCAGATTCCGGTAATGATAATTTGGATAGCGCTCTTAAAAAGTTCAAAGAAACATCTGCTCTATCCAAGTTACAATCAAATTTAATAAATGTAGAAGTGAAAAAAGAAGGTGACCTTGTCCACAAGATTGAAATTTGTTCAATAAGTAATTCTTTTACTGCAGATGGGATAATTCTTTCCAATTCTCCATCACTTTTGGAAGTATCTTTAGTTTGATTTCCTAGTAACATTGTGAAAATACGAGTTAATGTTAACTCAATTTGCATTGGCAAATGATCACCCAATATAATAACTAAACTGGTAAACAATTGCAATGCAGGTTGCAGAAGAGATAATTTGTTGGTATTTTGAATAATAAACAGAACACACTTGAAAATTGGATCAGATATTAAACTGAACAAACGTGGGTTTTTTGGAAACTTGTCACCAGATATTTCTACTGCGGTATTTATAAGTTGCAATCCAAATATTCTGGTAGAGTTTGTATGTTTTGCTTGATTTTCTGGAACAATTAGAGACAGCAGAAGATTTAAATATTGTTTGACAACAGGCAAACCATAATCTGGGTCTAATATGTCTAGTACTTTCGGTTCCTTCACTTCGAATTCTTCAATTTTTATCTCCTCAATGTTTTCTGCAGTACCTTCAATTTTATTATCATTCATAGTTTCTTCAGTGGCCGATACTTCTGAAGCCATAGATTTGGTAGATTCAATATCGTTTTCAGTAGTGCCAATTGTATCGTCCATTAAATTATTCTTCGAATAACTTTCATCGTTGATATATTTTTGGGTAACACTTTCGAATTCAATGTCTTCTAATTTTGCAAATATATTTGCTGTAATAGATATCATAGTTGCTTCAGCTGCTTTTCTTAATACCTCAGTTCTTCTTTTATTACATGCAAGGGACATAATGGTTTGAACGACATCATACATAATAGAATCTGATATACATGATCCATTGGGGGAACTAATAATAGAATTCAATAGCATGACAACCTTTAGAAGTACCGAATCATCAGAAGTTTGTTGGGACCCCTCGAATCTACAATGTGTTAATGAGTTTACAGCTTCTCTATAGGCTGCCACGTAATTTTTAGATTCAGCATTCACGATATTAAGTGTGAAAAACCTTTGTAACGAATCTAAAGCTAATGATGTAATATAACCCGAGATAGAACTAGTACTGATAATCAATAAAAATGGTTGTAGTAACGTTAAAGAGTCTATATTATGAAGAGTGTCAAGTTTATTCAGCATCAGACGAAGTTGTATAAATCCAGACAAAAAAGGGTCATTATTCTTGTTCATTGACAAGTTATTGAATGTACTGGCGAGGGAATCATCCTGGTTACTGAATACTTCACTCCCACCACTTAGTAAAGCAGCCACTCCAGATTGGGATGAATATTTAGTATATTTTCGTATAGCGGTTGATAAATTAATGCATTCTTTAATCACGATGGTTACTGGATCAACAGCAGCTACACGACTTGAAGGCATTTCTTTACAGGTATATCCTTGTATTAATTTCAGTTGTTTGCGTCTTTAAAATAGTGATATATTGTTAGAACACACACTTATCCCTGTAATTCAATGTCTGTATGTATAGATGCCTTATAATTGAGCTTCAATCCAATATGTAAATTGAGTAAGTTGTTCTTGTCGTCAGTACAGATCTAGAAATTTGTGGGGATATAGGTGCCAATTGATAACGTCTAAGGTTGTTCTAAACGTTACCATATATTTTCATTTATTCTATTTTGATCTATTTTTTTCAACTTTCAACCTTCACTGTAATTCGTGTTATTTTTCTTTCACCACTGTAAACTTCCGCACCTAAGAATGGCGAGACTAGTCCAGCAATTGGTAAAGAAACCAAAACTACGTGTAAATTTTGAAAAACACATACAAGGACACTTTGACATATAGTGTAGAATAGATGGACCTGTAATTTAGACATTATTTAACCCTATGAGATATACGACTAATTTATATAACTGGAATTGCTTTCTGGTAGATGCTAACCCTCATTATTTAGTCTTTCTCAAATTGTAACGTTTACTGCTAAAAGCGTTGGTACTATTTTGGTCTACAAGCATATAAAAGCAATACAATATCTCAGTAATGAATTATATTTATTGTAGTTTTAGATTACTGGATTATTGTAAAATATTACTGATAAAAAGCAGTTAAAGAGGTCAATCCATCATGAGATTGACGAAAATTGATATAATAAAAGATAAATATGAAATCATATATAAATATGAGACATCTTAACTTACATTTTAAGTTAGAATCCATTCTTTCTATAAATGCCATATGATAATAAGATACCACTTACAGAATTATATAAAAAATTTAAGATGAAGCAGAGAGAGTAGAGTTAGAGCTTGATTCGTTCATTATATGTAGCGTTAGGAAGAGATATGTAGGCGCAACTTGAGTTCTAATCTTAATAGAGTAAAAAGATTCTAACTTAAAATACAAGTTCAGAATGTTTTATATCCATATATTTTGTTTTAATCTCAAGTGAGCTAGGGATTGAAAATTTATTTTTTAATTGGGATTCAAAATATGTTTTATTTCCTAATTTGACCTGCTTTGTTTCGTAATGCTAAATATTTTGCTCCATACTGTAACGTGCTTCGTAATGCGTTTGAGATCTCTTGTTACCTCATAATCCGTTATGAATAACAAATAATATTTGCCTTACTACGTGAAATAATTACACTCACTCTGCTACTAAACCTCTTTCATTAAAAATTAACAATGAAAGAATCGAGATCTAACTCTACTTTACAAGTTTCAGTTCTTAACCTGTATACTAGTTTGTGAAATACAAAACAACGAATAATAATTATACAAGTACAATTTATAAATGCCAAACATCCTCAATTCGTATTCTATTTGGATCAACGTCTTTTACCAATTTATGTTGAACCATTACGCAATTTTCTCCTATTTAAAACATAGTTTACAATTTAAACATTGTGTTAAACAGAGTTACTGTTGTTAAACTGCTCATCTTTTGTGAATGGTAACGTTGGACAATGTAGCTCCAATAAACCCAATGTAGGGGGAACGAATACTACATTATGCAGTATATACCATGTGTTATTCTATGTACGGCAGTGCAGCCCACTCTAAATTCTACTTATATTAGCTACCTTCTCCTTCAGATAGGTTGAGCTAATGTTAGCCTTTTTAGTGCTACCGCTACATTTCAACAAAATATTTTTATTGATGGTAAAATTGAATATTAGACATCTTCTATTTAACTGAACAAATTTTATTATATTATAAAATCAACTTATAGTCGTCTGATTTTTTATATCTTATATAAAAATATATAAAGTAAATTATGGAAACAATTATATTCATAAATGAAATATTGTTCCATTTATATATATTGGATTTTTCGTTGTTGTGATTATAAACTCACTCGACGGTGGCGTAAGTAATCTATTAGTAAGTTGTTGCGGGATTAATCTATCGTTAGATCATTGCGGGATGAATCTAGCAACAGATCATAACCTTGGTCATTATCCCTCTTATAATATATTTCCGACATTTATTTCCTCAATCCCACCTGTCATCTCTGTTTAGTTTGACTCTTATCAATAGTTGACTATTATATTGTTGACTATTATCTATTTTGATCTTGTATATAAATACTATTCCCCAAAACATAAAATTTAAGCGCAAGTGGTTTAGTGGTAAAATCCAACGTTGCCATCGTTGGGCCCCCGGTTCGATTCCGGGCTTGCGCAATTTTTTAATGTCAATTCCTTATGAACTTTTGACAACAAAAATTGCCACCATAATACGGTCGAATGATTTTTTTTTAATTTTATATTTGACTATTTTAGTAAATGTAACTGAGGTTTGAAATGCAATATTTTTATTGTGATTAACTAAATAATCTTTAGATAGTGTAAGTTATTTATTATTTAATTTCCTTTTAGCGTAATCCAGAACTTGGGAATTACCTTCTTTAGAAACAAAGAACTTTCTCTTTTTATCATCTCTCCATAACAATACACCAATGTCTTGCGCATATTTTGATAGTAAATTATACTCTGTACTAGTTTCAAAATCAGAATATAGAGATCCATCGTAACATATGACTCTGTCCAGTTCTAGTTGCCATAATCTGATTTGATCTACAACTGTTGGCGGTAGAATTTGTAAAGTGTCCTTACTGTTAGGGTCAAGTTCTAACTTTTTTAATAAAGTTTCTTCCGCAAATCTCCTCATCTGCGGGTGGGCATGTGTTTCTAAATATGCGATGATTTGCTCTGCAGTGATACCATTAGTTAGAGCTGTCCTAATTGACTCTCTTGTTATCTGCCCAGTAACCATGTTGGCGAATCTCGTTTTTAAATGTAGAAATAAACTCAAGATAGCTATTTGTAAAGGAGAATTAGAGTATGAATATAGTTTGAAATTTGTTTCCACAATTAATGCACCTTCTGGTGTTTGTTGACCTTGCAGTCCAATTTGATCGTCATTATTCAGTGTGCCGCTTGTATCCATATTTCCTGTTCCTTCTTTATTTTTCTGAACAACACTATCCAATGCACCAGATGCACTCCTAATAGCATTTTTATTATCTGAAGTAAGTACAATGGAAAGATTTGTAGGATAAAACACAGCTGCCTCTGAGTTCTTTTGGAATATTAGCCCGTAATCCCTCATATCCTTTAACATGTTCTTTTGAGTATCACTTAATCCAGTTGTACTGTATGCCTTCCCAACTTCCAACGAACCTAACATGAAAATAAAATTTAAAATATCGACAGGGTCCATTTGAAAACTTTCGGCCATCTTTAAGTATTGCAACAATAATGTCCATATTTGAGCATTGGCCTCTTGTAGCAGGAATTGGAAACCTTCATTTGTGATCTTGAATTCTGCTGTAGTTTCTGTTTCTTCCATTAACCTACTACTCTTCAATAAGTTCAAAACATTTGCAGAAGGAATTGTAGATATAGGTGTACCGACCATAAAATGAAGAATTGTCTCCCATTTCGATGACGAATACTCGTTTAGAATATCCATCGAAATACTGTTATCTTCTATGACAATACCAAAAGAATTGTGGACTTTACCACCTGTTAATGCATTCTTGAAACTTTCTCTAAAAGTTGGATTGAGACCTATCATCAATGCACCCTTTTCATTCTTCTTTGGCATGATCAGATGCAAAGATTTCAATGACTTGATGGCCTCTTGGAATTGTACTTTCCCATTAGGTTTCACCCATCTATCAAGATCACGCAACAGGATAAAATTCTCATTAAATACCATTGACATCATGAAATATTTTGCTAACTCTGGTAGTAATCTATAGATAGCAAGACATGTTGCTGGTGATTCGTAAAGCCTTGTTTGGACAGGCTGTGGAAGCTCCTCCAGGTATTGGTTAACAGAGTGTTTTAATGGATCAGAACTCATCACTAATTTGATATATCAAAACAAAAAATATTAAAATAACCTTACCTTTGACGTCTTGTTATATATACTAATTACTGAATAGGGTTTCTTTGACTTTGTTAAAAAATGTCTTATGGTAATATTTGAAATTTCCTTATACTTAATCCCAGCTTTAATTATTTTTTTCCTTGGAAAATTGAAATATAAAAAACAAAATAGACAAATAAAATAAAATACAATTTAGGAAGGAAACATCACTTTTGATTCCCAGACTACATATCAGCAGAGGAATAAACTAAATTATGATCAACCTTTAAACGTTTTGATAATTCTTCTATAGTGATTTCTTTACCTTGGGCTAGTGCTAATTTATCATCCAGAATTTTTAAAGCTTTCTGCTTCACCCTTTCCATTTCATCTCTCTTTTCTTCGAATTTAAGCTTACATTCCTCTTGATCGTCAAGGGGTAATGCTTGGAATTCATCAGACTCCAAAATGCCAGATATATCTTCCTCTACACTATCATCTAATTGATACTCAAGTTTAGCTTTTTCTGCGTCAATCTCTTTTTTTATAAATTCTTCGTAGCCGCCCAACTTGTCAACTTTAAACAAAGTTGCGTTGAACAAGTAAGACATCGCCCCTTGACAGACGTTACGCCATTTGATAATAAGTTCTTCTATCTTTAATTCCTTGTCATACTTCTTCATGATGTTTATCGCCTGAGATAAATTTGATATCTCTTTTTGATAGACCTTGATCTGTCTCGTAAGGTCATTGTACAACACACGTTGTTGTCCAGATGACTGCTTATCATTGAAAGCAGACGGGTATACAGTGGTAGCTGGTTTTGTATTATATATGTCTTTATTTTGAACCTTTGTTATACGGTTACGAAATGGACTCTTGAATGAACCCTTTATTGTAGAACATTTCATAATTGGAATAGGAGAAGACTCCACTAGAGTTATATCGTTTTCCATTCTTATGTATTCAATTGAGTTTAAATTATATTGGAGATAATTGTCTGATAATGATGGCGGCTAAAATCTTATTAAAGTTCCGTTAATGTATATATAACAGAATTCAAAAGTTGTTTTCTAATGATAATACCTCAAACTTAATGTAATTAATAGAATTAGGTGATTCTTTTAGTTGTTTAACGGAGTACTTGAACAGAATATATATATGTTTTGAATAAAAATGTAAGATAACTCCACCATTTTAATATTTAGTTTATAAATACTGGAATTCGCGCTGTAGTCACTTTTATTTTGATTTTTAAGGTTAAACGGCTCTCACGATAAACAATTATTATAAAATGGTCATTATATATTTTCACAATATATAAAGCAAAGGAAATTTATTTTATAATACAATACTATATAAAACAGTAATATCCTCGACTCAACAGTGACCGTACAATAAATATATAATGAAGTCCAGGACACAACTGAAATGTCAAAACTGTCATCTTCCTTTGCAAATAGAATCTTCGTTATTAGATTTGAGTTTATCTCAAAGGAATCTATTGATGAATAATTCCAAGTTGGATAATTCCATAATAGAGGACCAAACCAATTACTATACATCTCAGGATAAATTAGATCAAGTGAGAAAGATACAACCTATTGATACCATCAATGAACAATTGAAAAAATCCAATACAACCATCGTTGACCCGCAAGCTCAATCAGTAAAGAACAAGAACGAATCCGTCACACATACCATCGAGGAGACCAGATCCAATAGAATCGATAACGAAAATAATGATAGTGACGAGACTGATTTGAAGGGAAGTAATGAGTATACCACAGAAAAGACTTTATCGAATCAGATAACTACCTTAACCAACGTATTCAATATTCTGTCGGCAAGAAGTTATATAGACTATCCTGTATGTCAGGATTGTTGTAATATACTAATTTCAAAGTTGAAAAACGATTATAACAATGCATTGAAACAGAAAGAATTATACAGAGATTTTCTTAATAAGTTAGAGAGCCACCATACTCCAAATACTTCTGAAGGTGAAGATTCTATAAGCAATGATAATTTCGATGAAATAAGTTCACAACAAGAAAGAGATCGTCTATTAAACGAATTAATACAATTAGAAGATGAAAATGATGAATTAGATATAGAGTTATTAGAATTACAACAGAAACTAAACAAGCAAAAACAAATACATGACGATTTTATCCAAGAGGAGAATATAGCAGATTTAAACAATATTGAGTTTCTGAAAGAAATGCAATTATTGGAGAATCAATATAATTATGCATTGAACAATTTAGATCAATTGCGAAGAACAAACATATACAATGAAACATTCAAGATATCACACCAGGGTCCCTTTGGAACAATAAATGATTTACGACTTGGTAGTTACTCTGACTGTCCTGTCTCTTGGAAAGAAATAAATGCAGCCCTGGGACAAATTGTATTGTTATTAGCAACGATCACTACCCGATTAAAAATCAAAGTTAAAGGTTATAAATTGAAACCTTTGGGGTCCCTATCAAAGATATCAAAACATAACAACGATACCAATGAATGGATAGAATATGAAACATACAATAACGATAATTTCAAGTTTAGTAAGCTCTTCCGAAAGGAAACAAACCTGGATAAAGCGTTGGTCTGTTTAATAGATATAATACAACAAGTGACATCAATGGTTGTAAACCAAACATCATTACCATCAGATGGTCACAACGGTATACCTACTGACACTATATCTGATAACTATACCGCAACGGCGTCCTTCAGTAGAAGTTCCACAATCAATAATAATAATAATAATAATAATAATAATAATAATAATAATAGTAATAATGGCAAAGAATTACCATATGATATGTTACAAGGTAACGTCAATGGAATATCCATCAAATTGTATGGCTCCGAACCTACTATACAATGGACTACGGGGATGAAATGCTTACTGACAAATGTGAAATGGCTATTAGCATACTCATCTGCCCATCTCCAATCTGCATCTGCACCATCGAGTGTAATCGATTGAATTGAAATGCCATCTATTGTTTCATTTTCATTTTCCAAACCCTAAAAGCAGGGCTTTTCTGTTCTTCTGACATAGTGGAAAACAGAAAGTGACCAAACAAAGCAACAAAAATAAAAATATTATAATCGTCAAACACCGAAAAATAATAAAATTAAAGAAAGGGAAAAGGGATTGAGTATAAAGTTAATATATATAGCTAAATTTATACACACGTACATAGATAAGAAAAACAATAATATTGAATTAAAACACAGCATCGAACAAGGATACCTAATAATCAAAATGTCGAGTGTGTCTAATCTACTTAAGAATTCACGAGTGGCACAACTCACGAAGTCGCGAATCAAGTTGAACTCTGAACAATTCAGAGTGAAGCATTTCCCGACGCATCAAATCATTGAGACGAAACCTGCGATGCTCTCGAGACAAGAATGGGGTCTAAAGAGTAACATCCCAAACAAAATCAAGTCCAAATATATTGTTCTTGATGAATTGGATACGTTGGAGCGTATGGCTGAATTCGAACCTATTGGTGGTACGCAATGGACTCGTCTTAGATTCCAAGAGATGGGTGTAGCTCCCGAGTTCCAACAAGGTCGTAGTAACCCACTATTTGCATTTCCAGATGTAATTAAAGAGGACTCCATGACCACCAGTGGAAACCATGCCTATGGTAGTGGTAGTAATGCCAGTAGTGCCATTGCTGGCGATGATCAATTAAGAGAACTTTGCAACCAACTAGGAGTGAACGAAAACACCAAGAGCAAAGCACTGAGGAAGAAACTACATACCATCAAAGAGAACCGTTCTCAATTTAAGAAATGGGCAGTCCAGAGTGATGCCGAAGCACTTTCGCATAAGAAGTTCAATGCGGATGAATTAAAGAGCGTAGCTCGTGAATATTTGAACGAACGGTTCAATATGGATAATGAGAATGCGAAGATCAAGAATGCACATAGGTTTGTTGCCACTGGTGGGTTAAGTTATTCTTTGAAAGGTAGATTAAGAAACTCTCCTAATGGAGCTGTGCAGAAGAGTATTGTACCTGGTAGGCTGACCAACCATGGTAAACAAGAGATGAATACCGCTGCCATTGGTGGGTTTGTTGCCAATGTGTCTGGGTATGAGAATAAGAGAAACAGCTACAATAAAGGTGATTTCATTAGAGAGTCTGTGTATCCCTTCCGTATTGAACATATATCGTTAAACAGTAGAGGACATGTTCAAATCAAAGCAAATGGTAATATTATTATGAATCGTTCGGAGCATGGCTACAGAGGTAGTCGTTTGATGCAACAACGACAACGTCAACAACAACAACAGCAACAACAACAGCAACATTTACAAGGACAGAGACAACCACAACAGGATGCTAGTGAAAAAGCTAGTGATTTAGTAGAACGTCTGAGAAACATGAGCATCAACTGAAAATAAATAATAAAAATAAACAAACAAACATACAACATAATATAATCATGTAAATAACATTTGATATTGAAAATAAGTTATTCGAATATAAATAAATAAATATATATTATAAGCTAAATAGAAACAACCACAACATTTTGTTTTGCTAAATTACAACATTCTGTAAATATTTTTATCATTTTCTACATTTGAAAGATCCTCCAATTGATTCCACCAATTGAATAAATAATTTTCGCAAATAATTTTAAACCATGGAGTAAAACTGTAATTTTCTGTATCATTTAATAAATCTTTGAAAGTGTTACAATCGACCCATTTAAAATCTTCTACTTCATTAACGTTTGGTTTAACAGTCAATTCCATACCCTTAGTGACTTTGAAAAACAAGATATAGTCGATTTCATGTTCACCCCAAACCTTTTCCGGGTCGTTACAAGGCGCCATATAATGTATTCTATTTAAGAAATGGAAAGAACCTTTCGTTAAAGTTTCCACTTGTGGGATCCCTAATTCGTGTTCCAATTTTCTAACACAAGCGTTTTTAACACCTTTAACATTTGCAGACAAATCACCTGGATGTTTAACACCGATTTCGTCATCGATAGATAAAGGATGAGAGCAACAAGTGTTAGTCCATAATAGTGGGAAAGTAATTTTTTCCTTTGCACGTTGTTGTAATAATAATTCATTTTTATCATTAAATATAAAACAAGAGAACGCACGATGCAGCAGGCCCCGTTCGATATTATCCATTAGATGGCAAGTCTTCTTTGTTGCGGCACCTACGATATTATCATTCCAATCCAATACGATACAGTTTTCATTCATCAATTGAATTTGTGTTTCATTATGTCCCGTGAAGGCTTTTTGATCGCGAGCACTCAGATCAGAGTTACCTGAGGCTCTTGAGTTTGGACGAGTGTCTAATGGAATAACGTCTGGGAATTTTGCTAGGATTTGCTCTTCTGTTAAGTTTTCCACTAATTTATGATAATCGGACATTTCTTGTAAGGGGTTTGTTATGTTGTTGTTTGATTGTTTCTTTGTAGACTGTGGATAAACTATATTAATATTCAAACTTCCTATCGCCTCCCGACTTTCTATATATATATATATATATAAATGAATTGCATCATCTTCATCTCTGTATTGCAAAATCTGTTTAATTTCTCGAACGATAAAAGACGATTCCCTCTCTCGAGAAAGAAACAAGTTCATTCGTACGTTTCTCTGTCTGTCTGTCTGTCTGCCTCTCTATATTTCTAATCACTATCACCACGCGGACTATCTCTTGTGTAGTGCAGTGAAAAACGCATCCACAAACCTTCCGCCGACTCGTTTAAACGAACAATCACCACCACCACCTCCACCACTAGCAGCACTGCTAACAAAATATTGTCATTTATAATTTTATTAAGCGAGAGAGAGAGACAATGCGTAAATTACAAGGGAAACGTTCCGATAACAGCGAATAGTGAGTGAAGAGAGCAGAAGGGAGAGCAAAGCAAGAATAAGAGGAGGAAACATCATCATTGGTGGTAATCAGTATAAGTATTATGTGTTTAGCATTAAAAGAGATTAGTTGTGTAACTATATAACTATAACGATAAGTATATAATAACAATGAAGTGTAGCAAAGTAAAACAATCGCATAGCAGCTTGGCAATAGTATAGCAACTAATCAAACAATTACTTATGTTGGTGATATTCAATAAGTATTAGTATTAGTGTGTACACATACAATTATGTTTATTGTTATTAAATGTCCTCTACTCGTTATGAATGATATATATATATATATATATACAGATACACACACACATTTATCTAAGTATTGTTCTCTTTTTCTTGTTCAGCGGCTATTTCCCTCCACCCGAATATCTTTAACACCCAAACTGTATACATATATATACATACATATATATATATATATGTATAATTACTTCACACTTATAAACATGGGTCGCTTTATATAAAAAGGGAGAAACATTTTAAATATTTTATTTTCTCTTAATTCTTTTCCACAACTTATTATAATTTGCTTCTGTTACTATTTCCAATACTTACTGAGACTCACTTTTATATATTTATTCACTTATTGAAATCAATAATACATTTATTCTTTTATTGATGAGATAAGCGGCTAAATATATCATTTGGTTGCTCGTCGTACCCAATGATAAACCATTAACAAATTTCAACTATCTCGCGTCATTCAAGGTTTCTACCGTAAATTATATAACTACAAAATTATTTTATTTTATTTTCTCTCTGTTTTCTCTGTTTTCCCTTTGTTTACAATTTTTCACACACACTGTCTCCTGGTTTGTTGTCGTTGCTACAGCGTGGCACGAAAGTAGGGGGAACTAAGATTTGCAAGTAGAATAAGTGGTATCATCATTATTGTTTATTGTTTATTTTTAAACATTTTTATAGATATATATATATACATACATACAGTTCATTACTGAAATATTAGTTTATTATACTACCTTTTTTTGGTTTTAAAGTTTATACAATTTATATTATATTTCCTACAAAAGAAGACTCTATTAAGACATATACATATACACATTAATTAAATTACAAAAATAACTTTACATATGCAAGCTGATCCATTGGAAAAATTTTATTTACAATTCCAAAGATTTGTGGAAAATAATCCAAATGTAATCTCGGCAGCTAGAGCTGCTTCACAAATCCCAGAATCTGCTAAAGCAATTGTCATTTTATCGCCATATTCTCTATATCATGTATTTCCACGTGAATGGGTCTCAAAGGCTTATCGTAAGACTATAGTCGAAAGACCTGAAAGATTATTAGCTGCATCTATGGGTATTGCTGCCGCTATCACAATGTATCCAGCTCTATTTAATTTGAAATCTTCTCATAATAGATTAGGATCTTTATCAAGTCCTCACGTTTTAAAAGTTCATGGCTCAACTTGGCCTCATACTTTAACTAAATTATGTACAGAAGCTGATGATAAATTGGCTAATGGGAAAATTGAAGTACCAAATAATTGGAATGCAGGTGATATTTATTTAAGCTCACAAACTCTGTTAGCTTTAAAAGGTTCGTTAGGTGCTATAGAGACTGGTGTAGATTCTATTTTTAAAGGTCCGTCTCCTGATCATATTAGTAATAGAGCTTTCGTAGTAATACGACCACCTGGTCATCATTGCCATGTCTCAATGCCTTCTGGGTTTTGTCTATTGAATAATGTCCATGTAGCTATCGAATACGCTTTTGATCATTACGATGTGACTCATGTTGCAGTACTTGATTTTGATTTACATCATGGTGATGGCACTCAAGATATTTGTTGGAAAAGAGCAGGATTTAAACCAGATGGAGAGGATGCAATTGATGAGGAAACTAATAATAAATATAACGATTTTAATAAACGTTCGGCTAGATTCCCAAAAGTTGGATATTTTTCAATGCATGATATTAATTCATTCCCAACTGAAACAGATTATGCAACAAGTGATCATATTAAAAATGCTTCCACTTGTATTATGAATTCTCATGATTTAAATATTTGGAACATTCATTTATCAAATTGGTCAACAGATGAAGAATTTCAAAAATTGTATAGATCTAAATATAGAACATTGTTTGCTAAAGCAGATGAGTTCTTCAAGACGGCAAAATATGAAATGGAACATCAAGATAATGATGATGATGATGATTCAAATCATACGAATAACGATAATGAAAATGGCGCTTCTTCTAATAATTCACCAACTCCTCCCACACCAAAGAAACCGTTTAAAGGTTTAGTCATTATTAGTGCAGGGTTTGATGCCTCTGAATTCGAACAAACTAGTATGCAAAGACATAAAGTTAACGTTCCAACTGAGTTTTATACAACATTCACTAAGGATGCCTTAAAGTTGTCTCAAATGCATTGTAAAGGGAAAGTCCTATCCGTTATGGAAGGTGGTTACTCTGATCAAGCCATTTGTTCAGGAGTCTTTGCACATCTGATCGGGTTACAAAACCAAGATTGGATCAATGAATGGGGGTCTCAACAGGTAGTGAAGGAAATCTCGAGAGGTTGTAAACCTAATTGGAAACCTTACAAGACAAAAAAATCAAATGACGTCATTCGTATTTGGGCAGAAGAAGTCATTAGATTAGGGAGATCAATGGTCCCTGAATTCGATGATGTCATTTTCAAATCCAAAGAAAAATTATTGAAACATAAACAGGAGCAACGTGCAGCTTTGACAAATGATGGAAAGTTTAATGAAAGTATGGTAGGTGCTACTATCTCTCAAAGGGTCACTAGAGCTTACGCTAAAGAACGCGATCATCATAAACATGATGCCACTAGACATAACATGCCTTTGTCTGTGAAGCAAGAAAACGTTCCTTTCATGCAAATGAATCTATCTGATGAAGATGAAAAGGAAGACGACGATTATGAGTATGATGAGGAATTGAACAAGACATTCAATCGTACTGTTGAAGATATTACTATCGATGACATCTCAAGACATTTAGAGACCTTGGAATTGATTCAACAAGATGAAGGAGAAGAAGAAGACAATAGAGACAAATCAAAAAGTTCCTCATCTCGTCGTCTTCAAAGTAGTAACGGCATGTATAAGATCCCCTCAGATAAGACTACAAACAATCTAAGACATAATAGTCGTGTCCTTTCATCCAGTCAACAAGGCCACCAAACACAGAATTACGACGATAGCGACATCTCTATGATGTCTCATGTATCCACAATGAAACACTCCACTAGAAGTGGGAGGAAATGGTAAGGAATGTAATCTCTCATTAGTTTCATTTTCATTTTCTTTTTTTTATTTTTGGTTCTTACCAATTTATGACTAGCATAATTATAACTATAGCATTATATCAATCTTGAGGAGTACCTCAAGATTGATAAAAATAAAAACGTCGGCATTATCATAGATCTGTTCTGTCTCAACCCTTTAACATGGGAAATATTTCAGTATTCCCACTTTGAGAGACAATAAATGTAAATATAAAAGTCATTATTATAATTATTACAAATATACATATATAAGAGTGAATATATATATATATATATCTAAAGTGAGTAAGTTTTTACTTCTTTAATGTGTCTCTAAAATGGATAATTTTTATGCTCTCCAGAATTAACAAGGAGGTTTTCCCGTTTAATACAGGACATAGTTTTCCACTGTTTAATCGATATATCGGAACGTAACTATACACCAGGAATATGAATATCTAGTTCCTCCCTGTTTTCATTACGGATTGGTTCTCCATCCTTGAAAACACAATTGAAATCTACAATGAAAGGTTGTAACATTGTAATTGGGATGTTCAAAGTTTGCGAAAATACGATACATAAATTCCTTAAATTCATCTTATTGATTTTATGATTCTCATTAATTCTGGTCAATAATTCAAATAGCGCATACATCAATGAAATATTGGCATGTGGAACTTGCTTGTCGCGTATAATTTTTCTAAACTCAATTGCAATGGTATAAGGATCATCATGGTGATCATCGACTGCTTTCTTAAATAATAAGAACTGCTCATCACCAACAATCAAATGGGGCAAGTTTCTTAAATATAATTTCAATAGACCACTTATTGTGTTCACACTAATCACATTACTTGGATTATCACCGGATTGTTTATAGTTACAAAGATCAATATCATAATCTCTATCAAATTCTTCTTGCAATGTCTTGATCATTGTACTTGAACCACTCAATCTGAAAATACCTTCCTCCTGGATACCACGATTCTTATATAAATATTCCAGACATCTGTAAACAACACTTGGAATTTCGTATACTCCTTGATATGAATGAGAACTTAATTTTAGAGATGTTTCAATGGAAGCACCAAAGACGACTCCTTGAGAAGGTTCTTTAGCTCCATAGTTTGGTGAAGTCTTTATCATACTTGAATCTGACCTCATACTGTACTCATTATCCATATTCATCGATTTGTCACTTTCGTCGTTAGCAGAAACTGGTCGACTATTATTCATGTTTTGATGGCCTATGTTATGACTGTTTGCATGCAATGTATTATTGGTCATATTGCTGAATTTTTTAAATGGGAATAAACTTCTCATTTTATTTCTCTTAATATCTTTATCATCATCAGGTCCTGAATTGGAAAACTGATCGTAAGAGGTAGCCTGGAAACTATCTGCACTATTAGGTTGTGAGCTCTGGGAAGATGCAGCATTATCTGACTGTGCTAGATTGGTAACATACACCTGGTCTGTACTTTCATTTAAGGAGTTACTAGTACTACTACTGAATATTCCAGTACTCTCGCCAGTGGGTGATGATGTTGACAATTTAGCAGTATCAATAAACTCGCTAAGAGCTGCAAGCCATGATTGTCGTTCCTTTGGAGATTCTGCACAAATAAAATATTTAGATGAAGAGGATAATCCGACTTTCTTTTGCTCTACTATCAGGAACCCATTCTTAGTCCCATATTTATCATCTGGCATATTTGGAAGTAATTCAAGAGAGGCTTGTTTTAGTCTAATTGTTTCCATCATATCACCACCTTCGAACAATTGTAAAAAATCTCCATTTAATATACCATATCTTACACGCCAGGATATATTCCCACCAAGTGCTTTCTTTGGACGTCTCATCAAAAGAGAACCTTCCTTTTGTGTATCTTCTAATAAAAATGGTGACATAACTGTATCTGTACTTAAGAATTGTGATATTTTTAATGACACATTACCTGGCAATTCTGGAATTGCAGCTATACTATTAAAATAATTCTTTAGATGTTCTCTCCTGTAATCTACTCTTGTTGGAACTGTTGTTTGAAATAATGTCCTCTCAGGTAAAGTGGGTAAGGATAATGACGAAACATGAGATTTTAAATATACATCTAATTCTCTTACTTTTTGAATGGACTTAGAAAACTTGAACATTTCTTTCCCAGATGACTTATCGATGACACCAAATAAAATTGAGTTATCCCCAGAATTTGATTGAGGATCAAAATATAATGTACTTATTATATCCATCTGTATTGTGTGCAAATCATTTGGTTGTACAAATAATGGTATATCAGAAGCAAGAGTACTGGTGTTACTGGAGGTTACAGTACCTATACTGTTCGCACGGACTCTACTTTTACCGCTTTCAACTTTTAACAAATTTTGATTATGGGAGGTATTTGACGATATTTCTTTTAATGGAGGTTTCCTTCCAGAATCAATTGACTCTGCCGTGGAAGGAACCCTTAGTGGTTCATTACTGGATACGCTGTCATTGCCACTTATCTTATTCATGCTCCATGCAGAAGCCATCTGAGATTGATCAGTAACAGTTTGATTATTTAGTGATGAACCTACAGCTGAATACTTATCCTTTGTACGATTTAAAATGACCGGAGACCCTAAAGCAACGTCTACGGGTGTTACAGGGATACTTGGATTACTAGGTGAAAAAAACTTAGGTGGAACAGGGGGCAATGGACGTGAAGTATCTGTATTATTTCTCAATGTTTGATTCTCAGCTGTATATGGTGATGATAGTTTGTCTTCTTCTCCGAAAGAATCTGCTAATAACTGCGAAAAGGTATTTAATTTAGCTTTAGCATTAGGCGAAATATCCAACTCTTTCCTTGCTGATCTTAAGGGGCTCTTGTTATTATGATAAAGATCTTCGTCTAGATTGGAATCGATTTGTGAATATTGAGAAGATTGCTCAGCCATGTTAACATCTCTATCATTATGATCAGATTTTAATGGTGAATGTAAATGATTATTAATAACAGATGTTACCCTATTAACTGATTGGGGTGAGTTAAGTCTCTCCTGAACAGGCGATTTTGCTCTACGATTAGGTGATTTGATCGTAATTCTAGATGTCGTATACGTTACAGACGTAGCAGGACTAGTCAATGAAGGCGTTTGAGATGGAAGCAAATGATGTGTCGGCACATTTGAGGAGCTCTGTACGGAGTTATTTGTAGTTGTAGTACTTGATCCATCATGTATTTTAGCTACTTGAGCTGTTTCAATAATATTTGTCATGCTACCTTCAATCTCATCATCATTACCATTATCGTTTTGATCAGGCTCTAATTTCGCATATTTTTCTGAGAAAGGATTCGATGGACTACTCCTGGAAGCTGTCAATTCTGACCTCTCATTAACTTCAGGGGAAGAAAAATGTGACCCATTATCTTTTTGCAATCCACTTCTCTCGATAGATCTTGGAGGCAATACAATCTCTTTTTTCTTTTCATTAGATGTCATTTCATCTGACGTTACCTGTGATATCAAATCTTCCACAGATGTATTTTTATCATGTTGCATTAAATTGATAACTTTCTTTAAGGATATGATCTCCTTTTGTCGCTCTTTCAAGTCTAGTTTCAATTTAACATTTTCTTTAAATAAATCGTCATAAGTGGGCCTATTATCATCCAGTTCCGATTTTCCTTCAATATCATCATTGACCTTATCTCTCTCCTGTATATGATTATTATATTGTGCTAATAAATCTAACGTGGCACTAGTTCCTGCCTTCGTTGTCATCTGATACAATTGAAATGATCAAGTATATGTATCGAAAGTAAAAAGGTGTTGTAATAT
This sequence comes from Maudiozyma barnettii, assembly GCF_903064755.1. Taxonomy (NCBI): domain Eukaryota; kingdom Fungi; phylum Ascomycota; class Saccharomycetes; order Saccharomycetales; family Saccharomycetaceae; genus Maudiozyma; species Maudiozyma barnettii. The sequence goes on along the minus strand of NW_024545239.1, from coordinate 339,513 downwards.
TTTTATTTTTAAAAAAAGGGTGATCGTGCAAATTAGGTTTTTGAACTTTAGTATTTTGATTTATATTTTAACAGACTGAATGAATGCGATACACTTTTTCTTGTTAGTTTTTAATAATGATATCAAGTCTTCATAAACTTGATTTACTCTATATTTGAAAATTGTCCTGTATCCTGTCGAAAAACCGTATAAGTAAGAATATGAGATGCGTAAAATTAATCGAAAACTCGTATTTTCTGTTTTTATTTTGAATCCAAAAATGCTAATGGATTTTTATTACAATTGGGATAATTAAACGTTACGGCTTCTTATTGGACTGATGTGTGACACAATTCCTTATAATTATCTGTCCTTAATCTGCTAACATACGTCCCTTCAATGTAGACCATTGCAAGTTCCTTGATCAACTGATAAAAACCCAACCTTGTCTTTCTCTATTGTCCAAAAAATGTTTAATTCCATTTCCCACATACCGCGAGAGGCAGCAAGAGTTAAAAAAAATGCATGCGAAACCAAAAGGGAAGACAATAACGTTGTGTATCGTGATCTATAACAACCGACGCGTCAAATATGCAGTTCATTTATTTACTGAGAAGGGGAGAAAAGTCTGTCATTTTGACATTGAAAACTCGTTTCTTGCTTTGACTAGAGTCTATGTATCTATTTACAGAGTACGAATATATATATATAGATGTATGTATGTAAGGGTATACATTATGATCTATGTGGATGAGGTAACTTAGAGGTCTTGCAATAGTAACTTGACAACATCAACTACATGTTTGTGTAAAACAATATGCTTCTCGTGGTATGGGTCGATAGGCGATGCATTATTCACCTCCCATTGGTATTCTTCCTTTAAATGCGGGTACTCTTCTTCCCATTTACATATGTCGGTTCCGCTCCATCTTCTGCCTCTTACTTCAATTTCTACTCTAGGCCATGATTTATTCCCTACAATAATTGTCAAAGGAATACCAATCGAATGAGATAATGAAATATTGGTACCCATACTTGCTGTTCTGTTAAGATTGGTCATGATGTTACTAGCCAATTTAGGATCCTTGTTTTTAAATAGTGATACAATTTTACCATAATTTTTATCAGTCTCGGAGTTTTTACCTTGAGGTGTCGAGACAATAGAAACCGACCAAGGAGCAATCGCAACAGGCCATCTTAATCCATGTATATCTCTAGTCAGTTCTGCAATGGAGGCAATGACTCTAGTGACACCGATACCATAACAACCCATCTTTACAAGACGGGTCGAATTATTTTCTCGATCCATGAATTTTAGTGACAATGGTTTTGAATATTTAGTATCTAAATTAAACGTATGTGCTACTTCGATACTCTTGGTACTTACGAGTGTACCCTCATTACATTGTCCACATATTTCACCATCAGTTGCGGTCACTATAGAGACACCATCGATTTGACCAAAATTATTTTTCAAATAACTTTTCAATGGGAAATCTGGGAAATTTGAACGTGAATTTATTCTACTATCCATGACTCTTAACACTTTTGTAAACATCATATCTTCATTTTCCTTTTGGAAAAGATCAGTAATTTCCTGATTTGAACAATCACGTAATGAGGAATCTATATCATCATCTACTGATAATTTAGCTAAATTCCAATTAATTTGCCTACCTTTGGGGTAATAATAGCATACTAATGTAGTGTGATCCTCACTTAATCCGTATTTGACACAGACGTCTCCAGTGAATTGACCTTCTTCAACAGGGTAAGACAATGCTTTTTCATCTGTAGCCACATGCTTACAGCTATCATTATTACAACTCAAAATAGTACTTTCTCCACCAATCAATGGCAAATGATACTCAATACTTTGATCACCACCAATATCACCACTATCTGCATATGCTCGTACCACAGGTATTTTTAATTCCTGGAAAATCTCAAGAAAAGTCTTGTTTACATCTTCAAACATCCTTGTGGCATCACTTTCATCACTAGCAAAAGAATATGCATCCATCATAATAAACTCTCTTGCTCTTAATAAACCCGACCGTGGTCTCAATTCATCTCTATATTTTTTACCAACTTGATACACTAATGCAGGCATATCTTTATAACTAGTAATAAAACTTTTCATCAACTCAGTAATATCTTCTTCACAAGTTGCCACTAGACAATATTCATTTTTTTTACTATCTTTCAATTTAAACAATTCTGAATTTGCCCAACGATCAGTAGTTTGCCATAACGATTTAGGCGATAAAGAACTTAAAGAAACCAATGAAGCATCATTATTTGTTTGTAATTTATCCTGTATAATTCCAATAAATTTATCGGTAGTCTTCATCCCAGCAGGTAACATGTGGAAAATACCACTCTGGGTCTTCTTAAAGAAACATAGTTTTTCGAGTAATTCAGCTGTAGGTTCAGATTTCAATATTTGTTTTGATAACGGTGCTCGAGGAAGGATTGTCGAGAGCGACCGCATAAACCATCTTTGCTTTAGCATAATTGAACACAAAGGACAATTATGTATATATATTTCAGTTATTTAATGAACTGCTGTCCTACACAAGCGTCCCTCTTCCTTTCTCTTTCTATTCCAACCCTTTAAAAATACCAACGATCTTAGCTTTTTGATGCTTTATTTCCTTCTAATGGCGCTAAAAATTGTTCCAACAAATTTCCTGCTGGAGGAGTCCGAAAGAGGCGGCAAAACTGCAAATTGCTTCGATAGCGAAATGTGAAGCTTTGGGTAATAGAAAGAGAAAGGAGGAGGGGGAGGAGCATTACAAACTTATTATTAAATGAACCCAACAAGAACGCAGTATTATTTCAGTCGTTGAATCAAGTAACGAGCGAACCAACAGATGGATTATAATTGATTAGGAAATTGCGATTTGTCATATGCTACACTATATCACCGTGATCTGTTATATATGCAGATAGTTGTGAATAAGAACTATATGGGTTGATCCCCCACCAATATTTGAGGCTTCAGTTCAATAAACAGGCATCCAAGTGGCCATCGTTAACCTATATATCAGCAACTTTTATACATGTATTTAAAAAACAGAACAGCAACGTTAACCGCCGAACGATTTCCGCATATCTAATTGGACAAACAGGTCACTAGAAACTATAACCAATGATAGTTACCCTGCTAGGCACGTGACCGTCGCACCTAAAATTTTCCAAAGTAAAAAAAAATGATTCAAAGCTTCGCGAGGCAAAAGACAACAAAATTTGAATACTGAAAATTATTAGTAAAGAAGATGGCGGAAACCCTCATGTGGAAGATTAATAGTTTGCTTGTAGGTGGGAGATTGTTTCTTTGAAAGATATATACACATGCATATTGTATACAGAGTAATAACATCTGTCTTTTAGCAACGTTAAACAAGGACATTTGAGGATATTACCAATTGTGGAGGAAGCATAGAATATACCTTACTTTTTTTGTTTGTTTATTTTTTTTATCTGTCATAGGGAGTGATAGAAATCTACACATACACACATATATTGAAATATCATTTCATCTGTTGTATAAAGGGGAATTAGTAATATAATCATTTCATTATCATTTCATTTTTGCATTTTAAAGGACATTTTCCATATCATATTTTATAGAAGAAAACGTACCTAAGCATATATCTAATTATGTCCAACACCGAGGCCAGTAGAACGTATGAAGCTATAGTAGAAGCTGTAATTAATGAAGTTAGAGAGGATTTTGAAAATGCAGGTATAGATGAACAGACATTACAAGATTTGAAGAGAAATTGGCAAATTAAATTATCTGAAACAAAAGTTACACAATTCACATGGGATTCTGCATACAACGATGGCGATACTGTAAATCAATCAGTTGCTGCACCAACAGAAACATCTACAGCAGCAACACCATTAACATTAACAAATAATAATAGTAATAATAACGAAGGAATAACATCAGCAGAAGGTGTTTCTCAAGATGATAATAATAATAATAATATTTCTACTGCTGATGCTACAGACGCTCCTACTACTACTACTACAACAGTTAAGTCTGAGAATGGGAATGAACAAGAACTGATGCCGTTGTTTGAAGGAAATAATAGCCAACCTGAAATTAAGGAAGAGAATGAAAGTAATGGAACAGAAAAGACCCTTCCAACACCACAGACTGATATTAGTAATAGCAATAATAATAAAGAACAAGATGACACAAATAATATAGAGTCTCCAGATAAGGAAACAGAAGAAACGAATAAATCGACGGAGATAGAATTGGAAATTGACGATCCTAATGGCAGTGCAGCCGACCAGGTACGATTACAAGCCAAGAAAGCCAAGAGAAGTGCGCTGTTGGATACTGATGAAGTTGGTTCTGAACTTGATGATTCAGATGACGATTACCTGATCTCAGAAGGTGAAGATGATGGACCAGATGAAAATTTAATGCTATGTTTATACGATAAAGTGACAAGAACGAAAGCTAGGTGGAAGTGTTCTTTGAAGGACGGTGTTGTAACAATAAATCATAAAGATTACACTTTCCAGAAAGCCCAAGTTGAGGCAGAATGGGTTTAAATATTTTGAATGTTTCGTTGCTTGGTTATAAATATTAACGTTTTAAAAAAAAAGAAAATTATTTACTTTCCATATATAAAAATAAAGTCTGAAAAATCAAAAAATGAAGAAAAATTGTAAAATTAACATTATTATAAACTTACCTTATGAACATATAAGAAAATTGTAAATGATATATACATCATTTATACCAATATACTTGTCGTCAAAATGGCTAAACAGTACATTATGATTCATCTCTGTATTCATACATTGACTGTGTATATACCATGACCTCCCTTAATAAATATATCTTCAATATTTTCTAATGTAATTTGGGTTTCTAATAGCACAATGTCGTATTCTGCACTACCCATATGTGGTAATGCTGTGACATCCCATCTGGATAATAATTTTTCATTGACCTTGGTATCCTCATTTTTATATACATCTAACCCACAGCTATTTACTTTCCCAGAGTTCAAGGCATCCAGAAGATCATCTTCATTGATACATGATCCACGACCAACATTCACAACTCTTACACCATCCTTACACATGGCTAAGGTGTCTTTGTTTATGATATTATCTGACTGCGGATTGCTTGGTAAAGATAATATAATAACGTCCACATCACACCAAGCCTTTGGATCAGTTAAAGAATTGACATATGTAGCATCATAACCCAAAATTTCTTTTGGTACGGGACCTGTTCTTTTATAATAGTTAATTTTCATATTAAATGCAGAGTTTAATTTTTTACCAATCATTTGTCCAATGGAACCAAACCCTAAAATTAACACATTCTTATTAGTTGGTGAAACAATATGTTTCCCTCCAAAATTGTAATTTTGAACAATATTAATTGGAACATCACTTCTTTCTTTTTTCTTCGGATACTTATACTCAAACGACGTTCCTTCGCTATTAGTTAAAGTGTGTGTAATGACATCACTTTTCTTACTGCCAATATGATCTTTACAAGCATCAACATCTCCTGTATCAATAAATTTGAAACAATATTCGGAAAAACTTGTCATTCTGAAACAACTTAAAACCAGATATAAGCATAGGTCACTTACATTTGAAGCTGCATTAGGGCCAACGTTACAAAGCACAATTCCCTTTTCTTCCCATAATCTCTTCCCATCGATAAAATCGCAACCAACCCATGGGACTACAATAGCCTTCATAGAATCAGGGAAATAGTTCCAATAGGGTGTTGGGCCTCCTAAATATGTGAAAAAATCCTCTGTTATCCAAATACAGTTAATTTGTTCGTCATTGATATATTTAATGAATTCTTCTGGCGTGTCCATGTGATATTTGAGAAATTGAACCGAATGGTTAGTCTCCAGGTCGTGCCATAATGGTAAATTGTCATCCAATTCTATTTGGTATTTATATGGGATAATTACTTTGGCCATTGAGTCGATTGTTATGATCTACAATTCAGTAATTATAACTTCACTCGAGAATAGGTTCTGTGGGTTTGAAAAACCGATCTTTCAAAATGTATATAATTGTTCAATATATAAATTAGGCAAAAAAATAAACTACAGTTAGTTATATATATATTAAAAGAAATTATAACTTAATCGAGCATTCCATATATGTTTATTGCTAGCTCGACACTGTTGTTGCATCTTTGTCTGTTAGTCACAAAGGTTGCACCTAAATTGTTCCAGAGCCAAACAAACAAAAAAGTGTGGGTGCGGATCGATCTGTGGTTCAGCCAGCTTTGGAATGGCTGCGACAACAATAATAACAAAAATATATCAAAATATTTCAAATTGAAGAGGACCATCCAGGGTCAATAACTGATTTGGTATAAGCCTGGGGAACTTACAAATTGTTATTCTTCATTTCTTTATATAGATGTTTAATTATGGTGCTGTGTTTTATTTATTTGAGTCTATGTAAAAATATGTACGTCAGCCTAGACGGACAATTTAACCAATTGATGTTCCTTGGCAAGAATCCATAATCTAACCAAGTTCAAAACGGCAGAAACTGTTGAACAAACGGTTGAGAACAATGAAATCATTTTCTCAACACGTGGAGATCTGATTAGAAATAAATCAGGGGTATTTGAAATCAATTCCATTGCGAAGCGTACCACATCGATCTTGTTCATGATATCAGTCTTTTTATTCTTTTGGGATTTATTCTTTTGATAAGTTAAACAAGCCTTTTGTAAACTGTATATGGCATCAACTTCTGTAGCTAAAGTATCATTTCTAGAAATTCTTTCACGGAGACTTCTGTTTTTGATAATATTCAACTTGCTTAATAAAGATAATTGGTCAACAACTGTAGAGTATACATCTATAACATTCTCCACAAATAAATGATTACAGAGAACTGAGGGATTTTTTAATAAATTTTTATTATGTAATATCTTGTTTATCAATGAAGCAACATTATATGGTGCTGAACCAAATCTCATTATGGATCTGAATAAAGATAATTGATTTCCAATATATGCCAAATCTTTTGTGTTAACATTAGGGAATTGGCTTGGAAACATCAAAGATACTTTCTTGACAATATCCAGAATGCACTTTAAAAACTTCGCAATTTTATCTTTACCAGCAATCGTTCCGATTAAATATTTAATGATATCGACGTTTCTTACATTTGATTTAAACTGTTTGTTGCTTCGAGTTGGGCGTGGAGTCTCAGATTGTTCTCTAGCTGTAGCTTCGTCATCATCACCTTCAACAACATGTTTGTCCTTCAATAATGTAGGAACTGCTGTATTGCTGTGAGCTTCAGATGCACTGAAATTAGTGGTGGATGTTGTCATATTTTGATTATTAGCTGTTTCTTTCAATCTGATGGGAATTTACCCGTTGCTACCAAAAAGGATATGTAAGGTATTAGATTATAATATCCTTATTAAATTTAAAGTAAATGTTTTATATGTTTATATAATATTGCTATAATGGTAAATCCTGCAAGAGCGAGTCATCATCGATTTTGCAGGATTACTTGACGAATTTCTCGAGTGAAAAATTCGTTACATGATGGAAAGTTCCGGTGGAAAAAAGAGAAAATTCTGATTGAAACATTTCGGTCCGAATTATAATCTGGCACGCTGATAGATCGTGATCTGTCACAATCGAAGATGGCAATATTCAATTGATTATTGACAGAAATTATGTGGAATTGAGATATCTAAAATGTCCAAATAGGAATGAAGAATTACGTAATAATTAGGTAATAACATTCCCATCAATTAGTAATTACAGTTTTTTGAGAAAATAAATAATATATAAAGACAAAGAATTCTGAACTTACATTCTGAGTCAGATTCTATTCGTTCTATAAATTATATATAATATAAAAAATCACTTACAAATATAAGAGAAATATAACAATTATATTTTGCTTACCTAACATTAAAACTTAAGCTTCACCATTCACCTCTCTACCTGCCACTATATAATATGAACGAATATAAGTCTAACCACAGTATGTCTGCTTCAGCTCAATTATCATATCAGATGAGAATAAGGGATGACAGAAACGCATAAAATGAGAAGAAATACACATTAACTAGCATTAGAATACCATAATATACGATTCATATATCGTAAGTACTCTTCTGTTTAAGGTTACCAGGGCGTGAACAAGACTGACATTACGTGCTGTAACCCTTAAAGAATTAAGAGAATCAAAGATAAGTTCAGGGAATAACAGTGTACAGGATGTGTTCGACCAGAATAATAGAAGATATAGAAAGTATATTAGAGTAATATTTGTTAATACAAAACATAATTATATTTGTGTTTCATATCTGAATATGCAAGACTAATTGAGTAATATAAGATAAACAAAGATTACCCTCATCACTAGACTTAATATCATATTAAAGAATATTAACTATTATTAGACTCCTTCCTATTCATAATTTTTATTAAATTATCAATAAATGGCTACATCTTATACGAAATATATAAACTAAGAAAAACGTAGCATTTTTTCGTTACAGTAAATATATCACACGACCAAAAAAAAGTAACAAAAATTAAAAAAATACTAGCGCCGCTCGGTTTCGATCCGAGGACATCAGGGTTATGAGCCCTGCGCGCTTCCACTGCGCCACGGCGCTAATAAAACATAGAAATTGTTTAAAGGAACTAGTACCCAGATATGATCACCTTCCGGGTAACATCTAATCTTTTGTTGTTGGTAAATTTGTTAAAATTGTTAAACAGAGTTGCTGTTATTAAACTGCTCATCTTTTGTGCATAGTAACGTTGGACTATGTAGCTCCAACAAACCCAATGTAGGGGGAACGAATACTACATTATGCAGTATATATCATGTGTTATAATATATACGGCAGTGCAGCACACTCTAAAATTCTACTTATATTAGCTACCTTCACCTTCAGATAGGTTAAGCTAATGTTAGCCTATCTGAAGGTGAAGGTAGCTAATATTGACAGAAATTATGTGGAATCAAGATATCTAAAATGTCAAAATAAGAACTAAACATTTTATTAGATAATAGTCGTTTAGGTCGTAATCGTTTAGGAAATAAGTTCATTACTTAACAATCGTTTAGGTAGCAATCATTTAGGTAGCAAGAAGAAATGGAATATCGGTAAAATTAAATAATATATAAAGACAAAGAATTCTGAACTTACATTCTGAGTCAGATTCTATTCGTTCTATAAATTATATATAATATAAAGAGACCGATCGATTATCGTATTAAAAAATGTCCGAATTAAATAAAGTAAAGCTTGAAGAGACTAATAGAGGCAAACACTCTATCTCAGATTCTCTACAAGATGTAACTAGTTTCTTTTTGGAGCTATGTGATACAGTATACATGGATAACATATAACTTAATGACTAAGACATATATTTTGAATACAACGAATTCGACATAATTATTTGCAATTCAATTTATTTGTTTAGAATGTCTCATCTCTGACACAGAAATTCAGGAGATGCAGGTGCTTAAGACTTACTTTTATCAAGACCTTGGCATGGAATAAAAACTAGAAAATAATAACCAGTAATAAAGCGTGAAATAGTTCTACTATAACTAATACAGTTACATTTAATAGCACAAAATAAGTTATATTCAGTACAAATCTACTGAAATTATAAGAATAAGAACAAGAATTAAGTAGCTCCTCGTCGTAACAAGACCTTTAGTGATTCACGGATCTTGTACATTATTCCTTTCTCTTCTGAATAATTAAAAGATATTAAAAAAGGAAATAAAAGGAGAAATAAAATATACTAAATAATAAGGGATTTGGTTCTAATTTTTCTGAGGGAGGTAGAACATGTACTTCTCTACTTCCTATTAATTTGGAAAATCAATAAAATCAACACAAAAAACTATTACAATCATAACCTGAACGTTAATTTACCACTTCTCTTCTCACGTATACAGTACTCTTAAATAGGTAGTAAGGAACCCCGCATATCTATATTACCCCACATTAATTTGTGAGTACTTGTGACAAATACTCAGGCTCTCATATTCAGTATACAATCCAAAATTGAACAAACATAATAAGTTGAGGAAGAACCGTCCATATATTACATATCATATGATGGCCATTAATCCATCTTATTTTTATCATACACCATGTAAAAACAGATTGATCTGCAAAATCTGCACTTTAATTGCAAATAATAATTTCACTACCTTTTATTCTTCCAATATCTGTTTATGTCATCAATATTTATGTCGTAATAAATATACTTGTGTACGGCACTTTCTGTGATAAAAAAAAGAAAAAAAAAGTAGGTCAATAAAAAATTTCCCCCACTGAAAAAGTCCGAAATACGTCACAAATTAGTTCCACACTATTAAGTACCAGAACTAAACAATACAACAAATTCACAAAACGACATTAAGTTACAACAAAAACAGTAAATAAGGGAAAATATTACCTTCTCTTGGAATGATGAACGATAAATTAAATGTATCTTAAAAAGAAGGTATTGTGAGATCTCAGTTTATTTACCTTCAATTAATCAAAAATATTTGGTATTTAAGCAATCAGCAAGTGTGAATATTTGGGTTTTGGGAAATATATTTCGTTCTATCTTTCTTCTCTATAATATATCTTTTTAACAAACAAACTAAAAAATCACTACAATACTGATTGAAGTTTGGAACATTACTATAAGGATTCAATCATTAATAATGTCTCAACCTGATCTCGCAACAGTTCCCACTACCAAGTCTCAGGACTCCACTACCAAAAACAATGTTTTACAAATGGCGACCGAACCATCTAGTACAGATTCTGCTCTATCGACCCCAATTAACCAACAAGTTCACGACGATGAAGGCAAGATCGTTTCAATGGATGCTACAACTGCTGAGGTGTTTGAAATGCCAAAGAAGCCAGCATCAGCTTACATCACTGTGTCATTGATCTGTCTAATGGTTTCATTTGGTGGGTTCATCTTTGGTTGGGATACTGGCACAATATCTGGGTTTGTTCAACAGACAGATTTTATCAGAAGATTTGGGTCTGCTAACAGTGATGGTAGTTTCCATCTTTCTAGAGTTAGAACTGGCTTAATCGTTTCAATTTTCTGTATCGGATGTGCTATTGGTGGATTGTTATTTTCAAAACTGGGCGATACCTACGGTAGAAGAATCGCTTTGGTTATTGTTACTACTGTATATGTGGTTGGTATTTTGATTTCTATTTCATCTATTGATAAGTGGTATCAATACCTTATTGGTCGAGTTTTCTGTGGTATGGGGGTTGGTGGAATTTCTGTCTATTCACCATTATTGATCTCTGAAGTTTCACCAAAACATTTAAGAGGTACATTAGTTTCATGCTTCCAATTGATGATTACATTGGGTATTTTCTTAGGTTATTGTACTAACTATGGTACGAAGAGTTATTCTAACTCTGTTCAATGGAGAGTACCATTAGGTTTAGGTTTTGCATGGGCATTATTTATGATTGTCGCTATGTTAATGGTTCCTGAGTCTCCACGTTATTTAATTAAAGTTGGTAAAATTGATGAAGCTAAAAGATCTATTGCTACTTCAAACAAAGTTTCTGTTGATGACCCAGCAGTTCAAGCTGAAGTCGACTTATTAAATTCTGGTATACAAGTTGAAGCTATTGCTGGCGAAGCTACTTGGCTCGAACTATTTTCTACCAAAGGGAAAATTTTACCAAGGGTAATTCTAGGTATTATGATTCAAAGTTTACAACAATTAACAGGTGCTAATTACTTTTTCTACTACGGTACTAGTATCTTCAAATCAATCGGTCTAGAAGATTCATTTGAAACTTCAATCATAATTGGTGTCGTTAATTTTGCCTCGACTTTTGTAGGTATCTACTTTGTTGAAAGGTATGGTAGACGTAAATGTCTATTATGGGGTGCTGCTGCTATGTGTGCTTGTTTTGTTGTATATGCTTCTGTCGGTGTCACCAGATTGTATCCTAACGGTATGGAGAATGTATCCTCCAAGGGTGCAGGAAATACAATGATTATTTTTACTTGTTTTTTCATCTTCTGTTTTGCTACCACATGGGCCCCAATCCCATTCGTTATTGTCGCCGAAACTTTCCCATTAAGAATTAAGGCTAAAGGTATGTCTATATCTGTAGCTTCCAATTGGTTCTGGAACTTCTTGTTGAGCTTCTTTACTCCATTCATTACAGGAGCTATTAACTTCTACTATGGTTATGTCTTTATGGGTTGTTTGATATTTGCCTGGTTCTATGTATTTTTCTTTGTTCCAGAGACAAAAGGTCTTTCATTAGAAGAAGTTAATGACATGTGGTTAGAAGGTGTTTTACCATGGAAATCAGCTAATTGGATTCCAGCTGACAAAAGAGATGCGTCATTCAAAACTGATGTATTCAACAAGGATGATAAACCATTTTACAGAAGAATTATCTAGGCTATTTTAGTAATGAACCCTAGGTTATTCCCCGCACTTTTTGATTAATCAATTTTTTAACATTTATTTTCTATTTGCTGTCGATTAAGAGAACTGATTCATCTTTTCTTTTGTATTTTTTTGTATTTATCTATCTATCTCTTTTTAATTTTTATTACTAATATTCTATAATTTTTTATCTAATTCTAATGTCTACTTTTAATTTTAATTTTTAATTTGGAATATAACCATTCATGATGTGTTGTATTACTAAATTATATTATCATCCTTCTTAATCCATAACTGTTATTATGCATTTAGTAACTACAATTTAACATATCTAAATGATGACATTCTCAATGAATTAGCTCCTACCCTGTTCTATTTTCTCTTAGTTATCGCTCTCGCCTGTAATGATTTTATTTTTTTCAATTGTGGATGATTGAAGGGCTGATTAACATATAAATTTAAGGGATGGTAATTGATCTTAAGATACAAATAATAGCAACAACTAGATCTGATATTTAAAATTAAACACAACAGATTTACCAATAAAAATGAGAATACCTAAGGAAATATTACTCTATAAAAATATTTTTTCAGTTTTCACCAGTGATCCTGACAATAGTTATTGCCCTATCGATCTTCCAAACACTTGCAGAAATACTACTGAGATAAAGGATAGCTGTTGCTTTGAATACCCAGGCGGGGTATTTCTACAATCTCAATTTTGGAATTATAAGACTAGTAAGATTGGGATGAATGAGAGTGAGATCGTGAAAGAGTTAGGTCCTTTAGATTCGTTTACCATCCATGGTTTATGGCCAGATAATTGTGATGGTTCATATGAACAGTTCTGTAGAAGGGAACTTTTCATTGATGATGTTTATTACATCCTGCATACTGGAAATTTCCCAAATACCGAGGAACTTTACGATGACTTGGATCTACTGTGGAAGAGTAATGTTGTTGGAGGTGATGAATCGTTATGGATTCATGAATTTAATAAACATGGTAGTTGTATTAAGAACTTATATTCTCAATGTTATGAAAGATGGAATGAAAACGAAGAAAAGGAAGAAAAATTATGGAAGGAAAGGGGAGTCATTGATTACTTTAATGTCACTGTAAATCTTTTCAAGAAATTAGATACCTATAGTGCGTTAAAAGAACACAATATTCTTCCAAGTATTGACAAGACGTACACTAGGACAGAGATAGAAGATGCATTAAAAGAAAGTTTTGGAGGGAAAGAGGTACTTATTAACTGTGATAGAAACAACGTAATCAATGAAATATGGTACTATCATTTATTACAGGGGTCAATCCTAAATGAAGATTTCCAACCATTATCCGTGAATGATCTTGGTAAAAAAAAACCGTTTTCACGTTGTCATGATACAGGTATCAAGTATTATCCAAAGGGTCATTTCCCAAAGGGCCAAATTCCTGGAGGTGACAGAAGAGGTCAACGGGGGGTTCTAAGAATAATTGATGAGAAAACAGATAAATCGGTTGGTTTTATTATTAAAGATGGGCATTGGATGTCTAAGGGATCCCCAGCTAATTATCAATTAATCAAATCTCCTTTTGGTAATTATAATTTGAAGAGTAGACTAGGATATTGCCAAGTTACTAAGAATGATGAATTAGCTTGCCATTATAAGGATGTTCAACAAGCTTCACAATTTGAATATGATTCCAAAATGGGATTTATCGGGTATTCAAATTCCTATAAATGGGGCAGTTCCGATATTCCAAAGAATACCAAGAAAGGTACAATATCTATAATTAGCAATAACGAGGATGACTTTAAATATAAATGGAACATGAAGTTCATCGGTATATAGGAATATTACCCCAGGAGCGATTGATCGATCCAAAACAACAACAACAACCGATTATTCTATATTTAGAGTATAATATTACAATTTTCTATATTTTATTTATTTATTTATTAATTATCATTAAAAATTATATAGAATTATTTTTTTAAGAGCTCTTCTTTGAAAATAATAGATTTGTAGTCTTATCATCAACTATTGAAAAGGGATGATTTGTTGTTGGAGACGATATAAATTCTTGATTTCTATACTGGCGCGATCTTTCACTTGGGTTATTACTATTATTACTGTATATTCTACTAGCGTTAATATTGTTATTATCGTCAATATCTCTACTACTAGGTGGATATCCATTATTATAAGCGAACGTTCTCCCATCACCACCAACATATGAAGAAGCCGATGACGAAGATGTGGATATCGACCGTTGCGGTATAGGTATTTGAGTATTCATTTCGATCATTTGTATCTTACTTTCTAAATGGGTCAAACGGTCGTAAAGATTTATATTCTTAGAACGCTCGTTACCCAATAACATATTTAACGTGTTCATATCTTGTTGTTGTTGATAAACAATATCTCTTAAGGATTCTGTTTCCTTTAATATCGATTTAATATACACTGACGATGAACCAAAATCCTTTGCCGCATATGAATTATTTAATTTATTGTTCGTGAACTGTTGTTGTTGTTGTTGTGTTGGTGGAGGTAAACGCGTCTCATTATCGTATATAGCATAATTATAAGCATGGTCTGCCCTTCTATGTGGAAACGCATTAGCTGTCGAAGAAGACATTGTCGACGATGGTAACGGAACCTCGCCTCTTAATTGTTGTCGAAGCAACTCCGACTGTCCCTGTGAGGACGATGAGGACGATGACGGCACTGTTGACGACGGAACGTTTGCATTTATCGTTGTGCTCGTAGGCCTATTCATCCCCATATACATGTTTTTAGTAGGTTTCAATGGAGAAACCATTGGATTTACCTCCAATTCATCCATTCTCTTCATTTGTTCCTGATGTTGACGTTTCAAATAATGCAAAGTGTCCTCATTCTCGGGCCTCTTGAAGAAGTCCCGGACACTAGAAGAATCTCCATCCTGTTCCACCTGCATACTGCGATATATCGTCTGCGCCTAATTTAAATCAATCCAACCCAACCCAAGACCACTCTAACAGCACCCTTGTGTCGCCCCATCCCTCTTCTTAACAGCAACGTGAAGCTGCTCTGACTGACGTCGTTCGCTGCAAATGCAAAACTTGAAACAGTTTTGGTTCCACAAAGAGAACCCTAGATTAGGGTTGTGGGCAATTGCTGTCGGGGCTGTCTTTTTTCGGGTTTTCTATTAAAAAAATGTGAGAATTACACAGAAACAGCCGCACAGAATGTAATAATAGACGGCCAAAAATAAGTGGCAAAGTGAGTTGATCTTTCCTTTGGTGGGCGGAACAAATATTATTTATAGATCATTCATTTATATATAAGATATTCAGTTAAAATAGAATGAGATGGAAAGGGAAGTGGCGTTAGAGGAACCGTTAAGCAGAAGGGATACACTCTCGATAGATATTTATATATTAGTGATAATATACCTGTTACATTCTGGTAATTAATATTAACATTACTGCTTACGGTACAGTGATAGCTGCGACAGAACTATTTTCCCTTTTTTTTTAAGTGATTTAAAGAGAAAACGAAAAGTGGATTTTATTTACTAGAGGTAAGTGGATAAACTTTTATTTCTTACTTTGAGGTTGGAAACGATATAAGTGAAGGTTACAGCCCTTGTTTTATATTTTGAATTTTCACCAAATAAGATTGAAAGTGAAAGATCCTGCGAAATATGTGTAAATTATTGAATGAAAGTGCTAATAACTCGCCTACGTCACCACATACGTTCGATCCATTTTCAAAGACACATTCAATGATGAATAAAAGTAGTAATACCGTTAAGACTGAAACAAACGTTTTGCCGACTAACTCAAGTATTATCAAGAATTTTGTCGATTTAAATTCTAATGAGTATCGTATCAATGGATTAAAATATTGTTCGACGGTGACTTCTTTGATTGATGATTTTTTATTGACAAAAGAATCTACAAAATCAGTATCATCTTCTGAGGAACAAAGCAACGTATTGATATTTGATCTTTCGCCAAATGAGTCAGCAATACCGTCACTTTTTACCGTTTCATCACCTGCGTCATCATTGTCTACATTATTATTCGATCATGATAAATCTTCATTATCATTATCCAAACAAACTTTTTTTAAATTTCATTTGAATTTACCAAGTACATTATTGAAAAGGAAAAATTTTAAATTTGAAAACCTTCTACAGATTACATTCAACGATGAAAAGAGAAAGCATTTATTAAAATTGATAGATACTTGTAACGTATTTGTATTTTTTGATAAATTCTCAACTTTATCACATTGTTCTTTTCAGACATTTTCGTTGATTACTAAATTTATTAAATTTTTAAATTCAATCAATAAATCACAGAATTCACAACTGATTCTCTTATCATTAGATGATAAATTATCAAACACGTCAAAGGAATCAAATTTGACACCAGCATCGGACGATTTCATGAGTTCACAAATTACTAATAATAAATTTATTAATAATTTGAATGCGACAAGAAGAATGAAGGATAGACCCGCATTACAAAACTTTAACCTGACAATAAAAATACCTAAAAATTCTACCAAAGGTATGTTTGTTCATTCCATTAAAAAGGATTCGATTCATTATTCACCAGTATCCCTAAAGAAATATTTTACTTTTAATATACCAAACGATATCCATACAAATGATTCCATTTTACCTAAATGGTTATTCCCATTTACAGATGTACAGAAAAAGGACGATATTTTATTGATCTTATTGAAAAAATTTAATTTATTAGAAGATATGGAAGTTAAAAGATTATCCGATTGCATTAATGACAAAAATAATAATAGTACTAATGATTACCAGATTCAAAATAATACTCTAGTGACTAAAGAAAGTGAAGATTTAGATCAGGATGGTACTAATGAGAATGAGAATAAGAATGATGACACGTCCTCATCGCAGTCGTCAACAAGCATAAATACCCGTGCTACAAGTACTTCCACAGATTTACAATCATCAAATTCATATCATAAGATTTACTCTTTAACACATTTACAAAACCAATTCAAGAAACAGAAAAGAGATTTATTGAAAAGAAAATCTACAAATAAAATATCAAGAGCTCCTTCTTTACATAGAAAATCCAATCCTAGACCGGAAAATGTGCATTCAACAACAAACGGAACTCAAGAATCAAAAACAAAAGGCTTACAATTACCACCCTTAATTATTACGGGTGCTAATCAACAAGAATCATCTTCAACATCCCTAGCATTACAAAGATCAAGAACTTTTTCAAATAACACTACCTCTGATCTGTCTGAAAATAATATGAATAGTAGTAATAGCGATACATTAATGACCCCCTTAGTACATTACGAAGTATCCCAAGGTATTCAATCCTTTAATAAAAATAGATATTCCAACATTTTACCTTATGAACATTCTAGAGTGAAACTTCAATATTCTCCACTAATACATAGTGCCACCGGAATTAAAAGTACGGGCACTTTTTCTACGAACAACAGCAATAATATTCATTCATCCTCTCATTTAAATGAAGATAATATCTCAGTTCATCTTGCACATACCTCACCTTCGTCATCATCATCTTCGTCAAGATCACGCTCAAATTCAAATTCAAATTCACATAGGAAAAGAAAAAATTCTTCATCATATTTCTCATTAAACAACATACCACAATTCAGTCAAAATTTGATTGCACCCAGAGGAGCAGTATCACCTACTTCATCGTTATCATCATACTCCATATCGCCTTTGGTCCAGACTACTTTTGAAAATGATACCACCTTGAACCAACAATTACTAGAACCACCAAACCCAATAGATAGCCGAGAAACATCACCTACAGGGATAATAGATACCCCAAGTTCATTAAAGAACTTAAATACCCATTCCTTATCTACAGACAGCACAAGGGAACCTTCATTTGATGAAGAAAACCCAAGAAGATTTAATGATTATATCAATGCTAATTACCTTTCATTGCCACAAATCAATTCAGACTATGAATATATCGCAACCCAGGCTCCATTACCCTCTACAATCGATGATTTTTGGAAAGTCATTATGTCCAATAAGGTGAAAGTAATTGTGTCGTTGAATTCTGATGATGAGTTACAACATAAAAAATGGGATATTTATTGGGGTAGCCAATATAATAGAACTACTCAAAGATTTACAGTTAACATTGTGAAAGCAGTTAAAAATGTTTATAATCTAGATGGGTGCACTTTAAGAGTCTTTCAAGTAGTTAGAAACAATATATCACCTTCTGAGTATTGTGTTGTTTATCAATTACAATATTCGAAATGGTTGGATTCATGTAGTGCCGACATGGGAGATTTACAAAAATTGTTTAGAATTAAAAATCATTTAATTAGTTCTCCTATCAAGTTCTTATCAAAGCTAGATATATCCCTTGATATGATATCAGATCTGACCACTCTACAGAAAAATTGTAGCAATTATAGAAGAGCTTCGATTTCTAAAGACACCCATAATAATGTGCCATTATTAGTTCATTGTTCTGCTGGCTGTGGTAGGACAGGAGTATTTATCACTCTAGATTTCCTTGTTAACATACTAACTGCTGGGAAGGATAAGCATAATAAAATCGATGTATGGAATATGGATCAAGATTTAATTTTTATTGTAATCAATGAATTAAGGAAACAACGTATTTCAATGGTTCAGAATTTAACCCAATATATATCATGTTATGAGTCGATGTTAAATTATTTTTCCATCCTGAAGAGAAAAAATGAGACAAAAGATTAAACTTTTATTTGGTTACTCTGTGAATAACGAAAAAGTAATTTGACTAACTAACTAACCAATCATTTCTTACATGATATATGCATTTTATAGATTTTATATATTTTTCTTTAAAAGTTAATTATTTTCTTATTATTAATGAGAGTGTTATGAGATGCTATTTATATCTATGCGTATGAAAATTTTCTCCTGAGAGTAAAATATATATATATAAAAAGGTCTTGAAAAACATTGTCATTTTTATCTTCCATGTAGAGATAATATTTATTTCTTCATTGTTGAGATTTAACAGA
This sequence comes from Maudiozyma barnettii, assembly GCF_903064755.1. Lineage (NCBI taxonomy): Eukaryota > Fungi > Ascomycota > Saccharomycetes > Saccharomycetales > Saccharomycetaceae > Maudiozyma > Maudiozyma barnettii. Next base: position 320,020 of record NW_024545239.1, on the reverse strand, counting down.
TAAGAAAAGTTGTAAGTTTTCTAGTAAAGCTGGATTGACTGAATTTAGTAACTCATTGTACCCTTGAATGCCTAACGTTTGTTCCAAGAATTTCAAAATTTGGGTAATAAAATCTTTGAAACTGATATGGTGTACAAAATCATTCCTCTCATCCAATTCATGTTGTCTTAGTTGTTCATTTGTTAAAGGATAATACGTAAGAGATTGCTCAGTCACAATATCATTCAAATGGTATTTTTCACAATCACCATTAGAATTTTCATTTATTTCCTCCATCATATTGATCCATAAGGAAATAATTATTCCCAGATCCCCAATAATGGCTATCATTTTAGTTCTCAATAGACTAGACATACCCATGATATGAATTTTCTTAAACTTAGGATCATAAATTTCCTTATAGCAAACAATCCATTGAGATAAAAATCTTTGAACAACGACCTCAAATGAGCTATCACTGAAAATACTTTTTCTGTTCTTCATTGGGAGGTGTGCATTCTCATTCATTGTTGGTAACGAACGATGATATTGAGCTAATGATTCAAGTAACGCATCTGGGTTCAGATATGCTAATCTACCCACAATTTGGAAGATTTGTCCACATTGATACGATGATAATGATTCTTCTAAGAAAATAGCATCAAACATGGCTCTTGTTACTCCAGTTTCGAAAAGCTTCGAAAATAGCAAATTTTCACCACCATACTCATTTGAAAGAATCAACAATTCCCAAACTTGTAATATAATCTGGAAGGAATCTTCTCTTAACGTCAATATATATTTTGCCATATCTTCAAATATTTTCAACATTGCATCAGAAGAAAGGAAATCAGACTGGTTTAAAATTAAAGTATAACTTTTAACAATTTCCAATAATGTTGGTAAAATTTCTGTTCTTGCATCAACTGCATATTCTAAAAATGGAAGTAGTTCAATAAAATCAGGGTCAAAAGTATTATGCTCTTTCACCGAATAATGTTGTAATAGTGCACTCCATAATTCAAACCCGTCTTCATTAAGTAATTGGTATTGACTGGAGGAAGGATCACATGCATACCTAATCAGTGGGATAGATATTTCCCAGGTTAAATATGAATATGAACCCAATGACGACACTAAATGTTTCAGCAATCTCAATAAGGCGTTTGACAAAATTGTTTCAGATGCATTATTAGTGGAGACTTCCCATAGGCTAGGAACACGCTGCATGATTTCTATTAACAAATCTTTGTTCAATAATGGCTTTGTTTGAATAATAATATCTGTCAAGGCATTTAGCACGTACAGTCTGGTCTCTGTCAAAGACACCGATGGAAGGATTTCTCTTAGTAGGACAGTGATTATATCATTAAGATACGGTTCGAAAGTGTCTTTATCGAAATTCCAATCATCAATCATTGTCCTTAAAGCCTGAACAACAGTTAGTAATACAACTTTATCCTTTTCTGTTATTAATAATTCACCAAAAAACTTATAACAAAGACTTTTACTAGCTTCTGAACATTTAACTACTGACCATTCATTAATAATCAATGCAACTCTTCTTCTAATTAATTTCAATTGATCAGAATTAACATTGGTGTTCGAGGCTTCCGGAAGGAATACAGTAGTTAATAAATTATCGAAATCAACTTTATCTCCAACGACGTTGCTACTCAATTGGAAACTAGCATAGATGGCATCTTTCTTTAAGAAATCTTCAGATGAATTAGTCAAAGAGGCAGCCTCATTTTCGATTTTGTACAATAAGTATGGAACTAATAAATCAGAGAAATTATTTATCAGATCTTGAAAGAAATTCTCTGCACATGGACGAATTTGATATTCGTAACTTGTCATCATTTGTTCATTAATCCATTCCTCTGGATCTATAAACCAATTTTCTAATTCTGCTGGTCTTAATTTCAAATACCAATTCATCAAAACATCTACCAATTTTTTAATCAGATCTTCATTTAAAAATTCTCTACTGATCTTCTCAATGGCTTCTTCTACAGTAATTTTATCACTTCTCGCACGTAATGTTATAACATTTTTCTTACAGACAAAATTGATTACTTTTTTCAATAAAAGGATACCCTTAATTACAGTTTGTTCCCAAAAGTCACCAGTAGTATCTGAATTCTCTGTATAGACAACAGGAGCCTTCTCAAATAACAACTTCGTGTACACAATTAAAATTTGGGTAGACGACGGTAATAAAATAAAGTTTGCTGGTGAATCGGTAACAGTATTATAGTATAATTTACCATAACATTTAATAAATTTTTCGTATACATGTAATTTACCCAAATTTTCTTGATTGTTAATTAATAATTCAAAATGTGATATGGTCAATCTAATGAATTCGCACACGGATTCATCTTTGTGAGGCCTTTCATAACCCTCGCATACGATCCTCCTCAATACTTTCAATGCAAGATAAGAAACTTGCAATTTGGTCAGTTCATCTGATTCTCTTATTGTACTATTCTGGGTGTACCTTGAAGTCCAGTGATCAAAGGAATGCAAGTATATTCTCACAATAAGAGGGAAAATAAGCGGGATCTTACTTTGCATTGCGGGTTTACATCTTCCGATTCTTGCTGTTCCTAGAATTTTTACAATTTGGTTTACATGTACTAATATATTGAACAGTTTAATATCATCTCTATTAATATGTTCATTCTCTAATAATTGTTCAATATGTTCAAATAATGTTGGCCATTCAGTTGGGAAATCTAGTCTAGCAATCCTAGAAGCTGCTTGAGCATTTTGTATACACAATTGATTATTTTGTTCATCAATCAAATCAAAGAGTCTACTTCTAATAGATGCTTTCTCCTCCTTTGATATAGCGTTAATTCTTGTGGATCTCCAGTATTTTTCAACACCATTCTTGAATTGAATTACAGCCAACCATCTAATTTGCAAAGAATTTGATAGATCCAAATATATAGATTGTAATATGTAATGGAACCCTGGAATCATACTCCATTCTTTCAACTGTTCTTCTGCGAGGCGTTGAACTTGTGAACCAGCATGTTGAGGATTACTGGCATGTTCTAATGTATCTTTCACATTCAATTCCGTTAAGCTTGCAGCACCATTCGAAACAGACATCTTCTTTGTAATAATTATATTATGAGAAATGGTACGGCTAGTATAAGCTTGATTGTTCAATATGTTTCCAATTAATATCGCTGTTCACACTGTGCTTCGTTATCAATGTTATATTTTATATAACTCTAACAATATATAACTAGTGCACTAATTAAGAAATGTCAGAATATAAGCGCTTATTTTAGAAGCAACTCCCTTCCTTGTTAATAAAAATATGTTTCTATCGCATGCAGATGTTCCCTTTCCTTATTATTATTAGGTAAAAACCACTATAAAAAAATCTTTCGACTGTTCGCAATTTCGCTTTCTTTCACTTTCAGGTCATCCATCACCAGGAGAACCCTCTTTCTCTCTCCCTTTCGCTTTGTTGTGCAGACTATTCTGAGGAGAATTGAAAATAGGAAACTGAAAATTTATTACCTGAATCTGTTCGAACCTACCAACTGTTGTCTAGATGATTCAAATTGGATTGAGTACTAATTGGACTGTCCCTGTTCAGGTTTATGGTCATCGATAATGATGACAAACAATATTTCAGGTTGTAGCTGAGAGTATATGTTACTGTTACGAGGAGAGAAGAAACATGTTTTGGTTACTAGCTAGATGTGCTTATTATATTATTCATCTATATAGATATATAATTGTACATTATTACTGTGGTTGGTTTTTTTGTGTATAAATTCATTAAGCGCTCCAACGGTGAGCTTCGTTATCACCACTCCATTTGCGTTCTACGTAACCCAGTTCCTCCTTAACTCTTTTCACAGTGGCAGGATCACCCATATTTTTCCCTAGATTATCAGAAATTTTGATAGCATGGTTACCATTAACATTCAGCAACTTTATCACGATATTCAATGGTTCACTCTTTATTTCGTAATTTGATTTTAATTGGAAATCATTAGTGAAATTTGTACCAATACCAAAAGTAGCAATCATTCCGTTTTCCTTGGCAACTTTACCGTATGTAATAGCCTTCTCGACATTCAAAGAATCGGAATAACACAAAACTTTAGAGAATTTAGGTACTTTCAACACGTCGTGATAATGATGTGCGATCTTTTCAGTATACTTAGCTGGATCACCAGAATCCTGTCTGACACCAATATAACAATCTGAGTAAGGTGGTAAGAAAGACTTTAAGAAATCGTCAGTACCAAAAGTATCAGTTAGGGCAAGACCTGCATGTTGAGGACCAAATGTATCAACCCAATATTTCATTGAGTTCTTATTAGCATTGATATAATCGTCAGTTAAGGCTGCAATACCCATGATCCATTCATGTGCAACGGTACCAATTGGTTTAATATTGAAATTCTTCGCAAAGAGAACGTTGGAAGAACCCAGAAGGATATTTTCATATTTGTCTTTATTTGTGGCAACAGCCTCCATAATACCTTGAAGCACTAGTTGTTGTGTATGATAAGATCTACGACGTCTAGTTCCAAATTCACTGAATTTTAGACCGTTCTCCATTAAAGTTAGAGCCTTTTGTTTAGCTTTTTCAACTTGTCCTTCATAATTCCAGTCTGTATCGATGAATTTGAAATAAGCCTCAGATACTAATGCTAATAATGGGATTTCGTATAGGATAGTGTCCGTCCAGAGACCACTGATGAATAAATCGATATTGTACCTGGTTTCACCATTTTGCTCAAAGGCTTCTGTCTTAAATGTAATATGTTCTTCTGGTTTCAATTTAAATCCAGAATTACTAATGAAGTCGATGTAAGTCTTTGGAAGGTATGGAATCTCTTTTTGTAAATAAGTAATTTCATCTGGAGTGAATCTAATATTGCCTAGCAAATTAATTTGGGTTTTCAACCAATCGATGGCAGCCTCATTAAATGATAATTGACTAGATCTGTTGGTGTACTTATAGGTAACTTTAGCATCTGGAAAATGCAAAAAGACAGCAGCATGCATTGTCAGCTTGTACATGTCAGTGTCCAAAAAGGATGTAATCACTTGTTCAGACATCGTATATAATATTGCGTAGTTGAGTGTGTGGTGTAAAAAAGAATTTTTTGTTGTATGGGATATCTGGTGGTACGATAGAGCTAAGAAAGCTTATGGAAGCGCAATAGCAAATACTTTTAAACCTATATTATCTCGAGTTCTTATACTCAGATTTTTATTAATTCTTAAACGTTTCAATAAATTAAAAGGAGCAAATTAGAAATTAAAGAAAAAAGACTCGTAATTTTATCAAGACTAAAACAATAATTTCCAAACAATTAAGCTTTTAAAGATTGTCTGATGTTTTAATCGTTTGTTTGTTTTTTGCTTTCTTGGAATCGTTGTTAGTTGGTCATATGTAATCTCTCTCTTTCTTTCTCTCTCTCACGTTGTCAATCTTTGTCTCGTTGCAGTTGTTCCGTTCTTTCTCTCTTCGGCAGAAGCAGCAGCAGTAGCAGAAGGAAACACGGGAAGGGAAGGGAAGACCCGCAACGGAACACCCAAAAGAAGAAAAGGCCTCTCTTTACTAATATTATTATATGAACAATTTCACCATGAGAATAATAAACGGAAGACGAGGCTGCTGACAACATCAGAGAAACTCTCTGCTATGTATTAATCATGTAAATTATGTAATCTAGGTTCATAAAAGATTAACAAAAATGATGGATCAGAGATGATCTAAGTTTTTTTAATATGCGAAATTACGTATTCATTTATGATGTTTTATTGGTAAAAATGTACAGTTGTATTTATGTATATATGTATATGGATGCGTATATGAGCATCCATATATATCTCTATGATAATGCTTTCATGACACTGTCGAACAAAGTATCCATTGGAACGTTCTGGATGTTCTCGAACATGTTGGTGAAACTATTCATATTGATACCCATATCGTTACTACGGTTCCCACTAATGATTTCTTCTTCGATCTCCATGGCATCGCTATTTGCTTCAATTTGATTAGTCTTCCCGTTTATGCTTATATTACTTTTTTTGTGGGATAATTCTTTTAATTTGGTCAAGTAGGAGTCTGATGTAGATAAAGTTTGTTCAGCAGATTGCTCGACAACATTTATACTATTATTATTATTATTATTACCGTTGTTGTTGCTAGTACCGTTGGTGCTGTTGTTCGCTATTCCGTCCAATATATCCTCTCTATTGGTCTCGTCGGCCATTTCGGTATTCACCGTGGTTCCTACAATACCGAATCTAGATTGTATATCAACAAAGATGAAATCTGTATCGTGATTCCAACTGATCCAGGAAATGTATTCGTCATGTGTGAAAGAATCCAATTTTTGGGATAAATCAGAATTAAACACAATGATATGAGATTTATAATCTAATGTATTCTTCCCTTCGTCATCCTTAACTTGTTCATTGATGACAATAGCCATCTTCTCACTCTTGTCATCACAACTGATCAACCTATCCAAGTGTCCATTCTTATAGACACCGTTCACGTATGGGTATAAATCGAATCCATTAATAATCTTACCCAACAGTAAATCTATAACATTTAGACTAGTCTTAGTGGCTATTATTAAATTCTTTTCACCAATCATTTTGACGGCTTGGATCTCGGAATCCATACTAAATTCAGCAGTCATACTCACATCATTGTTATCATTATCATTGAAGTCTACTCTTTTGAAATTATCGAAATCAATGATTTGTAATTTATCACCAAACCCATGGAATACTAAACTACCATCTCTAGACCAACCTAATGATACAGAATTGCTGAAGTTGGTGAAATTTGGGATCAGTAATTTCTTCAAACACCAATTCTTCTCAGTGTTGTCAAATGCCCAGTATTTCATACCACCATTGTTATCAGTAGTGATACAACCAACCCCACCATCAACAGATAATGGTGCAACTTTGATGTTTGTAATTGGGGTGCTACGACCATGTGGGTTCAATACTTTTGTTCTCAAAACCCATTGGTTTGGATCGGCCTCATCGTGAGTCCAGAATTTCAATATGTGAGATATATCCTTAGATGACATTAAGTCTTCTGGAGGGAAGTCAACCTCGTAACTAATCAACCAATTACCGTCGTTGGTAACTTTAATATTTTGAACTTCAGGGTCACGAATACTCAATTCTTCTCTAACTTTACCCATGGTGTTATTCATACCATCAGTTAAATATTGTAAACAAGTTTGTTCATTCTTAAAGAAATCAAATGTTTGTAATGCTGATAAATGTGGGATGTATAATTGTTTAGTTTGTGGATTCATCTCTATAATAGTAGTAAAATCTTGTCTTGCTGATTTTAAAAGCTTTCTTTTATGCTTCTTCTTCGAGATATTGATTTGAGTGTTTGATTTTATGACTGAGGTTGGTTGTATTGTGTCTCTTATAGGAGATGTAAATATTGGTAAAGGACCTGTCACTGATAATTTGGAGGTCAAATCTGCTGAATTCAACACCACTAATTCATAATCGGAACTGGATTGATTCTCTGTCATTTGCAATGATAAAGTATAGAATTTCCCTTCATTTTGGATATCCACAACGACACCATTCAAACGTGGTAAAAATTGTTGTGTATTAGTAGATAATTGCCAGAATAGCAAGACTTTTTCCCAACCACCAGATAATAAATAAGAACCGTCATCTGTGAAACATAATGATAATACAGAATCGATATGCCATTTCAGTAATCTGCTTTGTAAATCCGATAAATTGATAATACTGATGACACCGGATGCGAAACCCAATGCCAATTGAGTGGCAGAATTGTCAATAGCCATGGTGGAAACAAATCTTGCATTAACATTTTGATTATTTTTGGTATTTTGAGAGATATGCAATACTGATTCCAGGGCAATATCCTTTTTCAATGCTTTGCTGAAAATAGATTCGACAAGAATATGTCTTTGGTTATTATCATTGGTGTCTTTGTAAAGTAATGCGAAAACGTTTTCATCCTTAGAGGAAGCCGATAATAAAACATTGTTGTATGTTTCTGATTCAATTAATTTGACAGCGTCTGTAGATTCCTTAGGGAATTTCAATGTAGATAATTTATAATCAAATAAAGATCCATTACTTGATAAAGTAGTCATTACTCTTAGTTGGTCTTTACCATTATCAAATGCTTTCAACAACTTTTCATCCTTTTCGGAATCCAATTCCAATTGGTATAATTTTGGAGAATCTGTTAATTTACCTTTATAATTCAATACAATCACTTGACCTAAATTAGTGAAAATAGTAATGAATTTTTCTTGTTGTCTCATAGTAGGGTCCTCTCCAGTGACATCGCCTAACATAATCCCAGTAATATTGATCCTTTGAGTCAATTTCTTGTTATCAAATATGGTAGCCAATACGGGGCTATTAGCATATTTCAATGTCTTGATACATTGTCTAGTTTCCAACGAATATATTCTGATTTGGTTATTGAAAGGAACAATCAATCCTTGTTGATCGTGAGTCAGTATCGATATGTTCTTCTCGCATGAGGTCCCATTATTGACACCTGGTAGAATTGGTCTCCCACCTGAGACCACTGATAACTGGTATTTCTGAGTGATACTAGACATTTGTGTCATATCTATTGATGACTATATAGTTATATTCTACTTACCGATTAAGAATAAGAATAACTAATACAAAAGTATATGTGTGTATACATATAGTTATATTCAAATATCGATCTAAATGTTACTATTTTCATTATTAACCTAGTAGATGCCAGCCCATCTCATCGATTTTTGTCTCATCTCTTAGTGAGAAAAGACCAATAAAAGAAAAATTTTCCAGCCGTGGCAAGTGATTAGGGCACAACCCACGGTCTTAAATTAGGTCTTCCGTAAACAACGATGTACCACTAAATATTACCCTGCCTATGTTAATTTAATTAAGCGGTTCTCTCAAACTGAAATTTTTTTTTCAGTTTTTTTTACTTAGTAAGAAATAATGATAATGATAATAAAATTTGTTTTGAACTATTACAGTGCATCAGATGCGATGAGGTAATATATAAGTTACACAGTTGATTCTAAAGACAAATAGAGAGAGTGAAAGTACTGTTTTTGAACTAACCAACCTGTTCTATAACATAAATATAAGATAAGCTCAAGATGATTGTTCCAGTTAGATGTTTTTCGTGTGGTAAAGTTGTTGGTGACAAATGGGAAAGTTATTTGAATATGTTGCAAGAAGATGAATTGGATGAAGGTACTGCTCTAACCAAGTTAGGACTAAAGAGATACTGTTGTAGAAGAATGATTCTTACTCATGTCGACCTTATTGAAAAGTTTTTAAGATACAATCCTCTCGAAAAGAGAGATTAAAGAAGCATAAAAGTAGGGTTTTAGCTCAACAAAACCAGATAGATATCATTATTAGATCATTCTTTCCTTACTCCCATTGTACAATATAAAACAAAAACCTATATGTGTATACTGATGTTCTCCTCCTTTTTTTTCTGCCACATTGACGAAACTCACCAAAAAGAACTACAATTATTTTTTGGGGGGGTATTATAATCAATGTGGCAAATGAATGAAACCATGACATTATATACAGACGCACTCACTAACGATCTCTTATTTCCTCTGTCACATATATAGCCACACATGCATGAGTGTGTCACATACTACATAAATCTATACAAAAATAAAAGAATAGAATCAATCAATCCATCAATCAGATGAAGTGTATATAGCGAATATTCAAAATATCTAATGCCAAACAGCCCTAGCACCCAACCCTAGGGCACGACCCAACCCTGGCGTATACTCCTTGTTCTGAAAAACTCGCAAAATTTCATGTGAACCACTCAGAATGGCTACCAATATTCAACTCCATAGACTTGCTGTTGCGCGCGTCTCGCTTTTCAGTCTTTCGCTGTGTCTGTCTCTCTGTCTGTTGATAGTCAAATAAATCTAAATATCGAGAAACGCGAAAAACACAAAACACAAAACAGTCAAATCACATCAACGATATTAAGATTTGTACTGCACGGTAACATCATCAACATCATCGCCATCCAGAATTGTTAAGAGAGAAGACAAATCTTTAGTGAAATAATCATCGCCATCGTCGCTTTTTGCTTCTTATAATACAAGTTTCGATGGTATTGGTCTCGTTTTCTGCTTTTGCTTTGTTTGCTGTGCTTGCTGTGCTTGCTTTGTTTATTTCATTCTTTCTCCCTTGACATTTGTTGATTATTATTTATGTTTTTTTATGTTTTTTTTTTGGTTTGCTTTTAAAAAACTGAATAAATAAATAAAGGTTTGTTTTGTTTTGTTTCGTTAATACTTTTTTTTAATATATTTCCTCTTTCTTTCTTGTTTTGTATATATAACTCTTATATTCTTTTTCTTCTTCTTACCAACTGTTCAAGTGTCTCATAACCCAACACATAAACAACCACACATATATCCAACAATGGCTCCAAAGAAAACTACAAAACCTGTCTCCAAGAAAGTCGCCAAATCTTCCAGTTCCGCTTCTTCTTCCTCGAAGAGTTACAAAGAACTAATCACAGAAGCCGCCGTCGCTTTGAAATCTCGTAAAGGTGTCAGTCGTCCAGCCCTAAAGAAGTTCATCAAGGAAAAATACCCTTCTGTCGGTGGGTCCTCCACTTTCGACCATTACTTCAACGCTGCTATCAAGAAAGGTGTTGAAACTGGTGATTTCGAACAACCAAAGGGTCCTTCCGGTACTTTGAAGATCGTCAAGAAAGCTGCCTCCCCAACTCCAGCTGCTAAGAAAGTCACTAAACCAAAGGCCAAGACTACTACTTCCACTACCACCACTACTACTACTAAGAAGGTCACTAAGCCAAAGGCTAAGACTGCTGCCTCTGCTGCTAAGCCAAAGGCTAAAAGCGTCACTTCTTCTAGTTCTTTAACTTACAAAGAAATGATCATTAAGAGTATACTGTCCATTAATGATGGTAAAGGTTCTAGTCGTCTAGCTGTTAAGAAGCACATGAGAGATGAATACGCAAAGAAATTGAACAGTGTAAAGAACTTCGACCATTTATTCAATGCTGCCATTAGAAAAGCTGTTGAATCTGGTGATTTGGCTCAACCAAAGGGTCCTTCTGGTATTATCAAGGTTCTAAAGAAAGGTAAGACTGCTGTCGGTGCTTAAACAAAAATAAAATATTATTTATTTAATTAATTATTATTATTCCTTTTCCACCTCTTTATTACTACTAATTTTTGGTTATTACTAATATACAAAGTTATATCTTTGTGTGTACTCTTTTTTTTTATCTTCTTTCTACTATTCAACATGTTACTAATAATACATACAAATATCCACATACAATAAAAAATTAAAAATTAAACGATTGTCTAATTACCTTTTTTTTCTTCTATTAATTATTTATTACTTTCATTTCAAGGAAAATAATTGTATGTGTATAATGGTGTGTAACGGTTCTTTCATCGTATCGGTCTTATTACTATTGTTATTATTATTATTATTATTATTTTTATTGTTATTTCTACTGGTTTGTTACGTTTAGTCTTTTTTTTCTTTCTTTCTATTATTACTGCTTTATGTCAACTCAAGTTCATCCTGGTGTATACACATGTATATTTAAACAGATGCTAGAGAGTTATATCATTTTTTTTATTTTATTACCTGGTTAACTTTCTACTGTTGTGTATACTCCCTATACAAAAAAAGAGAGAAATACATTTATATATATATATATATATATATATTATATAAGTTTATATATGAAGTAGTGTATTGTAATATTATATTCCCTAGACAATAAAATCGTCAAATGTGTACTTATTTCGTGTCGCGTCTATATTTACGAATTCAGATATATTACCCGGCAATCAAACCAGCTCACATCGTTCCAAGTGATATTGAATTTTAATACATCAGTTACTGTATATATATATATATTGATATAGTATTTTAGTTCTATCTATTCGATTACCAAGCAGCACTAATTATTAGAGATTGAAATACAAAGAATTGGTGATCATAACCTTATAGAAAATTACCCTTTTTATACAGATGACTCTGGAGATACATTATATTGATTGTGTCAATGCTGTGATAATGGCATTATATTCACACCTTGAGACACAAACAGACTCCTACGATCTAGTTATACATTAAATAGAAATAAACACATTTGTTTAATAGATCAGCAAGGCAACAAAGGATATATGATCTAGTATTGCATACCGTTGCAATACGGACCTTTCCTCTCCTCTTCCTTCAGTTCATCAATGCAAAAACAGAAAATCGCAAAGAAAATTTTTGCTCGGGAAAAATTGACAAGCAAAAATGGAGAACATCAATAAATAATTATAAGACCTAGAAAAACAGGTCCTACTTACCAAGACCTAAAACCTAAGATTGAGTAAATAGAGATTAGGACACTTTAACTAGCAAAAAGAATACATTACCACAACTGATTGCTTCAGGGATATATTATTGTTACCATAATTACTAGAAGCATATTAGAAAACAGGGATTGCTGAATTCGATCGGTCCATTTATAAACTTCGAGAGTCAACTTTAGGTCCAGCAAGGGCATATAAACACTTTTTAAACCTAATTTTTCTTTTTTCAAGGTAAAACCCTACTGAACCCTCAAATAGGTATAGACCATATAAGCAAAAGTTTTGCTTCACAGACTAATATTTCATATTAAATAACGTTTTTATCGTTAATACTATTATTCTGATCATGTCTACTGTTGATAGCGAGGTTGATTCTGAAAACCTAAACAGATTTAATAATGTTGTTCAGAATTTACCAATTAGAACGAAATTAACTATCTCTTCATTATGTCTACTAGATAATATCTCCACTCAGTTGTTAAGATTCTTAATCTTTAACTCAAATTCTCCACAAGTTATCGCTCTATATACTGAACATGGCACTTATTTAAGTTCAGGTGAAACTGAAATCTTTCAAACTCTGTTGAAACTGTTCAAACAAGTCCGTTTAATCTATAACACTAGATCACCTTTATTACAAGTTCATGATGTAGCCCCAGGTCTTTGGTTTCCTAATTCACCACCTCCTTCTCTATTGAGAGGTCATGAAGCTTATATTATTACTGCTATTCGTAAAGCTAACTTGTTAACATTCATTTTGACCACCTTGGGTTGCTTCTCTTATGGTTTTGAATTGTTACAGTCATCATTCTTAGATATATTCTGTCCAAATACTATGTTTGCAGGTTCTGATTCATCAGATCAAATTGGGAAATTTTTAAAATCTCAAGCTATCCTATACTTGGATTTAAAGACTCAGGCTTTCATTGCAGGCCTTAGAGATAGTAAAGGCGACTCTAACGATATTCCTGATGATAAAAAATTGGAATTGTTGCAAGAGATATTTCCGGATAATTTATCTAATCAACTGATCTCTAGAAGAATTGGTTCCACAGAGGTTAATGAAACTGATACAATGACTCCATCTGAAGTTGATTTCATTGAAAGATGTGAACGTCGTAAAGAAAATCTGTCAAAATTCACTAAGTTTGACGATTTAATGGAATCGCATGATTGGAATCATTTCATTAAGGAGATCCTTGATTATTGTAACAGAAATATGGGTCTGATCATTTGGGGTAGAAGAGGCCGCGGGAAATCTCCATTATATGCATTTGACAAGAATGAATTTGATAATCAAGTCTTATACTCAAGTGGTGCAGTGGCTCCACAAGTTGGTAATGGTGATGATGATGATACGACTCAAAATAATGACGAGGATATAAATCTACATCTGGATGATGACATCGCTTCAAGTGATAGCCGTGCAGGTCCAGATTTTGCATCATCTATGGCTTCATTCAGTAGTACATCTAAGAATATAAATGATAATGTGAAGAAAATGACACAGAATTTAGTGAATGCTGCAATTGCAGCTTCGGCTACTAGTGGTATTAAGAAATTGAAACCAAAGAGGACTTGGTCTCAAAGAGAAAATGAGGCACTAAAGGATGGTTTAATGGAGGTCGGGCCGTCCTGGTCAAAGATTTTGGATCTTCATGGTCCAGGTGGTAAAATTTCTGAGGATTTGAAGAATAGAACACAAGTCCAATTGAAGGATAAAGCAAGAAATTGGAAATTACATTATTTGAAGAGTGGTAAACCACTTCCAGAATATCTAACTAAAGTAACAGGTAATTTATCCAAGATTCAAAAGACCAAAAAGGTTAAAACAGTACTATCTTCTGCCCCACAAGCGTCGTCATCCGCTACAAATGAAGATGATACTGCGGCGGCTGCTCCAAGTGGTTCTCATGTGAATGATGTTGGTGTTTCTTTAGATACCGAATTATCGCAAAGAGATGAGGATGAGGATGATGAAGATACTCAAAAGGGTAGTCAAGAAAACGGGTTATTTGGTAACGGACATAATGATACCGAGTCATTCGATCCAAATTTGGAAAGTAGTATGTGATACATGTATGAGTTTATTAATATATTACACGAAATGCTCCATCTGGTTATCATGTGAGCTCCACTTTTTATATACCTTTTTTATATATGTGTTATTGTATATCATTTTAATTTTGAAGGCCGCTATAATTCAGTCAGTATTGGTTTTAATATTATGGAACTGCCTCTTATCAAACGAAATTATTAAGTTGTGTTCTTTTTTTAAAAAAATATATAACGTAATTATACAGTGTTTTTCTTTACATAGTCAGATAAACTTTTTAATAACCCATCAGGTAAACTATATAAATCCACAATAAATTCACCATCATCTGCATTATTTGTTACATTCATCTCAGGTGTGTTATTATCACTTATCATTTGAACTACACCAACCAAATCATCCTCATTCAATTTTGTTAATCCAAGAGCAAGCTTCTCGAGATCAACATTACCTCTCATAGTGGATACTGTAGCTGTCTTAGCTTTCTTTGGTTTTGGTTCAATTGTACCTGTAAGGGATGTTTTTCTCTTAGCACTGGTTGTTGGGTTTTCTTCCACACTACCACTTTTTTCTAATTCTGCCAGTAGTAATGGCTTATTCAAAGGAACTTGAACAACATGGTCCGTCTCGTAGGAGTCCTGAAGGAAATTCAAATCATGTGGAACTTTTCTTTCACCTGCTTTTTCTAAGAAAAATACACTAATATCCATTGGGAAACCGCCCCAACCTTGTTCTTCAATTCTGAATGGAATTTCTGTTACTGTTCTATTAGGGTTAGCGAATGTCGGATGTAAGTGGTATATCACCTTTTCAAAAATAGTAGCTGGTACTTCATTTCCATTCTCATCTAGTAAGACGATCTCTATAGACCACTGACGAACAGGAAAGTTTTCCACAGGAGGGACATCTGGGAGGATATGTTGACTCGTTTTAACACGGACAGTTCTCTTAACACTCTGTATATACATATATCGTGTGAATAATTTGTTATTACGTGAAATATACTGTTAGTAAAATGATTTATATTATAACTTTAGAATAAATTGGAAGAAGGGAACAAACTGTCCAATATTTCAGGGTTTTACTTTAGTTAGAAAATCTTCCCCCCTATGGTTATTCAAAATCGCTGACATACTGCAACCATATTGAATGAAATGTTTTTGGTTATATTTTCCAATGTTCACTTTATTATAATTAATAGAAGTTTTATAATTGAATAATATGAATGAGCAAAAATACCAATAGAATAACGAAACAATGTTTGGAACTTGATGATAATTTCTCATCTTCTCCAGTTGATAATGGTAAGTTTGGAAAATCGCGAAGTTTTCTTAAAATGTAATCTCAGCGCTACAGAAAATATCGTGAGCACCACCCGCGCCGTAATTAACAATAATTTATCCTTCTTAAGTTGGAAGACTTAAAGGACTTTTTATAGGAACTATATTAGCCTAACAAGTATTTATTGTTCTACGGTTTGAAGTGTTTGTTTGTTTGTATGTTTTATTTGTGTGTCTAGAATAATAAAGCTAAGTTTGAGCTACATATTTCTTACGAATTTTTATCTATACTTTTTTATATAATATTGTGCCATTCTGAATTTTAGTCTCACTCACTCATTAGAATGAAACAAGAACATAAATAGCAGATAAAGATAGGGCAATTGCTGGAACACTGCGACCACCTAAATGGTTAGCCTTAGCTTCAAATTCTCCAATAGTTCCATTCATATTAGATTTGGTAACATTAACCTTTTTTGGAAGTACAGCTATGCTTGGGGTTTGAGTTGACTTGGATGATAAGACAACAGTTCTTGTTTGGTTCGATTTTGAGACTTTAGATGATATCTTCTTCTTGGCCTTGACTTTAGAAGAAACCGAAACAGCTGAAATCATCGATGTAGAGGATGAAATCACAGGTGGAGCAGTGGTAAAGATAGTACTGGTGGGGATTGAAGTTAGGACAGTAGTCGATTCCGATAAGGCACTTAAATGACTATTGACGGGTTTGATAGGAGAAAGGGAAGATTCATAAATGACACTGGGTGCACTTGTAGGTTCTAAGGAGTGTGATGTTTTTGTTTTATTCTTACATTTTTTACCCTTTGGTTTCTTTGAACAAATATGATCATCATCCTTATCTTCATCATCTGTCTCATTATCCTCTTCATGTTCATGGTCTTCGTGTTCTTCTTCCTTTTCATTATCATCATGGTTTTTGTGTTCATCTTTTTCGTGGTTTTCTTTTTCTTTGTCATCATTGTAATCATGATCGTAGTCGTAGTCGTCATCTCCATCATCATCACCTGACCAATGCTTTCCAAAAGGAGTAGGGATGTACTCATAGTCATCATCTTCATCAGTAGAAATGCATTCATCATTATTATCGGAAGTTTTATCCTTTGTCAAATGCTTACACCCCTGATTTGTTTTGACCTTCTTGATATCAGTAGTCTCACTATTGTTGTTTGTATTCTTATTCTTGGTGTTTTTCTTTTTTTTGCCCATACCTAGTTTCTTCTTTAATTTCTGTTTCTTTGATAGGTGTTCCTTATCTTCATCGTCACTTTCAGATTCATCATCACTTTCACTTGAATCGTATTCGCTATCACTATCCTCATCTTCATAATCTTTCTTTGGTGAAACGTTCTTACCACTTTCGTAGATCTTCTTGACAATTGCGGAGTAATCTTTTTGATTAACGAACTCTGGTAATTCATCTAAACCAGCAAACACAATGTTGGATGATTGTTCAAGCTTTTGAATAAGTTCTGGAGACATATTGTTTCTGTCAAGGTGAACGGTGATCGGTTTATTGTTTGAAGCACTAGTCGAGTCACCTCCGACATCTTCAGTTGATAAGACAACATTAAATTTTTCGGCAGTAATAACTGAA
Source organism: Maudiozyma barnettii (assembly GCF_903064755.1). Classification (NCBI taxonomy): domain Eukaryota; kingdom Fungi; phylum Ascomycota; class Saccharomycetes; order Saccharomycetales; family Saccharomycetaceae; genus Maudiozyma; species Maudiozyma barnettii. Next base: position 302,653 of record NW_024545239.1, on the reverse strand, counting down.
GTACTTGCTGCCAGAGCTATAGTTAGTTGTTTCCACATCCCAAAATTTGAAAAATATAATTAATTTAAAAGTTGTATTAGTAAATCCTATAGAATGGCTAAATAGAGATCCCTAATTGTTGATGATTTAGTAGAAATATAAATTTAACCTAAGAAATGGAGAAATAAAAGAATTAATTAATAAAATTTTAGTGACAACAACATCTTAAAAGTAAAGGAAATGAACTTCTTTCTTATGTTTTCCTCAATTTATTTTCTCTTATATATATATATTTTCTGACTTTTGTGACACAAAATATCAAAAATTATTTTGAAAAAAAAAATAAACAAAAAAAAAAAGGAAAATTACTATGACTGCATACAGCACAATAATATACCCTAAGTTTCCTAAATATTAGGTGAAATGTCCATAGTAGAGTAAATAAAATTAATCAAATGATCAACAGGTAGGAAACTTAAAACGCAAGGTTCAATTTTATCATAGTGATTAGTAAAAATAACATAATTCAATTTCCAAAGTACGAAGGTTATCTTCTAAAATGTAAATATATCAATGATTTACTTTCTCTAGTAATCCATTAAATGCTTCTTCTATCCAGTAATATAACTTTTTGTATATAATATTTTGAGCATTGTGATACCTTATTGAATGATCAGAATCAGGGAATATATGCATGTCGTAGTTTCTAATACCAGCAATATTCAATCTATCAGTGAATTCATAGGTATTTTGGATATGCACATTATCATCGGCTGTTCCATGTAGTAGCAAAAACCGTTTCATATTGTTAAAACTACTAACGTCATTCAATCGAGATATTTCGATGTACTTCTCAATATTTGCGTCAACGTTTCCCATATATCTTTCTGTGTATATAGAGTCGTAATATAGCCAATTGGTAACTGGAGCAACAGCAATGGCGTACTTGAAGGTTTCACCTTTGTCGAATTCAACTGTCTTTAACGTCGAAAATCCACCATAGGACCAGCCCCAGATTGCTACATTTTCCTCGTTAATATGTGGAGCATTCTCGTTGATAAACTTTTTGGTCACCTCTGTAATATCACGAGGTTCCCAGTACCCTAGAGCCCCTGATGCCCACGATCTAAATTTCCAACCTTTACCACCTGTACCTCTTGGCTCAATTTGGAGAACAATTGCATCCAAACTTGAAACTACTGCTTGTTCCAATGATATTCCAGATTTAGCTGTAAATGTTTGCGACCCTGGACCACCGTACACATTAATAAGCAGAGGATACTTTCTTTTCACATTCATAGTTGCCGGTTTAATTTCAATGTAATCCACAGACACTCCATCATCTAATGTCATGCTTTTAAAAGTTGTAATAGGTAAATTGTAGTTGTTCGTTATATCCTCCCTCCTGACTTCGTTAGAAAGTACAAGGACATCATGATTTTTGGCATCCTCTAGCGAAAAAAGATTTGTTAAAGTACCAGCTGCATAAAATGGTAAGGACGGCCCTAAATACTCCATTACTGCATATCTTGAACTAGAACTTATCTGATAATCATAGAATGAGTGTTTTTCAGATGGATTTTGAAGGGTAACTAGTTCATTAATAGGATCCCCTTCCAACCTAACTGCAAATAAATTCTGCGACATGGGGTTATAACAGTTAGCTGTAAAGTATATTGTATCTGTCTCGAGTTCGTAACCAACAACACCGGAACCTGTGATCTCCCATTCCCCTTTAGTTAATTGTTGACCCTCAGATGCGAATGGTGACTTGTAATAAAACAAATGGTTGTATCCATCATTATCCTGATGTGTATCAACATAACCATAATCAATTCTTTTTATTTTTTCACTGGGTGGAACAACGAATATATTTTTAGTCTTTTCAACCCATCCGTTAAATTCTTCTGTGTTATATTCTCTGGTATTCAAAAGTTCTTCTTTATCAGTGTTAAATACTTTGACAAACAATTTCTTCGAAAACCTATCCGTTATTTTAAATAAGAAATTTTTAGGACCTAACCATTGAGCATCATATAATATAATTTCTTTCATACTCTTCTGGTCCATGTTGACATTATATATCGTATTTCCACCAATATTATAGAAGAAAAGTTCAACAGTAGGGTTGGCCCGACTAGGAGTTGGATATCTGATTTCGCTTAATGGAGGATATTGCTGATTAGTCGTGTATCTTGGGAATGTATAGCTGTCAACATCTGTATCGTTAAATTTTGCGAATATAAACTTAGAGTCATCTGGCGCCCACCATATCGCTTTATCATCAGCCAAAACTTCTTCCTCATATACCCAGTCCGTCTTGGCGTTCATAATATCTTGACTGCCATCAGATGTCACTTTAACAGGTGCATGTTCAGCACTTATATCTTGAAAGTATAAATTGTTATCCATAACAAAATAGATAAAGTTGTAGGCTGGAGAGAAATATGCATACGAGAGACGTACCGGTTGTTCAGAATCAAAATATGGTGATATAGGTTTAATTATGCCCGTAGTAACATCCTTAATCCAATAATTTGCAGTTGAAGAATGTCTGAAATCTGCAATTTTCTCAGTCGCAAATATCAATCTATCCAAAGCAAAATTTACTTTAATGGTATCCACCACATATTCATGTTCTTGATATTCAAATTTATTGGAACCCAAGTCCTTTTCAAACATTTCATCGAATAACTGTTTTGCTAAGAATCTTGTTCCATCGTTGTTGGTAATCGTAGTCATATACAAACCAGGATCCATGTCATGACTTTCAAAAGTATAAGGTGGCTCAATAAAATGGAAATTTTTCTTATCAATCATAAAGTTCCCTTTCATAACATCTTCTATATCAAAAGATTTATCTCGTTTAATCCCATTCTGTTGAATATTTGGTTTGTGGCTACCTGATGAATTACCATTATTTGAACCTTTACTAGATGAAAGTGATATAATTAATAGTACAATGATATATGCAATAAGAATCCCAAGAATGGAATATATGGTTGTCCGGAGTCTTTTATTTTGTCCAAATTTCTTTGTCAAATACCAATCATCCCATGATTCTGAGGATTCTGGATTTCCCAATGTATGATCTTGATTTTCTAAATCAATTCGAGATGTTGACACCATTGGAACACTTGGTATCGATGTGGTTCTTCCAATTGGAGGTGGAACCATATTTTCCATCTCTAAATTATCCATGCTGATATCGTAATCTGTCCGAATTGAGGAGCCAGATGTACTTTGTTCGTTAAAAAGATGACTATTCTTTCTCTTATGTGTATGTATTTTATCAGAAGCCATTATAAAGTTTTGTAAAGTTGGCAAACCATTCGGTTCTTATATGAATCTATAACTAATGCAAAAGAGGGGTCAAAAAATAAAATCAAAAACAGTCCAAAAACAGAATATTATGTTAGTTTGGTTATTGTTCCTACAATCTTCCTAATTCTCAAAAAGAAAACAATAGAAGAAGCAACCGTAATTTCTTAAACGTTTCTTTGTTATACAAGTATTATGACATTCTTTTTTCTTGCTTGGGGTTTATTTTTACAACTGTATTGGAATTCGCTTGGCGTAGAATAACGCAACAATTGTCAAGTATAGAAACATAAAACGAAGTGTTTTTCCTAAAACGGTATTCAATGACTTACATTACTTTAACCGTAGATCCATTTTTCCAATGAACTCAGAGCAATTTGAATAATCAGTAGTAAAACGTTATTAAAATGTAATTAATTATTGGTTTTTTATTATCTTATATAACAAGTATATATAATAATGATTATATATATATTATTTTTTTATAAAGAGAAAAGAAGATACCCATGAAGTAGCAAAATACTCAGGACATAAACGATCTAACCGATAATTTATTGTTGAGAAGTAAGAGCAGCAATCTTGGCAGCAACACGAGCTTGTCTTTCTTCTCTGGTCAACTTAACTTGTCTGAACTTCTTGGATTCAGCAGCGTATTGTTCCTTGGTGAACTTCTTTTCAGTGGCCTTGAAGGCTGGGTCAGCTCTGATAGCTTCGTGAGCAGATTGGTAGATGTCTTCCATGGCATCGGCTTCGATGTCATCGGCGACGTAACCCTTGAATAATTCTTGGAATCTTTCTTCATCATCATCAGCTAATTCTTCCATGTATTCGGAAACATGACCACCGAAGATGTAGTTTCTTAGCAAATCAGCGTCTAATTCTTCGGATTCGAAATCGAAACCTGGGAATCTGTTCTCGGAGTGAGGAACGTATAGACCACCGTCAGAAGCACCCTTTAGAGCACCGAAGATTCTGGCACCAGTGGTGGTTCTTTGTAGACCAATGTCTAGGAAGACCTTGAATGGACGTGGACCATCTTCGACAGCTTCGGTCAATTCGTATTCACCTTCAACTTCTTCGACACCCTTGTAGGTTTCATCTAGACCTAGCTTTTGTAGGGTTCTTCTAGCGATCAACAAACCAGTGGCGTAAGCAGCAGACCAGTTAGTTAGACCGTGGGTAATACCGTACTTTGGTAGTTCGTGAGAGTAAGCAGCAGCTAGGACAATGTCACCAGTGATGGTAGAGGAGACGATTTGACAGATGATGTCCTTGTTGGTGAATCTGACGACTAATCTGTACTTTGGAGAGTTGTACTTAGCCTTGTGTTGAGCGACAAGTCTCTTTCTTTGGTAGTAATCGGTCTTACCTTCTCTTCTTCTTCTGAAAGGAGTTTGGAAACGAGAACAGTAAGCAGAGTTCTTAACTGGAGTGAAAGCCATTTTTAATTACGTTAAGTTTGGTTATACTTGTTGATACAGGAGTAAAAAAACTTCAATTACAAACAATACAAAAATATTCAACTTTTAAATGTAAGACTGCTATTTTATATATATATTGTAAGCGATGGTTATCATGAAGTATATATATTGGAATACATCATCGATTGATTGATAGATGATGTTCTCATTGGTTTGTCAACCTGCGAACAGTTACAGCATTTACCGTCTCTCAGTTTCCATTAAGTGAAAGATTGAAATTCTTGAAAAAAAAATATTTCAGAAACGAAAAAAAAATCAATGCGCTTCTCTGAATAAAAAAAGACAAAATTCAAAATTTGTCTCGTTTTGTAAAAAAGTTTATTTATTAGGTGTAAGGGTGTATATATACAATTGTACATCCGTACATCCACAAATTACAGTCACAAGAAAATAGAATGCTAATTGCTCATTCTCTGCCTTCTTCATAATGAGTATTACACTATAAACTGAAGAGGGATAATCTCAATATTAAAACTATATGTATTCTTTTACTTTTTTATATACACGGTAAATATGGTCGTAGTTTACTATTCGTCTTTAACGTCGTTGGGACTTAGAATGGTGGCGTTGGCCAACATTTTCTGTTGCTCCTCTGGAGAAATGGCTTCCCCCTTTGAAGCAGCTTCACTTACAGCAGATCCATCTCCATAATGAGCTCTAAAGAAAGTATAATGCAACACAATATCGTCAATATTTCTCATAGCAGGGTCAGTAGCAAACTCTGGGTCGATGAAGAAAAACACGGGCATATCTACTTCTTCGCCAGCTGCCAATTTTTGTTCTTCAAAACAGAAACATTGGATCTTATTAAAATATGGAGCAGCATCACCTGGAGTGATACTATATGTAGCCATCCCGATGATATCTTTATCACTATTGTTCTTAGCCTTATAGAAAGCCAATGCTGTTTCACCAGGTAATACATACACTTCACGCTGTTGTGGAACAAATTTCCATGGTAAAATTTGGGAGACTTCACTTGTGAATGAGATTCTTAATCTTTTATCTATGTCTACTGGAATCAATTTATCATCTGTAAATTTTCTTCTATCTGTAATTGGGATACCACCAAACCCTGTACGTGCACAAATGGCTCTATATAATGGAACAGCAGCATATGCTAACCCTAAAAACACAATAGCGATACTTGAGAAATATAACGCAATGGATCTGTTCTTGGTCTTAAGTCTCTCGGCAGTCTGCAATTCATGTAGTTTACGAATATCATCTCTAGATAATTTCGAAAAATCTATACTTGGTTTATTAGGTCTAACTGAGGTTGTCCTTGATGTTTCAGGTTGTTTTGATGACGAATACAAACGACTACATCCAATAAGTACATTTGGTCTGATCGCAGCCTGTCTGGCAGTTGCTCTCAACAGCATGGAAGCATTACTGCACCTGTAGACAGATGTTCGTACACTATGAAACATTATTTTCTTTTTTAATTATTTTTAAGGGGGGAGAGAGAACCAATGAAATAATAAACTCCAAACAAAAAAAAATAGTAAAATAGCAAGGAAGTCAGACTATTGTTCGATAATATACTAAAAATAATGCAAAACTACTGGTTATATCACTCGTTTTCCTTTTGTCTCTGTGTACGTGGTCCCATTAACCAAATATATGAAAAATGTATATGTATACTATATCAGAAGCCACCTATTTATCATTCATTGTTATTACTGCAAAATTGCTCGAGACCAAATTTCACCGCGTTCCGCTGTAATGCGAAAATAATCTCCGCCAATTCCATAAAGATATAGACTAAGCCAAGCGATGATGACGATTAATGATAATCATTTTGTCCAATGAGCCATCGTCTGAATGTGTCAACAACTGCCAATCACCTAAGGAGAGGTTGGAAGTGAGATATTCACAATCTTTGAAAGGCGTTTTTTGGGGAAGCGGAAAAGGTAAGTTGCATAAATAAGCTCATTCTTACAACATTTTGTCTAAAATACGAATGTACCAATGAGATAGAAACTGGACAAAGGTATAAGAGGGACTAACAACGAGTTAACAACGAATTATTTCAGTGAAAAGGGAATAAATAAATAAAAGACGTATACAAGATACAAGAATGTATGACTCACGGATCAAGAACAAGAGAACTACAAGAAGGTCATGTCTCTTCTGTCGTAGATCACATGTGAACTGTGACGATCAAAGGCCATGTGCACGCTGTATCAAGCGTAATATTGCACATTTATGTTCAGATATCGTCGATTCAGATACTTCGTCAACAACATCAACTCCTACAGCATCCGTTACTACGGCAAGTGTTGTAGGTACGAATGATATCTTACCTAGTTCGAATATTACGAATTTACTGGGACCTCAGTCATTTGTCTCCGAAAATATGGGATCTGAGTTTAGTTCTTTGAATGAGTTTCTTTCAATGTTGGAAGAACCATTGCAATTACCATCAGAACCGCTTGTAACTAATGGTTCTATGGGTAACACTATGACACAAGATACGTACCAACCAATACCGCAACAACAGCAACAACAACAACAACAACAACAACAACAACGATACACTTCGGAAGTAGCAAGCCCGCCTTTAATGCTTATGTCAGGTACTACTTCAACAATGGCAAGGTCACCAAATCAATATTCCAATGTACCACAATCCTTAGCTCAACAGTTGCCAAATAATAGTAACAACAACAGACAATTATTAAACGACCAGGAACGACCACTAGAACCAAATCATCCTCAAACTTTACATGAACCACCAAGACAACTTACATTTGTAAAACCCACAGCTAAAGAACAATTCTTCTTGACAGCAGCTGATCCCAACACAGAAATCACTCCCGAAGAGAAACTTAAATCTGTGATTAATGCCAAATTAAAGGCAGGATTGCTGAAACCATACAATTATGCAGCAGGTTATACAAGGTTACAAGATTATATGAAGGGACATATGTCTCAGGAATCGCAAAGACGTATTCTTTATCCGTTGGACTCGATTCGTCCTGCATTCCGTAGTATTGCGAAGTCTTTAAAGGACGTCGATTTGGTGCTTGTAGAGGAAGGGTTCGAGAGAATGTTATTAAGTTACGATAGGGTCTTCACCTCCATGAGTATGCCTGCGTGTCTATGGCGACGTACAGGGGAGATATATAGAGCCAACAAGGAGTTTGCCTCCTTGGTAGGTGTTACTGTGGATGATTTACGTGATGGTAAATTGGCGATTTACGAATTGATGGGAGAACATAGTACTGTCAACTTCTGGGAGAAATACGGATCCATTGCATTTGATAAAGGTCAAAAAGCAGTGTTGACAAGTTGCACGCTTATCGCCCGCGACGTTAATAGACAAAGCCACAATTGTTGTTTCAGTTTTACGATACGTAGAGATCGTTACAACATTCCGATCTGTATAGTTGGTAATTTCATACCTGTGTCAAGGGACAATTAAGAAACAGCCAAGCATCGGCATCATAATCGTCATCATCACTGAGTTCCAGATCAATAGATAGGACAGACGCAACCAATAAACACAAGCCGCCTGTATTCAGCGTGTGCTCCTCAGGCAACGTAATAATGAGTCACGCTGCATCCGGCATCGATTGCGAGACCGGCGCCTGTCATTGGCCAATCGCAATCTGCCCAGGTAAAATCATCCAACTATCCATATTTTGTCTGCACGGCCCGATGGAGCAATTGGGAAAATATGCGGCCGAAATGGTGATGGGCAAAGAGAGAACAGTAAATAGGTTTTAATCAATCAATCAATCATATACATATATATATATAAATACAACAACAATGACAATAAGAATGTTGTATATGTAGGTAATATACATTTTAGGGATAATTACAGAAAAAAGGGAGATCTGTTTGTTTTTTTGTGTTTTAATTTCGGAGATTACCTGTATTATTTTGAAGAAGAAGACCAATAATGTCTACCACAGCACCAGCAGTAGTAACTGCTACTAAGAAAGAAGAACCCCTACCATTTGTATACCAGTTTGTCGCAGGTGCGATTGCTGGTATTTCAGAATTGGCAGTGATGTATCCATTGGATGTCGTTAAGACTAGAATGCAATTGCAGTCCAATACGGTAGCTGCCGAAGAGAAGTATAAAGGGTTGGTCGACTGTGTCTCCCGTATTGTTAAACGTGAAGGGTTCAAGCAATTGTACAAAGGTATCTCCTCGCCATTCTTGATGGAAGCACCTAAGCGTGCTACAAAGTTTGCATTTAACGAGAAGTTCAAGACTATATACACGGACTTGTTGGGGAATGAGCGTAAACAAACTGTCGCCATCATTAGTGGTGCCTCTGCGGGTGCCGTAGAGGCCTCGGTGATTGTTCCCTTTGAATTAGTCAAAGTTCAAATGCAAGATGTTACTTGTAAATTTGACTCTCCAGTCGGAGTCCTGAAAGATATTATTCGTAAGGACGGTTTCTTAGGGATATATCAAGGTTTAGAATCCACCGTATGGAGACATGCATTCTGGAACGCCGGTTACTTTGGGGTCATCTTCCAAGTGCGTAACTCGTTGCCACCTGTTCAAAATAACAACGAGAAGATCCGTAACGATTTGATTGCAGGTACAATCGGTGGTACCATGGGTTGTGTATTGAATACTCCATTCGATGTGGTGAAGTCTCGTATTCAAAGTAATGGGAACATCACTGTGTTGGAAGATGGATCAATATTGAAAAAATATAACTGGGCATTACCATCGGTGTTGAAGATTTATCAGGAGGAAGGTTTTAGAGCTCTGTATAAAGGGTTCGTTCCAAAGATCGCAAGATTAGGACCAGGTGGTGGTATATTGTTGATCGTGTTCAGTACTATCACTGATTTCTTCAAAGAAATGAGAGCTGCAAACTGAAAAGGGAGGGACCAAGGCCTTTCACTGATTCAATGATCAAAATCTTATGTATTTACATGTATATTTATTATATTATTATTAATCTTATTTGCAATGAAACGGAAAACAAAAGTATAAGTTTATCAGTATCAGTAATAGCAAGGTGTACGACACCCTGCAGCGTTCAAACTTACGTAACAACTACAATAAATACATGTTAAATGTCGCACTCCGCCGCCCTCATGAATGGAGACAGAGGTTCATGCACCATCTAGTTGTTTCACTGATCACTAACCAATATTCGATGGTGATGGTGATGGTGATGATCTCATCTAAATGGAAATCTCGTTTCTTCTTCTCTTCCCTTCGCTGAAAATTTTTTTCCTATTCCTGCGGCAATTTGTTACTGGCGAAAAATAAATATATGCGAAATAACAATGAGGGGCAATCTGATTGAGTTAATTATTGAATTTGTCACTATAGATATATAAATATAAAATATATATTTGTAAAAGGAAGGGAAAGGGTACAACTAACAGGAACTCCTATTTTAAGTGTTGATCATAACAGATAAAGATAGATTAGAAACGCCAAATACATAGGTAATAAACTGAGTTCATTTGCGAGATGAGTGCAATGACTGTTAATACCAGTGATATAGATGTCTCCTGTGATTGGCTATATAAGGGTAAGCATAGAACCAAAAAGAAGAGCTCAAAAGTAGATATATTGATCGCTAATGACAGTGATGGGAATTCTGAACGTGGTAGTAGCAACAGCACGAGAAGAAGATCGACCTCTGTGTCTAATGCACAGCTATCGAAGCAGGAACCACAGGTTTCAAGTCATGGGGGTGACGATAGGGGAGCCACGTTTGAAAGATTACCGCTGTTGACTCCTATCAGTAGTGTCCCCCAAAAGAGTGGCTCTTCTATGGGAGGAAGTCCTCTGACTAAAGTTGTATCTTCAACGTTGCAGGACTCAGCAAGTACCGAAACTGATGAATCAAATATTACAAAGAAAGCTTCAAGATCCAAATCCTTGAATAATAGTTCGGGTGTGAAAGCAGGATTTTTAGCAAAATCTATTTCTCCAACAACCAGTACAGCCATATCAAAGACACCAGTGCGGTCAGATTCTATGAAGAAGTCTTTATTCGGATCTTTGTTTGGTAAGAAACAAGCACCTCTAGCAACATCGGTCCCTACTAAGAACTTATCATCTATAAACACATCAAATACAAAACTACCAAATAGAGTAGTTTCAGATATTGTATCGCCTACTATACGGGATGGCTCACAATCGCCGACTTCGGCATTACCATTATCAACCCCATCGTCATCATCAGCATTATCATCAGTAAACCTACAACCACATCAGCATCAGCATCAGCACCAACCTCATGATCCTGAACTATTACAATTAGAACCAGTCTCATTAAAACGTGTGGCTTTTAGTGTGAATAAATTTACAGACGATCCTCCACAGCAGCTTCCTTCAAGGAATCCAAGAATTGGGAATGTTTTAATACCACATGATATGATTGGTGATATTCCTACAATCTCGATGGGGATATCACCAAACACACAAGCCAAAAAGACTGGAGATGGAAATAAGTCACCGGATGGAGGGGGGGCTGGTAATTCCACTAACACTTCCAACCCAATCGATTTGACAAAGACCTATAGTGTAGACTCCATAGAGTATAAACGTGCTCTTGATATACAACGTAAGGTATTGAAAGAAGCAGAGATGCATCAAAAGGAGGCCCATTTTGCAGCAAAGAGAATTGAGTATGAAGTTTCCCTTTTCAAACCTGGAAGCGATTCAAAGAATAATAGAACTCAGAGGATTGCAGAGGAAGAAATAGGTGCTGATACAGTGACATTTCATGCAGACCAATTGGAAGGAATTGATAAGCCAATACATGTTCATGAACATCATTTCGGTGAGGAAGCTGTCACTGAAGAAAAAGAAATGACATTGGATATTGTATATACTAGATGTTGTCATTTAAGAGAAATTTTACCTATTCCATCCACCTTGAAACAAGTTAAGCATAAGACAGCGCCATTACAAGTTCTTAAATTTCTAAATGCTAAACCTACTTTAATTGATATTTTATCCTTTTGTGATTTTGTTTCCATTACACATATCAATACGGTAGTATTTGACAACGTTAATCTTACTCCGGAAATGTTTAAAATAGTTATATGTTCTTTAGCCAATTGTCACAATTTGGATAAATTAACGATGAAAAATGTATTAATAGATAATGAAAATTGGACTTTGTTTTGTAAATTCTTACTAAACAATAGATCCATCACAAAATTGGATATATCTCAAACGAACACAAAATTCATCTCAAAGGATAAAAATGCAGAAATCCCATCAGACAATGAATTCTGGAGACATAATTTAGATTGGAACTTATTTGCCATTGTTTTGAACGTCAGGAAAGGTCGTCCAATTGAAGAGTTACTTTTAAATGGTATAAAGTTTAGTCATCATGTTGATTCTATTACTTTCCAAAATGTGTTAAACGCTTTCAGTCAGCAGAAAAACTCGATTAGAGATCAACCATCATTTGCATTAAGGCTTGGTTTAGCTTCTTCTGATTTATCTGTCACTTTTGTGAGATATTTACTGAATTGGATGTCCACTACAAAGAATTCGGCTATGAGTAAAGCGTTTTATGTTCAAGGTGTAGATACTTCTTTCAACGATATGTCACTATATGTCAAAACAATTGTAAACAGGCTTTCATCATTAGATTACACTAATTTAGAATATTATACTTTGAATAATTCAAACATCTCCAACGCTTATGATGTTGCATTAATTATCAAATATTTATCTAGGTTACCAAATTTGAAATTTTTGGATATGAGTAACAGTCCTCAGATGTTCCCAGATGTGTTACCATATTTACACAAGTATTTACCAAGGTTTAAATCCTTAAAGAGAATTCATGTTGATGGAAACGACATACCATATAAAGAATTATCAGTGTTGTGTAACATTTTGACTAAATGTACTACATTGAGACATATATCAATTATGCAAAATACCCCACAAACTGAACATGATAAAGTGAACAACTTTGCTAGGAACAATTGTTGGGCTATATTGTATGCTTTGGTAAGACAATCGCCAAATTTGGTTAATTTGGACATTAATTATGATGCCGTCCCAGAAGAGATTCAATCTAGAATCGCTTTAAGTTTAGTATCAAACATGAACAAAGCTATGGGATCTATTGAAGAGACTGATGAATTGACTACACAAGATGATTTGTTGTTTGACGGTTCATTACTATCAGACTCTGCAGAACAAGTCTTTGAGAAATTAAACAAATTGAAAAATACTACATCTGATGAAGGTAAACCCCAATTTGATTCCACCAAGAAATATTTGTTAAAGAAATACTTTGAAAAGATGCAACATGTTCACAATGATGTGCAAAAGAAGATCGACACTATGTTTGAGAGAAGACGTACGAATGCATTAAGTCTAAAGGAGAAGGAAAATTTGGTGAGACTATTGTTGTTAGAGAAGAATTTTTCAAACGTCTTGGAGCTTTGTAACCAAATCCCAGAATTTAATATGTTAATGGGATCGAAGGAACAAGATCTAAAGCCAACCAACAGACATTTCGAGCCATCGACGGAGACTGTTGATGAAGAGGCAACCAATACTCCATCGGAGACCCCTGAAATCGAGACATTATCTAGACCTCATTTGATGGCTACTGATTCTGGTAGAACTATTGATGTATTGACTGGTAAGCCTGTTTTATTTAGAGCTAATTCATCAACTTTAATACATGGGAAGGAACAAGAGCAGGAAGAAGGTGAATTACATAAGTGGGGGTTCTTTGTTCAACAACAAAATGATATTTATCCAGATAACAACGATAATACGACTGGTACAAGTAGCGGCATGTCGAGTGCTGTTTCAACAAGTACAACTGCAAGTACAGTTAACTCTGAAGTTGCACCAGCAGCCAAAACTACATTGATCACTAAAATCCCATCAGGTACAAACCTAAGAGCCGCAATTATCCAAGCTAAAGGTATCGACTCAATAAATGACCTGATTCATAGTGTTAATGAGAACGAGGTGAACTTAGAGTCCATCTACGGTGCAGATTGTGCTAAATCTAAAGTAGCAGAGACATACGATAAGTTGTTGAACGACATGTCAGAAGGTAGAAATATTAAAAAATAGTGCCAAATATTCGAAGGCCGACTTACGGCCGAAATGACGAAGGGTGGGAAGCACGAAAAAATAAATTAAATCTTATAACGTAAATAATAATGGTGATGCTAGGTCATCATCACCTATCACATATAGGAACAAAGGATACTTAGCGTTAGCGTAATATAGTTTGAATAGTTTTTTAAATAGTAAAGTTATATTTTCAACTTATTTTGTTCATCTATATACTAAAGCAGCACGGTGGCCAATTACAAGAAACACGAATATTGTCATGTCTTCACTACCTAGTTGGTGTCCTGAATATTCACCTTTAAAAATTAACCCAGTGACAGGGTTGGAAGTATACTGTATATGTAAGAAACCAGATGAAGGTGAACTAATGGTTGGATGTGATGGGTGTGATGACTGGTTCCATTTCAAATGCCTAAAAATGCCAAATAAATATAGACGACTGGTGGCAGCTTTCTACTGCCCATATTGTCAAGCTGGTATAACAGGTAAGGATAAAGATGACGCCAGTAAGCCTTTGCCAAAAACTTTATGGAAACGGAAATGTAGAGTTGAAGAATGTTACGAGCCATGTGCAGAACATAGTAAATATTGTTCAGAGGAACATGGCTTACAATATATGAGAAATGTTGTGAATAAAAGTACGGTTGATGATAATGAAAAGAGTGCAGAAGTGGTTAGAAAAATGCTGTTTGTTTCAGAAGGAAATAATGGCATTTTCCAGAGCATAGGAAAAGAAAAGTTTATAGATGATAATATACCGACGGATGTAGATCCAGTTCTGTACAAAAAAATTATAGAGCAAGATTCTGGATTAAGTCAATTAACACATTCGCAGGACAAGTGCATCAATGTCACAATGAAGGGTATTCAAGAACGTATAACTACTCTTGATAAATACATCGATTGGGTTGAAGATATTAATACGAAATTGAATGCCTCCCAAGATGATGAAAATGGGAACAATGACGATGAAAGTGTGAACCATGCAAAGAAACTATCATCTAAGAAAAGAAAAAGAAAGGGTAACAATAAAAAGGCAGTTGCAAGGAAGACAATATGTGGTTATTCTTCGGATTTATCAATTATCCCATGTACTTCTGAAGAATTTATGCAACTATATAGAGATGGATCGTCAAGCGAAACCCAAACTGAGATAAAAGGTATATGTAGTAAATTAAAATGTAACAGGCACCATGATTGGATGTCGATCGATTCGGATCAACTACAACAAGATATGGAAACAGCAGAGGCTAACAATGACAGGCTTTCCACTTTGATAAAGATGCGGAAACGTCAACTGCATTGCCAATTCTACGAACAATTAATTAGCGCACACCTTCAGGTTGAGCCCACTCCTTCCTAGTATGTGCATAGTTAAATATGTTATCTAAGAGATATACAAGTATACATAGTTATTTATCAACTTTTTTGCTTCTTTCACCGCTAATATCAGATATCCCTTTTATATAAGGAACAAGATATTAAATGCACCGCGTTGCCCTTTTATGCAGTTGTAACGCTATTTATTTCTTATTTTTTTTTTTTCAGGTTTAAATTATTATGTAAACGGGAATACTAAATTGGTTAAATTATTTAATCATTCAAACCACATCAACAAAGGAAGGAAGATAGGACAGCCTTTGGTTAATATTGCTAGCAATATCTGAGTGTTTTATTCATTTAATTTAAATAACCACAATTGATTATTAACGAAAATATGACTGCTGTGGTACTAGAAAATGGCAATGTGGATACCCTTGCCGAGGAAGCAAGATTAAACAAGATCAGTAATGAGGAATTCAAGATTTGGAAGAAAGCTGTACCAACTTTCTATCAGCACATTTCTACTTTTAAGCCATCTTTACAGAAACATGTTACAAATCAAAGTAAAATACAAAAAACTGTTGCCTTCACTGATAAGATTTTCCCTGATAGAACTAAAGGGACATTGACAACATCTGTATTATTAGCTCTAGGAAATGATATTTATGAAATCGATGTAATCTTACCAATTGGTGCGCATCTCACAGGTCAGGAAGCATCTTGTAAGGTGGAGCCTCAATATGAGGCCTTTTTGAAAACATTTGAACAAACTAAGTTTGAACCTAAATGGAGAGTTGACAATAATGACACTGTCGCCAAATTATACTATATAAACAGTAATGATATCAAATTTGTTGCTGTTACTAATAATGGTTCTGTCTTGTGGTTTAAGGATGAAATTAATACAGCTGTAACCAGTTGTTTGGCTGAACCACAGGGAGCTAGTACAGCCATCAAGGTCAACTCTGATATATCCAATGATCTATCTACTATTGTTGTAGTAACTACTAGTACAAAGGAGAGTGTTTCCACTTCAAAGATTAAAATAATTGATAACGTCGAAAAGGTAGGTGACGAGAAGCGTACCATATTATTAAACGACAGCTTTGTTTGTGAAACATGTAAGTTTTTAAATGGTAAGGATACTATTGCCCTTTGCAATAATAAGTCTACTATTAAATTGTGGGATTTAAATAACACAGAGGACACTCCCTTTTTAGAATTTATAGATAATACTGAAGGAAAATTGACTAGCATTGGAAACTCTAAGATAGTGTCAACACTTTTTGCAACTGGATCTGACAATGGTATTATTAAATTATGGGATTTACGTTCATTGTCTCATGATAAGAAAATTGAAATAGGCAAAGACACAGAATCCATTAGGGAGGTTGCCCTATTATCTCATTTTGACGAAGATCCTGTGTCTGATATCATATTTTCTCCTTCCTCTGCTTGTAAATTTGTTACTGTTGGTAGGAGTGGGAATGTGTATCATTGGGATATGGAATATTTGTTTTCAAAGGGCCAAGATGTTGATAAAGATGGTAAGAATAGTGATGACGAAAGTATCATTAGTTCTGTACTTCAAGCGGAATGTCTGTCGTTTTATCATACTGGTGGGTTTAGAAGATTACGTACTGATGGTAGTAAGAAAAATACAGTGGCGTGTAATTCAATCATTGATGATTTGGTGTGTACAGTGGATGCAGATGATTTATTGACGGTGTATATTCCTTTTACTGCAAGGATTGCAAGCGATTCAGCAAACTAATGATATATGTATGTTTTCTATATTTTCTTTCTAAGATGTATTTATAATTGGAGAATTTATGTAATTGAAAATTTTGTTTATTTAAAGGTAGAGGTTACTAGGATTATCAACACCTAGTAAACTTAATATATTTTTATGATTGCCAAATATTTGAAATTGTTGGAAATTGAACAAAACAAGAATTTTAGGTAGAGTGATGAAGAAAACTCAAAAAAAAAAAGTATGGGTGAGTTTTTTTAGTTTTATTTACACCCCTCTATGTCTATGTTATTTTAAATTTGTTGACCATTAATACTGTATGCTAATTAACAATTACAAAGGACAATTTTCAAGAAATTACTGTCTATTATTACTCATAAATCGCAATATCCCCCAAATATCTAATTCAAATACTTCTGATTTCTGTTATTTTACAATTATATAAATAATTAACAAAAATAAATGAACTACATACAAAACCATGACGAAACATTATAAGTATAGTTAAAATATATTTATTTTAACTAACGAAGTGGTTCGTATCAGATGATCTCTCTATCTCTTCTCCATAACGAATAACTTTTTGAACGTTTACTAAATCGAAAGCATAAATTGTTAAAAAACCTTTCTTGATGTATGAATTTAGTTTGAAATTGATTTTTAATTATAAGTACAATGAAAATATTTTAGAATATGATAAATATGATAAATATGATAACGTGTATCTCTGTATTATCTCAATCGTAATATACAACTATTAATTAGATTTTCCTCTTTGAATTATCAACCAAAAGAGTTAAAAAACAAAAACAACCTAATTTATAACTTCGACGCTATAAAAGTATATATGTGCTTCCTTTTAATAATAATAATGAGGGAATTCTTTAAATACTTTATGATATCTTACTCTTGGTTATAAATACATTCATTCTTATCCTTCAACACTTAGAGAAGCTCATCCCATTAAGAATTTTCCAGAATGACGTTATTCACATCTTGTTCAGGATGTGTATATTTCATTAATCTAGTGCTTGCTATGCTAAAGAGAGACAATGAAAAGATTTGTTCTATTAATAAGATATTAATAGACCAATTTTCACGCACAGCCGTTCCACTGGTTACCGCATTAGGAAAAACGTTGAAATGCCGTGAAATGTAAACAGACTACCTGATTAGGAAACCGCGAGGAAAAATAAACAAAACAAACAAATCGCAACTTTCTTTATTCACAGGAAGTGACACTCACAATAAACAAAGAATAACAATTGGCAATCTCGAAGGAAACCAGCAGTGACGTTCCAGGGATTGTCTCTGAGGTAAAGGGATAGGAAAGATGAAGATGAGTAGATGTACTGAGGGTTCTTGTCTTGAATTACTTATATTCTCTCTTAAACATATATGTTTATTTATCTGAAGTTGATTACGTTTTGAAAGAATAGCCATACTTGTTAATCAATACATTATCTCCCCCCGTTTTTGCTCCATTAGCAGTATATAGAGGGTCTTTAACTGTTCCATTTCTGTTGTTTTTTGCCAAGGGTTTCTAAGGATTCTGTTTATATATACAGTCCATCTCCTTTTCAGAAATTGGTGTAAATCTCCTTCTTTAGACTACCTTTATTGATTAATAAGAACTTTTTTTTATTTTTGCTATCAACATTCATAATACCAATTTTATAGTATTATAACACACTTTCGAATTTACTGTTTTGTTTGGAAACACAACATTCCAAGAAGTAAGAATCGAAGAACCTAACAAAAGTCAATACTATACCATTTGACCTGAAAGTTCTCTCCTTCTAATTCCTGAAAAGTAAACAAATAATAAACACTAATATCTATATTCAATTTTTATTTTATTCATTACTGCATTAATCAAAAAAAAAAATGTCAACCGATATTAATAATACAAATCGTCGCCACACATATTATGGTGGAAGTACTACTATCACGATTCCTCATCCCAATGTATCCAACTCCCATACATTAACACATTTAACTACAAGTCCCGAAAATAAAATTCAACGAAAGAAATATCCTTCCTTTGGTCCTTATATTATAGGATCTACATTGGGTGAAGGTGAATTTGGTAAAGTCAAATTAGGTTGGACAAAGGCTAACACTACTAATTTTGAGATTCCAAGACAAGTAGCCATTAAATTGATTAAAAGAGACACTATCCAGAAGAATTCAAATAAAGAAATTAAAATATATAGAGAAATTAATGCATTAAAACAATTAAATCATCCGAATATTGTAAAATTAGATGAAGTATTACAAAATTCGAAATATATTGGGATTGTACTTGAATATGCTTCCGGTGGTGAATTTTATAAATATATCCAACGAAAGAAAAGATTAAAGGAACAACCTGCATGTAGACTCTTTGCACAATTGATTAGTGGTGTTTCATATATTCATTCAAAGGGATTAGTTCATAGAGATCTTAAATTAGAAAATTTATTATTAGATAAAAATGAAAATTTAATAATAACAGATTTTGGGTTTGTTAATGAATTTTTCTCATCAAACGAATTAATGAACACTTCATGTGGGTCTCCTTGTTATGCAGCTCCAGAGTTAGTAATAAGTACAAGACCTTACGAGGCAAGAAAGGCTGACATTTGGTCATGTGGTGTGATATTATTTGCTATGTTAGCAGGCTATTTGCCTTGGGATGATGATATTGAAAATGCAGATGGCAATGATATTGCAAGACTCTACAGATATATTACACAAACAGCATTGAAATTTCCAGAATATATTAACCCTTTACCAAGAGATTTATTAAGACATATATTGATTTCAGACCCAACAAAGAGAGTCAATTCACATTTTATTAAAGAACACAAATGGTTATCATCTCATTTACCTTTCCTTTCCATAACACCCGATGAATGGGATAAAATTGCATTTTCTAAAAATATTTTGAGATTACCAAAACATAACAATAAACAAAATATGAACAATGGTAATAACAATAATAACAATACTCCTAATAATAACCTAAATAATCATTTTAACAAGCCTCGTCCTTTATCTGCATGCTCTACAAGCTCTACCAATTCAAATGGTGAAAAGAGAGATTCATTATTAATAGATTCAACATTATTGGTATTCCCTGTTCCACCAAGAGAATCTCAATCACACGTACTAACTATGTCATCGTTACCATCACCTGAAAGAAGACCGTCCTCTTCAAGACATGGTCATACGAGAAGTAACTCAGCTGCATCATTGGCGTTGCAAGCCGTGGTGGATGCAGAACGTGAATTGTTACAACAAAGACGTAGAACAAGTAGTATCACGTCTAGCAATAACAACAGTAATTTTGCCATAAAAACTGAAAGTGGTCCATTATCCAGAAGATCTACATCTTCTCATAGTGAACGAAATGTGATTTATAATATGAACTCACCTTCTGCTAATTTATCTGGTATGAATACATTTGGTATATCGACATCATCATCGTCTCAAAATGGTGATAGTTCTTTAATGAATAAAAGTAGTGCCATTTTGGAGAGCCCGACAAAGACGTCGAATATTAATCATGAATTGTCCATTGAACCACGACTACAGGATGATCAAGCTAAGAATACATCATATTTCCATTCACAAACAAGCAACGGACATCGAAAATTAAGACCAACAAGTTATCATCCTGGTAATTTTTCCACGGTATTAGAACAAAATGGAACGATTGTCGATACATGGTCTCCACCGATGTTACGTAAAAGTAGTGGCATGACCATCAGAAGAGAGTTATCACCATTTGAATCACCTCCTAAGTTACAAAGAGACAGTGGTGCAGCTAGATCTGCGCAATCCCTTGAGATATCCCCTAAACTATATCCACGTAGATCTTTTTCCATAAAGAGTAAAATATCTTTGGATATTGAGAGTGTCTCAGGTGACTTAATCAAGTCCACTGGGAATATCGATACCACTATTAAGAAATTACACGAACAAGTTGACGAATCAGCATTAAAACCAATGAATATCAACAATAAGGCCATCCAATCACCAAACAAGAGTAATAGTAAACCGAATGATGATCTTGAGGCTGATTTACCACTAAGAATGAGATCAATTGACCATACCACTAAGAAAAGATTTAGTTTATTCCCATTTTACTCAGGTTATCAAGATAATCTATCATATAGACATCAGGATGGTAAAGAAAATATCATGCATGAATCGGTTACCAGCACTAATAATGAAGGTAGAAGGTCATTAAATCAACATAATCCTAGCAACAATTCAAAACAAAGAGCATCAATAATGATATCATCAATGAATGAGTATCACCCGTCATTACCTACAATGAGAGAACATCCGGATGATCGTGAAGACATTATTCCACATCCAACACATCAACATTCACATCGTCCATCTGCGACCAGAAAAGTCATCAACTTCTTCAAGACGAGAAGTGTAAGATTGTAACGACTACATAGACATTTTTTATATTTTAAAATTATTTAATAAATCATAATGAAAAAAATCAAACGTACCTATAATACAAGTAGTTAATCGTATAATCTATTTATTGTATTAGTACATAAATACATCACAAATAAACGTGTAAGAACACACTAATGAGATCAATATATATCAATATATATATATATATATATTAGAGTAAAAGAAACAATTTTTTTCCATGTGTCTCATTTATTGTGTAAATGTAAAAAATTAATTTTTTATCAAATGTGAAATGAATAGAAATTGTTACGTGTATTACCTATTTTAATAATTTTTTTATATGTTTTTTTATAATATTTTTAAATTATTATTTTATATGATGATATGAGAGTGAGAGAGTATGGCTTTTGTTGTTTGTTATTATATCCCCTTAAATATTAATTAAATAATTAATTAATATTAATATTATTGTTATTATTGTATAAAAATGAAATGAAATGAGATTTTCAAAAGAAAGACAATTTCAGACAAATAAAAAAAATTCGTTTAAATGTTAGATGGATATAGGAAGATTCTAACAGAAGCACCGAAGGTCTTGGCTGGCAAGTTGTTTCTGAACTTAGCTCTAACAATACCAGAGTTACCGTGAGTTCTGGTAACCTTACCCCACATGACTCTAATCTTAGAACCTCTAATTTCCTTGGAGGCTCTGTAAACGTAGGCAATACGCTTACCTAAGTAGAATTGAGCGTCTTGTGGAGTACCAACGTTTTCAATTTGAATCAAAGAGACATTTGGGTTGTTGACACTCTTGGATCTTTGGTAAGATAGATGCTTACCTTTAACGTATAGTCTGTGAGATTCAGCCATTGTAGTAAAATATATGTATATATCTTGTTGTTGTGTGGTTGGATGGACGATTTCTTCTACTTTTTGAAAACAACAGCAATACACAAATACCAATGTTAATATATAAATATATAGATAGTTCAAGATAAGGTATTAGTATTACTTGTTTGTTAGATTAGTTTAAACTGAAAATGGTAATGGTTAATACTATGTGAACAATCAATCAGTCAGCCCAGCATATTCACAATTACGCGATTCAATCTGCCTGTCTGTCTCACTTACTGATAGTGTGTAAGAGTGAAAGAGATACGTTATCCACGGTTTAGCAAAAGTTCACCAAGTAACGTAAAGTTGAATAAAAGAATTATCCAACCTGGGGGGGGGGGGAGGTGGCTCCAGGGGCTCCAAGGGCTCACAGGGAAGTCCCTCTCTTTGCTTCACCGCGAAATCAGAGGGGAGACAGAGCCCAAAGTGAGACAAACCCTGTCCGCGCCACCGCCAGCAACCCTCACCTCACCTCACCTCACCTCACCCGCGTCATCACTCGCTCTGTTCCTTCGCTTCGCTTCCACGACAGAAACAAAAACAGTTCAAAACCCAGAATTCTCCGGGTGTACAGATGTAGTGCTGTGGGTGCACGGGTGCCAGAACAGCAACAGCAGTCACACGGCCCAAACAGAACACAGAAAGAGCCCATATCACGTGGCACGAATGCGCAGTCCCTTGCAGAACCGCAAAAGGACTTCCGCGGGTTGCAGCCCAGACTCTCCCGCAGAACGTGTTCTCGCACGCACACACCAGGCCTCCCCCGTTGAAAGTGACGTAATCGGCACAGAATCGACTATTTCTAACAGAAACCGCGCAAATTCACGCTCTTCCCACGCCAGGGACATTCGTTATTGCTATTATTGTTGCTATTGTTGCTATTGCAGTGAGAGAGAGAGAAAAACGATATAAATTGTCAGCGATGGGTAATACTGGTGATACTCGGAATAGGTGGTGGGAGGACAGGGCAGACGAAGATACTGGAATTTTGGTCTAATTTATCACACACAATCGATAGATTGCGATTTCGTTTCTTGGTTTCAGTTGAAATAAGGTAAACAATCTATTAGTTGCAATATACACATAATTTGATTGACTTACGTATTTAATTAACGTAGTCCTTTTCTTTTTCGTTCTTCGTTAAAATTTGTTAAAATTTGTTGTTGGAAATTACTATCTAAAGGGATTATTGGTCTTCTTTTATTTTAGAAATCGATAAAAAGTATCCTGAATACTTTTTGATTGCTAAAGAAAGCAAAAAACAACGGCAAAAAATTTGGGATTTTAAATATATATATATTATTCTTTTAACCAATTCACATATCCGTGGTTATCCCCTCTCTCACCCTCCTTTTGTTTTGCGTGCTATATTTCCCTATCATCCATTCAAAAAATAAAATAATAAAAAAATATCAACGAATTATATCATGTCTCAATACGCTAGTAGTTCCACCTGGACTTCTTTCCTAAAATCAATTGCTTCATTCAATGGTGACTTATCTACTTTGTCTGCTCCACCATTCATTCTGTCTCCTGTCTCCTTATCTGAATTCTCTCAATATTGGGCAGAACATCCCGATTTGTTCCTACAGCCCTCCTTCATCAATGAATCAAATTATAAAGATGAATACCCTCCAGAATTAGAAGTCGAATCCGCAGAAGTCGCACGCATGCTAAGCGTCACCAAATGGTTCATCTCCACTTTAAAATCCCAATATTGTTCTCGTAATGAATCCATGGGTTACGAAAAGAAACCCTTAAACCCATTCTTAGGTGAATTGTTCGTTGGGAAATGGGAAAATAAAGCGAACCCTGAATTCGGGGAAACCGTCCTATTGTCTGAACAAGTATCTCATCATCCTCCAATTACCGCATACTCAATCTTTAATGATAAGAATAATGTTAAATTACAAGGTTATAACGAAGTCAAAGCAAACTTCACTAAATCATTGATGTTGACTGTGAAACAATACGGTCATACCATCCTGGATGTTCATGACGAATCCTATTTGGTGACTCCTCCACCTTTACATATCGAGGGCATCCTTGTGGCTTCTCCATTTGTAGAACTAGAAGGAAAATCGTACATTCAAGCCTCGAATGGGATGGTTTGTGTCGTGGAGTTTTCTGGTAGAGGCTATTTCTCAGGAAAGAAAAATACTTTCAAAGCTAGAATCTATAAGAATAATGAAGAGTCTAAAAGCTCAGAAAATGCTCTATATACGATACGTGGCCAATGGTCTGGTTCTTCAAAGATCTCGAAAAACATTAAGGACGGTAAGAAAATTACTACTTCCGAAGAGGTTCTTTTCTACGATGCTGATAGAACTCCTGCTGAACATCTAGTAGTGAAACCAATAGAAGATCAACATATGTTAGAGTCTCGTAGAGCTTGGAAATCAGTAGCAGAAGCAATCATTGGTAACGATTTCGATGGCATCACAGTCGCAAAGACGGAATTGGAAGAAACTCAAAGAGAATTACGTAAAAAGGAAGAAGCTAAAGGCATTCGCTGGCAAAGAAGGTGGTTTAATGAAGTCGATTATGCTCAACCACCTGCAGATGAAAAGAATGAAGTGCCTGGTGATAATGATACGTTTACTTCCTTGGCTACTCAATTGAACCTTTCTTTGAAAAATGTGCCAAGTGGCTCTTTAGTTGGTGATAAAGAAGACAAGAAAGAAGAGTTGACTGCCATACATTGGAGATTCAAGAGAGATCTATGGAATGCCGAAGAAGAAATCGTTTTATAAGATGCTAGTAATCATATTCGGTTTCTTTTGTCTTATCTGCTAATGAATAGCTTTGTTTGTACCGCCCAGATTTCAAGAGTGATGGATTTGGTGATAGAAACAAACGTACACATCTAGTTCATACCTTTCATACTCTCCCAAAATAATTGTTTATTTTTTTGTATATTTCATCAAACACTCTAATGTCAACTTATCGTTTTTCTTTTCTGTTTCTATTACTACTAGTAGCACAACTAAGTGTTTTCTCACTCCCCCACCCACCCTACCATTCCTCTTTTTGTACAAATAATATATACGTACATATGTGTATATCTACATCCTTGATTACTTAACATACTTGAACCCTTTAGGATGCCACACATAGATATACCTTTGATTCTATCTCATTTAACTTCTCTAAACAGCGGTAGTTGCCTTATGACCTTTTCTCTCTCTGCGGATCGTCGCGTCTCACGAATTTCGACATCTTAAAATTTTTTTTCTGCGTTTTTTTAAGAAAGAAAGAAATTCATTTGCGATGAGATGAGCTCATCATTATATATATATACCTATATGACAGTCCTCTTGTTTTTATTTAGTTATTGCAGCTAACAAAATACACCCACCAGTCAGATCTATAGGAATACCTCGTATACAATGGCCCCATCTTCCAAATCAGCTAGACCTGCTCAGTACAAACAGTCCTCCAGAAAGGGTAAGAAAGCCTGGAGAAAGAATATCGATTTAAGTGAGATTGAGAAATCTTTAGAGGATAAGAGAGAACAAGAGATCACTCATGGTGTTGCTGATTTATCTGAATTGAAGAACGATGCGTTGTTTGCGGTAGATGCCACTGGTGACGATGAATTGAAATCTAAATTGATCAAGAGAAAACAAATTAAGAAAAATTTGAAAAGTAGAGAGATCTTGGAATCTATTAAGACTAACTCTAAGGTGTCAGCATTGAAACATCATAAACATGATTCTACCATGGACACGGAGAAAAAAACTAAAGTACAAGGTGTTTCTAAGAAAAAATTGAATAAATTATTGGCTTTAGCTGGGAAAGTCCAAGGTGAAAGTAAGTTGAAAACCCGTCTTAATAGAGATGGTTTAATTAAATCTGATAAAAATGATCTATGGGGTGAAGAACCAGTATCCAAAAAGGATGGCAAAAAGTCTGTTACTTTACCTTCCGGGATTAAATTAGATGTCAAATCAAAGACAGATATCCCAGAGGAGTTATTAACCCATTCTACCACAAGTTGGTCACTTCCTTCTGTTGTACCATCTACATCTAAGATTGAACCAGTTCAAGTACGTAAGTATGAAACTGTTCCACATTCTGGTAAATCTTACAACCCAGAGGCCAAAGAATGGAATTCGTTATTGATTACAGAATATGAAAAGGAAGTTATCAATGATGAGAAAAGGGTTAAATTAGTTGAATACAGGGAAAAGATAAAACATTTAATGGAAACTTTGAATGATAACGAAGAGGAAGAATCTTCTGACGAATCTTCAGATGAGGCTGAAGTTATCACTGAACAAAACGAGGATGGTTTAGATTATAGATTATCGACTAATGACCCAGTTAAGAATAAGAAAAAAACTAAATATCAAAGAAACAAAGCTAAGAGACACGAAGAAAAGGTTAAATTACAACAGGAGTTGAGAAGTTTAAAGATTCATGTCAAAAAATTGGAAAAGATAGAAGAAATTGGAATTCTTGTAGCAGAAGAATCTAAGGTTGAAACCACAAGTAAAGTTACAAAGGAAAGAAGACATAACAAAAATAAATTAGGTACTAAATATGGTATTCTGGATGAAAGGTTAGAAATTAAGTTTTCAGATGAAATGTCTGATTCCTTGAGAAAATTGAAACCAGAAGGTAATCTACTTTACGATAATGTTAGAAAATTACAAAGTTCAGGTAAGATTGAATCCCGTATACCACTTAAGAGAGGTAGAAGATACAAAAAAACTGTCACTGAAAAATGGACTCATAAGGATTTCAAATAAGGAAACACCTATCTACCATATTCTTGAACCCATTATCATATTATTAATATATTTTGCATTAACTCTCTTATTTGTTTTTCGATAATTCATAAATAAGCAAGACACTCATATTTGAATTAAAACGTTCCACACACACACTTATATATATATAAATATCTTTTTGTACACTAATATTATTTCTTAAAAGACTCCATTAATATACATTCTTTGTGAAATTAATCTTTCCTACTCATGTAGTTTTTGATTATTAAGCAATAAAATATATCGTTACTCCCCTTAAAATGAGAATTTTTTTAAAGCGCATCAATTTCGATCAAACTTAAAGGATTATAAAGAAAGACTCCATCCCCCCTTTTTAAACATTAGGTACCGAAATTTTATTTTAGATCAACTCCAACTCAATTACAATTGTGTGATTGAGGATAATATAAATAATTAACCCATTATCGTTTAAAAGAAAAAAGTATGAAGTTTAATGGTACTTTACACAGATATAATGACCATCAAGTTGCTTTTGAATATGAACCAGTCGGTTTACCAAATGCATTAATCATGATCGGTGGTATGACAGATGGCCTAACTACTGTTCCATATTTAACCAATTTACCACATGTATTAGAACCATTAGGTTATTCTGTAGTACAAATACAAATGAAGAGTAGTTTTATTGGTTGGGGGACATCTTCTGTAAAGGAAGATGTGACTCAAATTAAGCAATTAATTGGTTATTTAAAATCTGAAGAAGGCGGTAACAAGAAAGAAATAGTAATAATGGGACATTCTACTGGTTCCCAAGATGTTATGCAATCTCTGTTAAGTATTAGCGATGAAATAAAGGCCGGTATCCTTCAAGCATCATGTTCTGACAGAGAATGTTTCACGTTGTATGCCTCGAAGGAAATAAGAGATGATTTAAACGCTAGAGCCAAGAAATTGTTGGATGAAGGTAAAGACGATGAAATATTATCTCGTGAATACATGGCATACACAAATGACACTCCAGTGACAGCTTATAGATGGTGTTCAGTTATGTTGCCGGAAGGGGATGACGATTTCTTTTCTACAGATTTATCAGATGATGCATTGAAACAAACATTTGGTAAAATCAACAAACCATTCTTAGTCGCATACTCAGAGAAGGATGAATTTATTCCTCAAGATATCGATAAACATGCTGTTTTGAAAAGATGGGAATCTATCAGTAATCCACAGTTTTGGTCCCAAAACTCCGGAATTGTGCCTGGCGCTTCTCATGGTGTTAAACAACCAGCTTCGCAAGAGTTTTTGTATGAAAAGGTATCAGCTTTCTTTGAAGAATTTAATTTGTAAATACATTTAAATAATATTTCTTATAGAAATAATTTTTATTCTAAAAAATATATCATTGTGAGATCTCAGGATTCAAAGTTGAAAAAGTTCTTCTTCCTTTGTTAAACATAAAAAAATTAACTAAAACAGGAAACGATATATAGTTAATCCAACCATC
Organism: Maudiozyma barnettii; assembly: GCF_903064755.1. Classification (NCBI taxonomy): domain Eukaryota; kingdom Fungi; phylum Ascomycota; class Saccharomycetes; order Saccharomycetales; family Saccharomycetaceae; genus Maudiozyma; species Maudiozyma barnettii. The sequence goes on along the minus strand of NW_024545239.1, from coordinate 274,170 downwards.
ACCAAAGCAAAAGCAAAAGCTATCGCCATTCAATCTATACCATATCAAATGAATAACATACTAGGAATTGGAACAGACATTGTGTATATACCAAGAATGATTGGAATTTTGAAAAGAAATCATGCTATTGGAGATTATCGAAAGCTGAAAAGAATAACAAACAAATTTATGACTGTAGTGGAACAAGAAAAGTTCTTCAAGTTACTGAATAAGTCTGAATATGTTGAATCAAACAAAGAATTAATAAATTATACCGCTGGTATATGGGCTACCAAAGAATCCATACTAAAGGCACTTTCAGGATACATACCAGCAACCGAAGTTCCTCCCGCCCAAACTATATATTCAAAGTTGTTTACGAAATCAAATAAAGAATCAGGATCGCCAGTAATCCAAATCGAAGCATCGTTTCCAAGTATTTGTCCAACTTATAGTGGATTCTACAATCGGTATATCTTGAATCGAATTGAAGTTGATTTATCAATCTCCCACGACCATGACTATTTAATTTCGTATTGTTTAATTAAATCTACACAATGATTGATCTATAAATATGGTAATATATGCATATATGTGTATACCTCTAACATCCTTTATCATGTGTGAAGTCTTGGGAATATGTAATGGTCAAATGCAAAAACCCATCACAGCTGAAAAAAACTGAGTAGAGGAAATGAAGATCGAGGTCTAATGGTAAGCATATTCCTTGAGATACTACTGTTCCATTTTCAAACTTGTTGTAATCACAGAAATCATCAAGTAGTCGCCTCAAGGTTGTATTTTTTCCTTCATTATTAACGTTTGGCACCACTGGATGATACAGACTATCTGTTTGCCCCTTCGTATGTAACACAACAGGAATATTTCTAGGAGATTTAGGAATAACCTTCGAACTGATCTGTTCAAATGAATCTGGGGTTCTATTAAGAACAGAATTCCAAAATAACTGCGTATCGTTCATATGAAGTGACATGACTCTTTTGGAAGAGCCATTCAGTATAAAACATGACTGTTTCCATTGATGCATCCAATACTTTTGGATCTGACTATCACCATTGATGATAGGAATATGCATAGCAGGGAACTCTTTTCCATACACTAGCTTAATCTTCCATATTTGAATGAATGTGTCTTTATCAGAGATACTATCCATGGATTCTATTCTAAGGTTTGAGGTTATATCATATAAGGCTCCTATCGGTATGTTCCAGAGCAATAATTTACCATCTGACTCAAACCATACATTGGTTATTATTTCGCTTAGATCTTTTCGGAGATGATCCTTCACTCCACGTAAAATTGATTCTGTAAACAATGAGATATATGTCTCTCTCGGTATTCTAATATTAACATAGAGAGATTTATTGTTATCTGTTGCAATAATTAATGATTTGTCTATTTCGATTTGAACATTTAAGGTTCCTTTCCATACTAGTCTTTTAATCTCATCCATTATTTAACAAAATTTCTGAACTACCACAAATGGTATTCCTCAGTCATACACATAAATACTTCTTGATATCATATATTTTACACGGTTTATAGTTATGTAACATATATAATAATTTACTTTAAGTAATCATTGTTATATTATCTGTGCCCTTTATTTCCAGAGCACTGAAAATTGAAAAAAAAGTATTTTGAGATGACCTTTCAATTTCAAAATGTCAAAAACAAAGGAAAGAAAACAATGATTCATAATATAACCATTTGTAGAACTCTGCTTGTATTCTTTTTTTATATTTTCGTGACATATATATAACTATACAGTAATGAAGATTTTGAGACAAGCAGATGAGGATTATTACTTAAGTACGGAGTGGCTCTGGCAAAAACATGAAAGCGACAATATTATTGAAGTCTTCGATGCTCCAGATAAGATATATTTATGCTTCGGGATATTTTTAATAGATAGGCTAAAACTGTCAAAACCAAAGACTCTAGATGCTATATATAAAAGTCTATCGAAAGAGTTAGAGTATTGGAATCAACACTACCCTTGGTCAGAGTTATCCAGTTTTAAATTACAATTGAGAGAGTTGTCTGATTCAACGCCCTATCTATTCGGTTATAAATGTACACAGGATAATAGTGTTGAAGAAAATGCTCTTATACTTGGAATATTACACAATATATCTCAGGGATTTGGTCCGGAAATATTCGTAAAAATATGTGACACTGATGGTGATTTTATACTAGCCGATTGTAATGACAGCATACCCGAAGAATTCAATTATCCAGTAGCTAATAATAGATTATGGCTACATGAAGGTAAGTTTAAGTTGATTCCTACCTACTTTTACCCTGACAGAGGACTTACGCAAGGAGAATGCATTGAATTTTTAGGTAAAGCTCATTATAAACTAGTAACGGACCAAAAGCTGATGAGTGAAATTGATAAAAAATATATCCAATCTTTCCCACACGAGCGTTTAAATGATTTACAATTGTTGAATATCAAAATTGGTGATAAAGAATGTCTAGAAATCTTAAAACAAAATCCAACCACCCTAAATTTTATTATTAAACAATTTCACGTAATTGATGTCGAAGATCCGGATATCTCGAAATACAACGGAAAGGGTACAGAGTGCACATTTTTGATATCTAGAGTTTTTTTAGATTTATTATCTCTTTATATGGATTCAAGGGGGTTGAAGAGAGATCAGGGAGAAGTACAATTATATTCCGGTGAGATCATATCTTTGATGCTAAAAACTCTATTGGAGGATAACACATTGGCTATTCAAGAAACAGATGGTTTACACATAAAACCTGGAGTGCATCATATGAATACAACCTTTCAAGATTTTGATTTCAAGAAAAGGTCATTATCTGACATGATAGAACTGAAGGACGATATGATTCCTGATCAGGAAGCACTTGACAAGGTAGCAGAGTTTATTTCTCAATCCAGTACCTTGCAAAAGAATACCTCGCAAAAGAAGAATTCGCAATCGTCTACAAATGAATCTAATCCCGATTCGGAGGTTAAAGACTTTTTTAAATCGGAAAATATTGATATAGACGATGACGACTTCTTCGAATTTTTCCTTAAGGATGGTCTAAAACTTCCACAAGAAAAAATAGATGAATTACAACAACTCCAATTTGACCCAACTGCCTCAGATGATGATTCTCTTGAGAATGACAAATTTATGGATGGATTTGGTGATGTAATGGATAATAACGATCTTGATGAAGGCCTTATGAATGCTTTAAACGAATCCATGAAATGGTTAGGTGTAGAAGGCATGGAGGGGATACCATTTGATCCACTGAAAAAGTTCATGGCTGACAAAAAGAAATAAGACTTGACGGTTATTCAATTTCTTTTTTATACCCGTCATTGATATTAAATACCACAAATCATGCTTAAATGTTCTATTATGTTATGCCTATATTCACTTATAAATAATATATATAATAATCCAATCGTTTATTCAATAATTGGAAAACACTTACAAATTTTCAATCTGATTCTAATCTTCAGGGTCCTCATGATCTTCCGGGTCCTCATGATATTCGCTTTCTTCATTATCAGCATTTTCAATGGAACCTTCATCTTCCGTACCTGTAATGAATGATTTTGAGTCATTATTGAATGCGGACCACTGACTTCCTCCACTAACGTCTCGTCGAGATAGTTCAGGATTAGAAGTTTTTGTGAAGCTGTGACTTTGTCCTACCATTTGCGTATTTGGAAGAGAAATACCGTCATTATCACTAGCTTCAACAATAATGTCATCTGGCTTTTCTAATATATTACTTTGAATGTTTGAGGTGAAATTTCCTTGCTGGATATCGGAGTCATCATCCACAGAAGAAGATTCCTCTCTAATAATATCATCAGTTCCCGGTTGTGAATTATTTAGGAAACTTGGTTTTTTGCTCCGTCTTCTTCTACCAAGTGAGCTTCTTCTGGGTAACATATACTTATTGCTATTTGGTGAAGGCCATGTTCCATTACTCTTTTGAACAGAAAAATGTGGTAGAACAGAATCCTTTGGATTCCCTCCATCTTTATTCCGCGAGAACGGTTTTATCTGAGTTGTAGTTGTTGTTATATCGTAAAATGAGTCCGTCCTTGAACTTCTTTCAGAGGCACTAGATGCTTCGGACCGGACGCTTAAGTTTCGCCTCAAATATTTTCTTGATGAAGGTGGTTTTACCATAAGATCGGGGTTTGAATTCAGAGAATATTGTGAATTCCCATGTTTTAGTGTTGGTTTAGCAGAACTGTCAAAACTGTTCTGGAAAGTTGTGTTTCCATCTGTAGAATAATCTGATGTATTTGTATCATTAGAAAACTGGGAAACATTAGACAATGGTCTTACTTCGGATAGTTTAGGTGAAACTTTAAGATCTGAATATGATGAACGTATAACTCGCAAAGAATCTCCATCATAATTAAGTAAAGAGGCTTGTCTGGATGTGTCACTAGACGTGGTTGATTTAAAACGTTTCACTACTGATTGTTCGTAGCTGGTGGAATTTAGTTCACTTGGGAATGAGGCTCTTGTGGTACCCTTGCCTCTAGGGGTTTCAACCTTCTTTGTAGCCTTGAGTTCTGCTGCTGTTTTACTTTTAGGCCTCATAGATTGTGATTTCCTTTTATTTTCCAAATCCCCCTTATCACCATTTGTTTTCTTAAAAATACTAGTTGACTGAGAGTGTTGTGTGACGGAGCCCCCATCAGTTGAATGATTATCTGTACCTACAAACTCATCAGTCAATCCATTCTGACTATTTAAGTACTTTTTCTGTTTAAAGAAATCCGAAAATTTCTTAAATATATTATTATTCTTCCTCATAGAGTTTTCTCTCATCACCGGCATAGAAGAAATACGTATGTTGTTTGTTTTATTTACAGGGCCATCCATCAGTGTCTTCGAAGCTCCATTATCAGTCGGATCATTTTTGTTGTGACTTACATGTTGTATGATAGGTGATAAAGATATAGTATCCGCGGTTTTATTTATCATCTTACCTATAGATGCAACCTTTGTTAATTCCAAAGAGGTTCTGATGATTCCTTCACTGTTTTCAGTCTCATGGGACGTCTTTGGGCCATCAAATACATTTCTAACAGACAAAACAGATTTATTTCTTCTTGGTCTAAGTGAATGCTCATTCTTATTTTGCTGGTCTAATAGAAGGAACCATAACCCAGATAAATTGTCACATTTTCTTTTTATCACAGAATTCTTAATCGCATGGACATCAAATCCACTTCGCCGTAGCATCTTCAATAATCTCCTCTCTTTTTTACTATGAAATCTTGATGTACCGTCTCTTTGTTTTAATATAATTGCATCTGTCTCTTTTAAGATAGTAGAACCATACGGACGTAAGAATGGATGTTCTAAAATTTCTTTCATGGTGGGTCTATTGATAGGATCCTTAGACAATAGCTTTGTTAATAAGTCTTTTGCATCCTCTGTAATAACAGAACTATTGTAATCTGGTGTAGCATTAACTATTTTCCATTTTATTTTAACTTGATCTTCCTCATCGAATGGCATAGAACCAGTCATCATTGTGTATAATATAACTCCTAAGGCCCATATATCAATCTTAAAACCATCATACATCTTCCGTTCTGTTAATTCGGGTGCCATATATACTGTTGTCCCGCATACAGTTTCTAGTAAGGATTTCGTCATACATTCCCTAGTAAAACCAAAATCTGTTAATTTAGCTTTCCCTTCTTTATCAAGTAATATATTTTCTAGTTTTAAATCTCTGTGAACACAATTTAGGGAGTGTGCATAATAGACAGCTCCACATATCTGTGAGAATAATTCAATACATTGGTTTATAGGTATTCTTTTCATTTTCAATAAATGATCGTAAAGTTCTTTCCCAGAACAATATTCCAATACCATCCAAACTTTTGTCTCTGTTACTATTACTTCATATAACTTGGTAATATGTGGATAATTGAATTGTCTATGGTAGAATACCTCTCTTACTATGTTAGGATCTTTCTTATCACTTGTCTTCAAGACCACCTTATGATGTGTAAGTTTGTGACAAGCTAGATAAACTTTCCCAAAACTACCTTCACCAATTTGGTTAAGAATTTTATAATTACCTACATCACATAGTTCATCGGATTGAAACTGACTGTAAAGTTTATTGTATGAGGTCCCTATAATTGCTTTAATATTATTTTGTTCAGCCTTCGTGATAGTTATGGCTGCAGCATTATTCATTATCCTTAATTTTACTGGTATCACTTATTAAAACTGAGATATACTAAGCAATGATATACCAAATCCTTTACTATATACTATTTCTCCTATTGATTTACTACCCAATAAAATATCGGATTTTGAGGAATTAATATCTTAGAGCTAATCCACGAATAAATGGCGTCGCAAAAAGGGAGGAAATATTATTATTAATAATGATATAATTACAAAGTTTCAACGTATGAATTACTTATCCGTTCCTCAATGTTCCTTTGCAATTATTGATGCTAAAGATTGAATATGTCACTGGATTTATCGCCTCTGACAATTTCACCTGAAATATACAATAGTATGACTAATTTGAAATAATTCCTATTTGAATACTTTGGATATAGTATTTCGTTGTTCAAAGAATGTGTTATACTTGAAACACGAAATTGATTGATGTAGCCTTATTTCCTCTAGTGCAAAGGGCCGTTTGTCATGAAGAGTTATATCGTACACAATTTGTTTACCATATTCGCTAATATCAACAAGCTTCCCCGTATTGAGCGACTTTGAACAAATTTAATGTACGACATAAAAGTGAAAAAGAACTTAACTAAAATCAGTATGAATAGTTATGAATGGCTATAACCCACAACTGTAACTTAGGAGATATCACAAGTACTATCAAAGTAAGATCGCATTTAAAAATTAATCTGTGTGTGCTCTAATATATTAAATTTTCAACGATTATAATTAGGAAATAAGAAAGATCTTGTACTATTTTTAAAATTGTAATATTAATACAGAAGAGACAAAGAGCCCTCTTTAATAAATAATGGATGATTACAATACAGAACCTGAAAATGTTGTTTTGCAACAGATTGACGAAGTATATAGAAAAACGCGATGGATGAATCAGTTTAGTTCTATGGCAACTCTACCAAAACATTTACAAGATGAGTTAAACAATAAAAACCATATAGATACGCCCACCCCAGTGTCAGAAAAATTGTCACAGACGAATAATACATTATCAAATATTGAAACTAGTTTATCAAGCTCAAATGATCCTATTATCGAGCATTCAGTAATGGAGAGAAGGAGGCAATTATTATTACAGAAACCTAAATGGCATGCACCATGGAAACTTACCAAAATAATTAATGGTCATCTTGGGTGGGTACGATGTGTGGCAATTGACCCTGTGGGGAATGAATGGTTTGTCACCGGAAGCAATGATACCACGATAAAGGTATGGGATATGTCTACTGGCAAATTAAAAATTACTCTTGCAGGTCATGCTATGGGTGTCCGTGGAGTAGCTGTCTCTGAACGTCATCCATACATGTTTTCTGCAAGTGAGGATAAATTAGTGAAATGTTGGGATCTCGAGAAAAACACAGCAATTAGAGATTACTACGGTCATCATTCGGGGGTCCACACTGTATCGATTCATCCTACCGTTGATTTAATTGCAACTGCTGGTAGAGATAGCGTCGTTAAATTATGGGATATTAGAACGAAAGAAGCTGTGACGACTTTGGTTGGACATAAAGGCCCAATAAATAAAGTGGAGTGTCTTCCAGTGGATCCCCAAATTATAAGTGGCTCAACTGATGCCACAGTGATTCTATGGGATCTAGTGGCAGGTAAAAGCATGAAAGTCTTAACACATCATAAGAGAAATGTTAGAAGTTTATCGATGCACCCAAAGGAATTTTCATTTGCGTCTGCCTGTACGGATGATATTAGATCATGGAGATTACCAGAAGGGTCCTTATTGACAAATTTTGAATCTGAGAGCACTGGTATAATCAATACTTTAAGTATAAACGAGGATGACGTACTGTTCGCTGGGAGTGATGATGGGAAAATGTCCTTTTATGATTACAAGTCTGGACATCTGTATCAGTCGATGGTCACGAAACCTACTAGAGGATCACTATCTAGTGAACGTGGAATACTTACGAGTACGTTTGATAAGAGTGGGTTTACATTAATAACGGGTGAAACTGATAAGAGTATCAAAATATGGAAACAATCCAGCACTGCCACACCGATAGAAGATCCTGGTTTACCATGGAACCCAATGTCATCATCACAAAGATTTTGATTCATATATATGTATGTATAACGGACTTAATTATTTAATCAAACGGTATACGCCTATGTGATTTTTTATTTCCTTCTGCAGCAGCAGCAGCAGCGAATGCACTAGGTACTTTAATACCACAACAGTCACCATAAGTACTATGAGCATGACTTAACTCTTCTTCCATTTCTTCATCATGAATGTTTCCCGATGAGGCATCATGAGGAGGGGATATTCCATCTGGACATTGCAAGAAGTTGCTGAAATAGAAATGTTGCATGATTGGCAACTTATTCAACACTTCGGCTTCGTACATCTTAACCATCCCTTCTGCGACTTTTGACCATTTTTTCACGCCACTGATATCATCTAACATTGGAGAATGCCACCTCAAAGAAGCCGACGTCTTAATCGAGTTAATGAAGGAAATACATCCGAAATACAAGTATTTATCCTTAAACATCTCTACTACTTCTTCATTATGGATTGATAATGGTCTCAGATGTTTATGTTTAGCTAGTTGGAAAGCCCCAAATAAAAACGGCAAGAAATGATAGTCATCTAACCCCCATACACCATGAGACCCCGCAGGTTCCAACCAATACTGCGATTCCAAAGTTCTCATAATGGTTAAATATTTGATGAACACAATCAAAACAATGTTTACGCTATCTTTCTCCAATGAAAATATTTTGTATTTGGTCAAACCAAACAAGAAACATAAAAAATTCAATTCATGACCTGATCCATAATCGATTCTGCTCTTATTCCCCCAAGATTCTATCAAATATGTTGACAATTGATTTATCTGATCGGTGGACAAATCAGGGTATGTTTGTCTGATCAAATCAACTGCATTTTTTTGTAAATCATCATAAAAATCTCTAAATTCTATCTTACCAAATCTTGATTTTGTATTATCACTATCAGCTACGGGGTGTTTCTCAATAAATTTTTCAATCGAATGTAATAATATTGTCTGTGTATTTTGTATCGGTTGAGACACCGGTTCTTCAATCTGTGAATTCTCATGACCTTCTACAGCTTCTGCCAAAGTCACGATGAATTTCATTAATTCTTCCCTTGTAGTACTATTTTCCCATAATTTCATATCATTCTCTGTAAGCAGTCTCTTTTCGGGGACCTCCTCCTTATATTGTTGTGCATCACTCATCTTTCTTTTTTACTATATTCAAACAGTTCCTCCAAAAGATATTCCTATAACAACCAAACCACAAGTAAATGTAGCTCTGCAGTATACAAATAACGAAAGTTCTTTGTCTGTTACACTATTACATAACATTACATAATATGTACTATTTATTATTGTCGCTTTCCCTCGCTAAGCCGAAATACCGAAAAGACAGGCAAAAAATAGCAATAGCAATAGTAATGGCAATGTACACACTGAACCGTCATTCCAGAAACTGGAAATAAGAAATTTCGGAACTGTCGAACAGTGATAGAAAACATAGATTGTTCTTGATTTATATATATATATATATATATATATGCGTGTGTGTGTCGTCATCATGTATGGGAATATATTCACCAATCATAATTACTATAGATCCTCAAAACTGAATGTCTGCACTCCATATAATAAGCACCCGTACATACGATGCAACCACACCACAACCGACTCCAACGAAACCCACCACCACCGCTGCATCCTTCACACTCACACTCACACTCCCGTTTTGACTAATTTTCTGACTTGAATGGCCAAATACTCCTTCATTTTCTGGTATTACTGCCCCCTCTCATTACGTTACGTTACCTGGGCAACCAAACACTATACAGAAAGAAAGAAAGACGCGTCAAAACAAGACACAAATCGCACAGAACCACCCGCAGTACCTGCCCCAAAACACCATAAACAGCGCCAGTCGCCAAAATCCAAAAATTGAAAATTGAGAGACGCCGACAGTGAACGAAAGAAAGCAACGAGAATTCATTTGGAATTAGTAATGGCATGGAAGAGATGCCGGATGACGAGGTTATGCGATCACATCTGGAAAGGCAGGTTTCATTGATCTTGAATATTAGTTTGGATTTTAATGTGGTGGTATATACTTTGATCGAGCTACAGGATCTTTGAATTAAGGAGATAACCTGGGAGAAAGTGGGAGAGAGAAAGAGAGGGAGATCACATATATCAGATGAATGTCACACAGCCTACACAACAAGCCACTCAGGCTACACAACGATTTCTAGTAGAAAAGTTCTCTCAGGAACAAATAAATGAAAATATTGTCTGTAGGATAGTTTGCACCAATGGTACAATTCCAATTAAAGACCTTACCATTGAAATTCAAGATGTCCTCAAAATTAAGACACCTATTAAAAAAGTTTGGACTTTTGGTAGAGGATCTTCACCGGCTGTAGATTATCAATTTGAAAACCATAGCCGGTACTCCAGTAAACATTTTCAAATAATGCTAGGGGAAGATTGTAATCTGTTGTTAAGAGATATATCCACTAATGGTACAATATTAAATGGGGAACGAATCCCTAAAAATACAAATCAATTATTATCTCAAGGTGATGAAATTACCGTCGGAGCAGGTGTAGCTAGTGATGTGTTGACGTTAATGGTCTTCATCAGTGATCGATTTAAACAAGCGTACGAGAGAGCGAGACTCGATGAAATAACAAGTGGTTCGAAATTGTCTCCAGGTAACAGTGCTGGTAACAGCAACAATGTAATTATAGATAATAAATATTCGAGCCCGATATATAAAGATTTCTCTATCGAGGACAGAGTGGTAGGTCAAGGTGCTTTTGCTACTGTGAAGAGAGCTGCAGAAAGAAAGACAGGGAAGACATATGCGGTCAAGATAATTAATAAACGGAAAGTTATGGGTAATATCGATGGTGTCACGCGAGAATTGGAAGTCTTGGAGAAATTAGATCATCCACGCATAGTTAGATTGAAAGCATCATATGAGGATGACATAAATTATTATATGGTGATGGAATTTGTCTCTGGTGGTGACCTTATGGATTTTGTGGTAGCTCATGGTGTAGTAGGTGAAGATGCTGGTAGAGAAATCACTAGACAAATCTTGGAAGCAATTGAATATATCCATTCTATGGGGATCTCTCATAGAGATCTGAAACCGGACAATATATTGATAGAACAAGACGACCCAGTGTTAATCAAGATCACGGATTTTGGGTTAGCAAAAGTTCAAGCCACCGAATCAGGTTTAAAGACATTTTGTGGGACATTAGCATATGTGGCACCCGAGGTTTTAAATAATAGATCAGGGACATCAAATAACGACGAACAGCATAACGAATATTCAAACATGGTGGATATGTGGTCCTTAGGTTGTCTAGTATATGTGATCCTTACCAGCCATCTGCCCTTCAGTGGCAGTACGGAACCTGACCTTTATGAGAAGATTATTCACGGATCGTATCACGATGCTCCATTGAGAGACTATAGAGTCTCTGAAGAAGCTAAGGATTTCATCGATTCTTTGTTACAAGTCGATGCCGCTAAACGGTTGACGGCAAAGAAAGCATTACAACATCCATGGATAAGGATGGGCTTACTCAGTACATTGCCTAATGGTAACTCTGAATTGGGTAGTCAATTTTCAGAAGTTTCATTATCTCAATCCATGTCACAACAAAGAGAATTGGAAAACTTAGACGATGCTCAATATGAACTGATTAAAAATCTTAGACGGGAAAACATGGTCAAATTGGAAGAAGAAGAGAGCCAGGAAGTGAAACCGGCAGGGTTTAAAGTACCTAACATTCAACCGATGAGGTTTACTCAACCTGGTACACAACCCCCAATGGCGTCACAACCATCTCATAAACCAAAAGTTCAATCATCCAACAAAAACAAGATCAAGAAAACTAACAACAGCGGTGTGTTTATGACTTTAACACCCGTACCCAACAGTTCTATTACTGATAATATTATAATGAGACAAGGTGTCAATCCATATTTCATTGGAAGATCACTCGATTGTAATACTACTATCGATGAAACCAGATTATCTCGTATTAATTGTTTCTTTATGAAGAATAGACACGTTGTTGGTGATAGTTTTTATGAATCACCTGCTCTAGGGTTGCAAGATCTATGGTATTGTCATAATGGTACTAACCCATCATTTGTCAACGGTATCAAGATAGAAAAAGGATTTAAAGTTTTAGTCAGGGACCACGATATCATCAAAATCGTAGAGGATACAACAGATAAGATAATGATTGGGTTCGAAGTAAAACTCGAAGACACAACAGGTATATTTATAGAGGATAATGGCCAAGAGAAAAGAAATATCTTGAAACAAACACCAGAAGAGAAATTACTTCCTGAGAGACTAACGAAATTCATGGCTATACGCAGAGCAGAGGCAATTTCCAAAAGAAAGGCAAATGACAAGCAGAAAAATATGAACGGATTGAATTCATCGCCAGATAAAAACACTGGCGAGAGTAATAACATTAATTCTCACGAACTAATCGACCCAAGTGATCCTAACAATAAAAAACGTCATGACCAGGTACCACAGGAGGAACCTGTTAAGAGAACCAAACGTGCGGTTTTAAACCAAGAAAATCTAGATAAACACAACACCCAATTTATGTAGAGCATTACATAAACATTTTTTAATGAACAATCATACCTTGGTATAGTATTTCTAGGATTATATATTTTGTAACTTATCAAAGACAGGTTCAAGAATGTTTAATATAAGTAGTCAATAGCTACGCCCTCGTGCACGATGACAACAGCCGTGCACAGGCACCGCGGAAGTTCAGCTTGACTAATAATATAAAGCAATTACCTAGAGTATATATATAATTAATTAACGGTAAAGAAATGATAATATATCCAGTTAGAGTATTATACTATTCTCTTATAATATGAATATCAACTAGCGAAACTTTCCACTTGCGTTGCTTTAGGTTACCCTGAGTATACTTACTTTAAACTCGTCACGTGCTGCAGGGGGACACCCAATTATCCGTCCTCAATTCCTTCCGCACTTGAAAACCAGGCCACTTTTTTTGTCTTTTTACCTCTTTTACCCGTAAAGGAATTAATGAGGCGATAGGTAAAAGAGGTTAAATGGTATCTAATTAATATAAAAAGGGGAAACCGAAAGAAGCATCTTTAGCAGGTAGCGGTCATTTTTTAGTTTAAAAGTTATTTTGCATTAAGAATTATTTTGAAAATATATATATCACTGTTATAAATAGCTTTATTGATTTAAACGGGTACTTGAACGATCCATATCTCTTTTTTTATAATATTAAAACTTCTATTTTCCCTCCTTTTTTTTGCGACCATTTTCAACAGACTACTATCGCAACTACGTTAGGATAAGAATTATATTATTGAAGATTCCTAGGTCATAACATTCGTTTCGTCTTAACCTGTTATCTATTTTAAAAGTTTCGTTTTCCTTTTAATTTTTACATATTTTTAGCTTATCACTATCAAACCCCCCTAATTTATCGATTTTCTACAAATGCAATTACAAAACCTTTTACCACTAGCTTTAATGCTAGTCAATAGTTTCAACGTTGCCGAAGCTAAAGTTCATACTGCAAAGCTTCACAAACGTGACTTATCGGAAGGTGCCAGCGAAATTAACTTCCAACAACATATTGCTCAACTAGGTCACAAGTATCTAACTACATTTGAAAGAGCTTACCCAGAAGTTGCATTCTCTAGAGAACATCCATTCTTTTCTGAAGGTTCCGGTCATAATGTTCCTTTGGCTAACTATATGAATGCTCAATATTATGCCGATATTACCATTGGTACCCCTCCACAAAGCTTTAAAGTTGTCTTGGATACTGGTTCTTCCAACTTATGGGTTCCAAGTTCTGAATGTAACTCTATTGCCTGTTTCTTACATTCCAAGTATGATCATTCCGTATCTTCTACTTATAAGAAGAATGGAACTGATTTTGCTATTCAATACGGTTCTGGTTCATTGGAAGGTTATGTTTCTCAAGATTTGATTACCATCGGTGACCTAACCATTCCAAAACAAGATTTCGCTGAAGCTACAAATGAACCAGGCTTGGCATTTGCCTTTGGTAAATTTGACGGTATCTTAGGTCTTGCTTATGACTCTATCTCGGTCAACAAGATGGTTCCACCATTTTATAATGCTATCAATCAAGATATTGTTGATGAGGCTAGATTTGCCTTCTATTTAGGTGACAGCTCTGACGAAAATGCCGATGGTGGTGAAGCCACTTTTGGTGGTATTGACAAGAGTAAATTCACTGGTGACATTACTTGGTTACCTGTTCGTCGTAAGGCTTACTGGGAAGTTAAGTTCGACGCCATTGGTCTAGGTGAAGAATTCGCCAAATTAGAAAACCATGGTGCTGCTATCGATACCGGTACTTCTTTGATCACTCTGCCATCTGATCTTGCTGAAGTTATTAATGCTCAAATTGGTGCTAAGAAGGGTTGGACTGGTCAATACACCGTTGATTGTGCAACAAGAGGTAGCTTACCAAACTTAAGTTTCAAGTTTAATGGTAAAGTCTTTACTATTTCTCCATTTGATTACACACTAGAGGTCTCCGGTTCTTGTATCTCTGCTATCACTCCAATGGATTTCCCAGAACCAGTTGGTCCATTAGCCATCATCGGTGATGCTTTCTTACGCAGATACTACTCCATCTACGATGTTGAAAACAATGCTGTTGGTCTAGCCAATGCCGTGTAGTTTAAAACAAACATCTAGATATTGGATTTCTTTACTTTTAATTCACATTAACGATTATTACTTGAAGTACACAAGCTATTCTTCTACTTCTCTTTTTTTTATCATTATTCTTTCTTCCTCTCTCACTTTAAGGAACGACTGTAGGTATTTGATCTACTTCTACCCTTTTATATTAGCTATTTAAGTGATTTTATATTATAAAACAAAAAAATACACACATTTATTTACATAAACTACTTTAATTGAAATATGAAACTCTTACAAAAATATTTACCTCGGACGAGTAATGCCCATTGTTATATTACATTTTCTACTGTCCTTATCAAGTTTAAATGTTACCTTTTGAATAAGAGAAAGAATGTTACTGTGTCCGTTTACAATATAAATGCAATACAAACAAATTACCCCTTATGGATACTTAGAATACTGTCATGCAACCAAATTAACTATTGACATTCCCTCTTTATTCTTCTTTCTTTCTCTTTCTTACATCTCTTTATATTTTGACAGCTCTTAATTTTTAGTCTCCGCAAGAGAATCATCTTCGAACCCTTTTCTTCCCTTAATGACACAAATCTCCACCTGTAACAACAAAATTCGCACATATATAAAGAAGGGACAGAATTTTTGAAAGAAATATAATTTAATCTTAGATGTTGAACCTTAACAGAACACACACATAAATCAAAACCATGTATCGTGGGAAATCGAACGGTTTGCAAAACACGAAGACTAACAGAAACATATTCTTGGCCATCTTACTAATCACAATATTTGGGTGGTTTTTAATGGATAATATTTACAACAATACTGAAGTGAAATTTACAGAGGAAGATATTAATTTGTTTAGTTCTTTTAGGAGGCATGGTGTAGTCTCTCCCGATATATACGTTGCCAGTAATGACAACGACAATATTGTTAAGAATTTAAAAGTTGAGAAGGAAATAAGAGATATAAGAGATAAAATACGTACATTACCTAATAATAAACCCCAGTCTAAAAAGAATATGGTTCAGAATGTTAATGTAGCAAAGAGAGTAACGTGTGATGAAAACCAAGTTGAGTGCAATTTTAAAGAAATTCTTCATAATTCCCCTGTTGTTCTTTTAGTACATTCTTTACAAGACGAATCGACATATATTCAAGAGAAATTACATGAAACATTTGAAATATACCCTCAAATGCTAGTTGTCGATATGGATAAAACATTACAAGGAAAAAATTTGTTCTCATATATGAAATCTATGAATAAAATCGAAGACTCAAAACTACCTTTGCTATTCATTAATGGTCAACTGTTTTCACCTTCTTTATTACCAGAAGATCTTGAGGATAATGCTAAACATTTAGGTTTATTGAAAAAACTCCAGGAATTGGGAAAGGATAATATTATAATTAAAAAAAAAATAATTCCATCAAATATATAAATATGTAAAAGTTTAAAAAAGCAAAAAGTCCGAAAGTATACCCTTATAGATATTCTTACGTGTTGTTATTTGTTATATCATGTAAAGTTAGTTTTTTATAATCCATGAAAATAATATATTGATGTATATATATATATATGTGTATGCTTAATTCATTAATGCTAGCGATTTAATTTTATGCGTCCATATCGTAGAAGGATGCAGGTATTATATCCTTCTGATCTGTTTCATCTTGATCATCTGTAGATTTATTATTTTCTGTATTATTAGTAGATCCATTTTCATAATTGACCAAAGCATCACCCCATATTGCTACAACTCCTTTCAAATGCCCATTTTCTTTAACATATAGTACTTTGCATTTAGCTTTATCTCCGAGTAATTTCCTTGTGACACTAGACAATTGATTTAAATCTGAATTTCTGGGTAAGAATAAAATTATATTCTTTGAGATTTTAAGCATACTCTTCAATAATTTTGTAATACCCATAGGTTGTAAATTTGTTTCTAAATCATACACATCTTTTTTCAAATAGTTTGGACCACCCCAAGGTGGTGATGCAAATATACAATCCACATTAATATCCTGAAAGTATTCCTGAGCACATATTTTTTCCCAACGGCCATACTTCAACCAAATTCTATCGTCTACTTCATATACTTTAGCATTCTGAGCTGTACAATAAAGATGTTCCAATGAAAAATCCACCCCAAAAACTTTTGGAAATTGCTTTGCAAATTGAATAGTATTACCGCCACCACCGCAGAATACATCCAATATCACCTGGGCATCAGGAATACATGCTCTAACAAAATTAGCGAAGAAAGAGGCAATAGATTCAGGGGTGACACTAAACCAAAGCTCGTGAGTCATGTAGATACCATTACTGTCGATCTTCGAGAACAAATTCCTCCTAAACCTCCAGTATTTAAACAATGTAGGGTCTGCAGGTTTCAAATGTGACTGGATCCTGAGAGAATCGTCCTTTATCAGCGGTTCCAGCCGTTTGTACCTGTTATAAGATCTTTTCTTCAATGTATGTTTGAAATGACTCGCATGATAGAATTTCTTACCCATACCTTCTTACTGACGATAATTATTGCACTAAGATTTCACAGTCTTCTCTACTTCTACCAGATAACAAGATACAACACCGAAGTACGAGCAAACTTACTAACTAATCGTGCTTATAACCGATGCTATCCTTCAATGGGTTCAAGTTCCTAGTTTCTTGCTTTAACTAAATTTTTCAATTATTTTTAATTTTGCGATGAGCTGTGCTCGTGTCCGTCCTGCTCTGTGTAGAAAATACCCAGCCATCACAATAATTAGCAATTTTCCCGATGGCTGGTTTGAAAAATCACTTTCACGCTGCCCTCAATTAACGAAGAGAAGACACAGAATATTCTGAAATAGGATAAGACGTCTAAGCAGAGGTTGTGGATCACGTAGATCAGCCATCCTTATTTCAAAGTATTTCCATTTCAAGTCATTGTCAATGTGAAAACATGATCATGCAACATTCGTCTATTATATATATATATATATATATATATTGGGTGAAAGGTACATGAATGGTTTTCGAGAATGATCTACTGTAATAATATTAGGGGAGGCTAAGAAGAATCAAGAATTGTTAAGTACTATATAATAATTCAACTCACATAACACACAACTACATACACATACAATGATTATCAGGACACCCACAAGAACGAAGACTAAATCGTTCAATGGCACTCAAGTTGATTTCAAATTTCCTTCCACTGAGAGTCTACCTAGAGATTCGATTGAAGAAGTGGAACTAAATAATCACCATTTATTAAATGTAACGCTAAAAAAAGGTAGGGAGCCATCTGCATCTGAATTGTCCCACCAGGAGGATAGTGATAATGTCTCTCAAATCTTATCAGACTATACATCTGCTTCAAATACAAATTCTAACGCATATACCAACTCATCAAACGGTTATTATTCATTTGCTAATATATCAGATAATACAACATCTCCAAGATTCTTTGCAGAGAACAAAGATGGTCCAATATCTAATTTGAATTTGGGATCGCCAGGTAGATTAGGAAACTATCCAACTACCTTAGCACCAGACAAGACAAACTCGGCAATATCGTCTCCATCATTGATTGACAAACCATCCAGTAATTCTTTGAGAAGTTCCATCACATCCAAGAGTAAATCAGTTACCCATTCTCAAATGGCTTCAATTCCAGAAAATAAATCTGTCTCTGCACACACCGTTAATGCATCGATACCGACAGCTGATAATATATCATATGAAATTATATCTGCCACATCGAATATATCACAAGGACAACCACGTATAGTATCAACGGTGAGTTCTAGCAGTGGATCCGACTCGTCGATGGATTCATCATCTGCATTAACCAAACAACCCACTGTGAAAAAACATCCAATGACTGTAAATAGAATTCCTTCGATTAAAAATGTAAAACCTACAAGAGGTATAACAAGATTATCGAATGTATCGAGAACGTCGTCATTGAGTTCAAAGAGAAGTCGGACTTCTCAATTGAAGAGATCTAACGCCATCCGCTGCAAAGGTGGTCTACTTGCATATTTCGCATCCATTGGTATAAAGATGAAAAGAACATTGAAAAAGATTAGAATTGTCATCAGGAGGAAATTATTTTCATTTAATGGTTCTCATTCAGTTACTACCCGCTCTTCTTCAATCAATCACAAGATCCCTGGTTCCAAAACTAGAGTCCATAGCATTAGTAATCAGGACAAAAAAACTATGAAGAAGAACATGAAGGGTAAACATAATATAGCTTATTCGAATTCTATTAATAATGGGTTGACCACCTCACACTTAAAGCGTACAGATGGATACGTGACAAATTTACGTAGAACCATTTCACAGTCTAAATCTCATTCATTGTCATTGTCACCTAAGCCAATTACAAAATTAACACCACCTGGGTCTATGTCAGAGACTATTACCGATAAAAACGACAATAAAATGACCAACCGTACTACAACATTGAGAAGAACAAATTCTTCGATAAGAAGAGCAGCCTCTATCTTAACGGCCACACCAAATGCAAACAGGTTATCTACAGGTTATCAACCTGACTCAAGAAATACACCAAATGGATCTAATTTTGGGGAGACACCTTCATCACACTTGACTAGATCTAATGGTATGTCGTCTTTGAATTCTGTCATCAGAGAACCTTCAATTGTGGTGAAGAATAAAGTCATTCCATTATCCATGGGTCAATATCCAATTAAGGAAGAAGATGAATACATCATTGATACCAATTCCATGTACAAGCGTAATTCCACAACTAGTATTGATACTGATAATTCTTCGTTTTTCGAAGCTAACCATGAAAAATCTTCAATTTATTCTGAGAGTGAAAATGATGATGAAAGTGAGGATGATGATGATGACGATGATGACTTTGATTATGAAGAAGTCAATCAAAATGAAACTTTGGATATATCAAAGATGACTGCGACACAATTAAGTGATCTATTTAGTCATTACTATAAGAATATCATTAGTAGAAGAATTATGATGAGATTACAAATGGGTCAATATCAGGATTCCAATAACTTGAATGAGGTGAATAACGAATATATGCATTTGCTAGAGAATTTTGTTAGTGAATACGATTCCGAATCTTCTGAAATATTTGATCAAGAATCTAATAATGATAGAAGATCAACTGAAAGCTCGGAAGATGATTCAAACTCCCAATTCTCTTTCAACGCTATGGATGGAGAACACGAAAAGGAAGAAGAGATGGATATCATAACCTCATTACAAACAGAGCACAAGAATGGTCTACAAGTACAAATCGAAACGCCTTTTGCAATATATTCTGCTAGTCAGAACGCAAGTTTGTTATCCATCCCGATCGTTGCAATCAGACGGTCTCTAACTTTGCCAATCGGTATAACCATCTAGATTAATAATCAGGTGAGTGGCACGGACATTTAATTAACACAATATAATGTAAATCGAGATGATCTGGATATGTAATTATAGTATATACACAGATATATTATATATAATGAATTAATGAATAGAGGCATCACAGCATACGAAATCACATATCACGACCAGCAAAAATTGTAATACAAATTTGTTTTCACTCGTTAAATTGCTCGAGAGGCTGTCACTCGTAACTTAACTTCGTTTTTTGCCTCCCCCGGGAAAGGAGGGAAGAGCCAAGAAGCAATTCGAAAAAAGCGTTAAAAGATATATATGTAAGGTTCATAAATACATTAAGTAAGTGTTGAATTTTTTGTTAAGAAGCAAAAAGAGTGTAGTCCCAATTTGTCAAGCACTTTGAGACTTGCTACCATAGTTATTATAACAAGCATAGTTTAAACGACTTATATCAGCGACAGTGGTGATATATATCCATCGTATTTTACGTTTACACTTACCGATATAGGCATACAGTTATTCATATTACAAGGTGTGAAATTGGTTCATATTAGTTAGTAGGAAAAAATAATATTAATATTTACACATATTGTTTATCCATTATATTATATTGGCGTTATTTCCAATCCTATTTTGACTTTAATATAAGAGAAACAAGACCGGTACGATTATTAAGATTTAGATAAAAGAAATACAAGAATATATTTACCCTTTTGCAAGATGTTGACTTCACTGAGCACACGTGGTGGTTTCATGAAATCTGCCTCTGTGATCTCACCGAATCAAATCATAACCAAAATACCAATGAGATTTCAATCTTCGTTTACATTTTTAAATAATCATAATTTGATACTCAAAAAACAAGCAAAACAATCAAAGAGAAGAAATAAACGTCTATCACCAACCGTGACTACGACTTCGAAATATCATCAACACACACCTTTTACCGATCTATCTGCTGGTTCAAATAATCCTAAGGTCTTAGCGGGACTAAGCAAGAAATACAAATTGTACTCATTACCAAGAGTCCCCAGCACAAGACATTTAGATCGTGAATCTATAAATTTATCTGCATTATATTCGGGTTATAGGCCGATGTTTTTCAATCCGAAACATTTGGATGCCTCTAATAATACTAATACTAGTACCTTATATGAGTTTTCAATGAATCTTGAAGAACCTAATTCTATGTGGTATAATTCTGCAGCAGGACTAGAAACATTCAACGAATGGGACAATATACCAACTTCTGTGATGAAGGAGTTGAAACCTTTTGTTCCGCCAGCACCTGTTAATATTAAAAAAACATCACAGGTTACAATTGATACATTAGCAAAAGAAGAAGAATCCCGTTCAACTACTTTACAAGCAGATCCTGCCGCATTGCTTGAACAAGTGTCTGGCTTATTACAAAAGAGAAGAGGAAGAAAGAAACCAGTGTTTACATTAATCCACACCAAGAAGTATCCCCATAACTAGATACACAACTTCATATTCATGACTTTTATATATATATATATATATTTGCAAAAACAAAAACATTATTTGCAATACCTCCGGTTACCAGATATTTAATCTGGTATCTTATTTATTTATTTTCTTTCATACATATTTATTTATCTAATCATTTCACTTATTCACATGTAACCTATGGAATTTAAAGATTTGTTGAGTTCATCAGTATCCTTAAAACATTGAATTACTTCTTCTTCTTCTTCTTCTTCTTCTTCTTCTTCTTATCTTTTTCATTAAACCCAAAAAGCCGGAAATCTGCAGGTGCGCAGACAAGGGACAGTGAATGAATGAATGAATTAGTGTGAGAGGTGGAGATACTACATGCAGCGCAACGTAACAGCTCATGATATATTCTGTTTCATCTATTTAAAAATGAACTGTTTCTTTAAATATTGTATATATGTTAAAGTTAACAATAACTGAGGATGGTTAAGCGTGTAATAGAACACAAACATCGTTGTTCTCAAGACTCATTATGACAAAACGTATACCGAAAACTGGGACATGCCAACTTTTAGGGCCCGTCTCCTTAGTCATTCAGTTACTGATGGGGATCCTTGTAGTAATAGTATTACTCATCAAAAGAGAGTACGAACATCCAAGAAGGAAACTGATCGTTTGGTGCTATGACACAGGGAAACAGATTGGTGGTTCGTTGAGTATTCATTTTATTAATTTGGGATTGAGTATTATAAAGAAGAAAAGACAGATTATCGTTAGTATTTTATTAAAGGAGAAAAGTATATATAATTTATTAGACTCTTCTAGCGATGATAGCAACGGTGATGACGATCAATGTGATTGGTATTTCTTAAATTTATTATTAGATACTACTTTTGGGATACCCATTCTGTGGTTAGCTCTTAAATTGTTACAAAGAATTTTAAGTTATCTCAAAATACAAAATGTTGAGAGTGGTAATTATTATTCGACAGATGATAGAAACATTCATAAAAAAATATTGTTTAGTGCATTTTTAAGACAATTATTGGTGTTCATCACTGGTCTAATCGTAATGAAATTCTTCGTATTTTTATTCCTGAATTTCTTCGAAGACGCAGCATATTGGTTCGCTAACATAATACTTGGCTGGGCAGACAAATGGCCAAACTTCCAAGTGTTTTTAGTGATGTTTGTGTCACCCGTATTATTAAATTGTTTCCAATATTGCTGTATTGATAACATTATAAAATTACATAGTGTGGATTACACTAATATTGATAATTTTGAACAAGAGACCTTATTTAGTGATGACGATTACGACCATCAGTCAAGTTCCCCCGCCAGTGATAACTTCCTAACGAAGTTCAGAAGATATCGTCGTGTGAGCAACAATGATTCATCACTCTATGGCAGTATCAACTGATTATTTTTTACTAGGAACTCTAGATATATTTTGGAGTTGACACAGCATTTGCTTACTAATGGAATATTTAGATTACTTAATTACCTTATATACATACATATATACATGCATACTTCAATATTTCCATATTCTTAACAGCGACATAGGAAAATTCTGTATTGTCCCCCACTTTCAACTACTATTTCTATAAAATTTGATGTTAATTACCTTAATGAGAGATCTCATCCATCTATAGCGATTTTATGGTTTTCTTCCCTCACCGCTGGGTGTTCGGTTGCTGTTAATAAAGTAAAATATTCGATGCAGCGTTGACAGGCTGAGACACAACAATGGAACAATGATCATCCACACTATTCAAACAGTTAAGATCATACTTATAGAAAGAGCGGTTAATTATATCAAATAGTTTACGGAAATCGTTAAATTGTCCCTCCTCTGCTTTAACATAGACATCATATAGTGCAGCATAGTATATTATGCATTCATAATTATATTTATGCCTGATTCTATCCAACTTTTAGACGCCGATGTACTAAGTAAATTACAATCTCAAGTTCATGTTATCTCAATAGCGTCAGCAATCAACGAGGTCATACAAAATTCTATAGATGCAAAAGCGACAAATATCAGTGTTTTACTCGATCTCGATACATTATCGTTCCAGGTCGAAGATGATGGAACTGGGATTGCACCTGCCGACATGAATCTGATCTGTAAACAACATTATACATCTAAGATTAAATTAGTAAAGGATTTGGCTGATGTCAAGACTTATGGCTTCCAAGGAATGGCTCTTCATTCGATCAATAGTATCTCAGATATGTGTATCATATCTAAGGCGAAAGATTACAGTGGATCGAGAATTAAATCGAATGCCTATATAACGAAACTATATTCCGAACAGAACACAGTAGATGACATTATAGGTTTACCTATTCAGCCTTTTGATAAAAAAAACTCTGGTACAATTCTCATTGCTCGAAATCTAATGTATAACTTGCCGGTAAGGTCAAATATGGCAAAAGCGGAACCCCAATATAGAGTATTCAATGCAATACGGGAGTATGTTTTAAGATTGCTGATCCAGGTCCCCGCCATTTCGATTTCTGTTTCATATGTAACATTATCGAAAGACTTGGATAATCTACTTAAATATCAGGGTCTAAATAAGTGCGATAATATGAGTTCCTTTGACAAATATGTGAAAGTCTTACGTTCGGTATACGGTTGCGTGGTTCCGTTTAATACATTGAAAGGACTTTCGTTAAAATATAAAGAATATTTTATTGAAGGTGTGATATCAAAATCTCCGGTTAAAGTTAAACATTTGCAATTTATAAACATTAATAGAAGAACTTATAATAATCCTGCACTGTTTAAATTAATAAATTCAATGTTTAAGGAATATAAGTTTGAACCCCAAGAGAACATGGTGACTTATGTGGGGAGACCATACAAATTTTATCCAATATTTTTCATTAATATCAAGGGTCCCAAGAATATTAATGATCTTATTCAAGACCCTTCTAAATGTGTTGTGGAAGCTACACTACAACATATAATCGACCCTTTAATAATTAGAACCTTTAAATCGTTTCTGATTACACAAGGTTATATGACTCCAAATGATAATACAGATGTAGTAACGTCGTTTGAACAAACTTTTTCAAGTTATGATTCTTGGACTAATAAACATAATGCAAATATTCTATTGGATTCTAATATAAGAGCAGGTCGATACCAACAACATGAAATAAATGGAAGAGGCGAAACTTTCAGCCTTACGAAATCTACCACATTAACCAAAACTACGAAGATAAGAAAACCATCTTTAAAACGTCTTAGAAGCAAACACTCAAAATCCTCCGTACTTAAAAAAATATCTAACGTAGTACTAGAGGTTCCTGATGATCATAGCCTAACAGAATCATACTGTAGTCATAGTTTGTATTCTAATCGAGAATTTTCCATAACGAAAGATGATTTATCGAAATGTTGTGTGATTAACCAAGTGGATACGAAATTTATACTGATGAAGGTTGTAACCGATTTAGATAACATAAAAGCAGAATTATATATTTTGGATCAACATGCATGTGATGAAAGAATAAAATTAGAACAATTCCTTTCGCAACTTTTGGCAGATGTTCTTTCAGATATGTTATATGTACAACCGATTGCTTCTTTAAAATTTGAGGTAAGTGCTGTTGAATCTAATTTATTTGAACATTTTGATCTGGAGTTACGTAGGTGGGGAGTACACACAAGAATTGAAAGAAATTTTTCCAATGAATCATCTCAAGAACTAAAACATACTGTTTTTGTCGATTCTTTATCTGATGAATTGCTAAATAAATGTGGGAGAGATCCCCAATTCTTGAAGGGTGTTCTACTTCAACATATGGACAACCTTTCCACAAGTAAAAAACTTCCTATATTACCATTAATAGATAGGCCCAATCAAACCCAAGATACGTTTGATTCTGAAAATACCCAGAATTGGTGGAAACTGTATAATTACATTCCTACTTTTTATTTAGAGATATTCAATAGCAAAGCATGTCGTTCAGCGATCATGTTTGGCGACGAGCTAACGAAAATGGAGTGCAAACTATTAGTCAGAAATTTGAGCAAATGTCAACAACCATTCCAATGTGCACATGGTAGGCCGTCTATTGTCCCTGTATCGGAGATCAGCGACTGTATGAATCACACTGATCAATTGTAGTAAACTTATTAATTGTCGCAGCGCTGACTTTGAAAAACGCAACTTGCTACTATGGGTGACTAAATTTTTGCTTATGGGAAATGAATTATGAGGTAAGCAAATTTTGCGGCAATTAAACGTGGAACTTTCTAAACTTGTAAGGAATCACGGAGTGAAATATTATTAAAATTTTAAAAATGAGATGTGCTACGTAATCATTAAAAATGACACTTACCTTTCCTGTAATACTTGGGAGTGGAAAATTTAAATATTCTCGAGAAAATTAGAGGATTTAATTGAAAAGAAACCAGGCTTGCGAACTATTACTTTTGGTTTTAGCTATATTTCAATATGATACCACGATATTAATTTAATCATGACTATCGATACTCCTTGCTGTACTGTTACCCCATTCTATGATATTAAAGATACCCCATGGGGTGGTAGATCCTGTTTTGCAACAGACGACATACAGAAGAACACAGTCATTTTGGAAGTAAACGATACAACTGGTTCCTCCATCCAATATGAGTTTAGAAAAGAAGTTTGTCATTACTGTTTTAAATATAATAATGGTAAGTCAATGAAATTTAAAATAGAGAGAACAGATATCGAAGGTTTTCTTTCTGAAGATAACAAATGGTTGAAATCACATCTGAAAAAGTTTCGTGGTGCAGGATTGTGGTTCTGTTCCTCAGATTGTATGCATAGCTATTTGACAATACCGCAAATAATTGATCTAATAGAAATCTATGAAATATTGTTAGATAATTATATGAATAAGTTAAAGAAGCACAATCCTGATGATGATCGTGAAGCAGAACTCAACTCTGTTGAAATATCGCAACCAATAATAGATTCAGTATGGGAAAATATTAGAATAGAATGGTTGCCGTTGATAGATACAATGAAATACACCAAACGTGAACAATATCTTCCAATAATATCAGAAGATGAGTATAATTGGGCCAGGTTTGTGAGCAATACTCTATTTCATTTACGTACATACAATAAAGATACCGAGACCGGTAAAAGTTTTTGGAATTTACAGTCAAACGAACTAAATAAAATGAAACAATTTCCTATTTTATTGCATTTTCAACAATTAGTTTTTAAAACATTATATATATTACTTCCGAAGACATTAAGGGTCGATTTCTGTATTGAAACTTTCCGACATATTATGGGGTCAGAATACGGTAATGTTTTTGGCATATGGCAAGAGGGCGAAACTGTAGATAGTCGTGAATCGTTGGGGCATTGGGTCTTCCCAAGGGCCTCATACTTTAACCATTCGTGTATGCCGAACATCACAAAGAGTAGAAACAGGAATACAATGTACTTTACGTTGAATGAAGACGTACATTGTGGTGATGAATTATGCATAGAATACTCTGGTATACTTGATTTAACGACAGCTAAAAGACGCCAATTTCTGAAAGAAAATTGGTTCTTTGATTGTCAATGTCGGAAATGTAGGTTAGAAATTCAATCTAGCCATTAAGGCTTCCTCCAAAGCAGATTTACTCACACTAAGACTGGAGGATATATCGCTATCTGATTCATTATCAGTATTAAGTTTTGTTTTATTTTCTATTATTTTTGCTGTTTCTGGTGTTTTATAATTTAAATTTTTGTTTGTTTGTAATCTTTCTACTAATTGATCAGTTACATCATCTTCTGTATGTTGTGGATCTTGGAAATTTACATTGTCAAGTTTCGTTGTAACGTTTGTAATAGTTGGTGTTAAAAAGGATGACTCAAATGTAGAATCTAATACATGATGTGTGAGTAATACAGATTCTGACTTTGGATTTCCTTCTAATATTTTCTTCTTATTCTCTATTTTTTGTTGCAGTTGTTCCAGCCGCATTGAAAACATCTTATAAGCCCTATTTTTTAAGAAATAGACAGGAGCAACAAATGTCTCAGATAATTGTTCCCAATTTATATGATCTTGTTGACTATTCAGTTTTGAGATAAACTTCCATAGTTGACTCTCTTTTTCATCGTTCCACTCGAATGGAATTGGATCGACAAAATTCGCAGGTCTAGGTCCGGCGACTTTGACATAGACAATTGTGTTATCGTTATTCATAATAAGGATTCTGAAAATTACGTAGCAGATATGTGTCGATTTACTGATAATATATTGCTAAGTAACAGTAAGTATGTGATGTTAGTACCGAATATATACGCTGGCATATTTTGAATGGCTCCTGTCATTGCTCAGTCGTTTATTTTTGGGGGCAATTATTATTAGATTTCTAAGCGAGATTAGATTCTTAACAATACTTTTTCACAAATATATATAACGATGAAATACATTCTGAGTTACATACACTACTTAATGTGTAATAGAGTTCAATATATTAAACTTCATATAATCAAACATAGCAACAGAACGTCGCTACTTAAAAATATGACATTTACTTAGAAAATGACATCCGAAAGTTTCCCACTGTCCAGCAGCATTTTATCCAGCTTATCTGAGGATGAGATTCATCTAGCTATGAATCATTACGATTTTTACATGACAAAGCCTACCATAATTGATAGATCTTTCGGCGAGAGTCTCCCCATCAACAGGTTTAATAAAGTTCCTGTTATAAGAATCTATGGGTGTCTGCCATCCGGTCACCAAGTATTATGTCACATCCATGGAATCTTCCCATATATATTTCTGGAGTATGATGGGTTAAATTCAGATACTTCATCAGTTATGAATCAAAAATGTGCTCAACTACATATTAAGTTAGAAAATGGGGTAATCCAACATTATTCCAAAGATAATCGGTCAAGTAATGCAAACACAATTACTGGGAACCTCAATCATATTGCAAACGTCTCGATCGTTAAAGGTGTTCCATTTTATGGATTTCATGTAGGATGGTCGGCATTTTATAAGATAACCTTGCTGAACCCATCTCAAGTTAACAAGATATCAGATTTACTGAGGGATGGAAGTTTGCTTTCTAAGAAAGTTCGAACATTTGAGTCACATATTCCATATCTCTTACAATTTTCTGCAGATTTTAATCTGTTTGGCTGTGAGTGGATCAATGCTGAACGATGCTATTTCAGAGAACCTGTTTTGAATACTATTTTAGATACTAATAACTTAATGATGACATTTGAATTAAAAACTTTCCTAAGTACGTTTTGTAAAACTGAGCACTGCATATTAAATAAAAATGAATTTCCACGAGTTGGAAATGGGCTATTAGAAATAGACATACTTCCACAATTTATTACTAATATCGATAAATTAGAGCATAGAGATACACCTAGCAATTTTCCTCAGTCTGGTGAAGATACGCTGGCCTCAATAATTAAATATCATGTATCTTCAACGAAGCGTATGGTAGATGATCTAAATTCTCAGAGAAGTCTATTCTCCTTGGACACCTATGAGAAACCTAGTACTATTGAAAGAACTAAGATCATTAAACAAACATGGCAGTCTGCAGAAGATTACACAAATTTTTTTAATAAAGCAAAGAATAACATGAAATTACATTCATATACTCCTAAATTTTCAAATTTTATTAAAAATGATCCTAGATTTGAAAGCATTTCTGACATATATAAGGCCATTAAAGAGTTGTGGCCAATTATTCCGAAATATTTGGTTTCTCAGGAGGGTATTGTTATATCTGAACAACTACAAGATACATCTTTTGAAGATTACAGTATTGTTAATAATATTGAGAGTGGTGATGAAGAATCAGAGGAAATAAATGATAATGGGGTAAATAACAAGTCGAAATCCGATGATGTTCAGATGGTAATAAATGAAAAGAATATGAGAAATGACCAATCACAAGAAACTTTGGCTATTGAACAATCAAATTCTTCATGGAGGGATAAAATATCTCAGTCAATGGATTTTGTTCTTACCCAAAATATGGCTAAAAGAAGGAAAGTTCTAAGTCAAAACATATCTCAAAAAATGTTCCCAAGATCTGAATTGAAAAAGGGTAAAAATGGAATTAGATTTGGGAAGAATGCATATAGATACAAGATGCCCCATTTTCAAGGTTTAGAGATTGTTGATGATTTGAAAGCGACTGGGTTTCCTATTATCGATTATAAGAACCTCTATTTTGGAAATCCTAGGGATTTAGATACAAAACCATATGTATATGCTGGAAAACGATTTGATATAAATTCTACTCATTTAATAGATCGTGTTCCCTTGACATTTGAAGACAATCCTGTAATCCTTGATGATATATCCAGTAAAAATTACTTTGAAACTTGGAGGTATAATAAAAAACCACCAACATTTTGCTCAGTTAAATCTGAGACAAATAAAACACATATTTTGAACATTGAGAAACCTCAGATTGCAAATGTTAGCCGGTCTAATAAATTCGTGTATAAATTTAAAAGTTGCTCTCCAAATTCCAAACCAATGACCAAAAAAATGATTCAACAAACGCTGACACATTTTAGTCTGGAAATACATGTTAATACAAGGGAAGATTTTAAGCCTGACCCAATATTAGATGCAGTATCTGCTATATTTTGGAAATTAGACGATAAAACATATCCATTTGACTTTAACATTGAAACCGAAGGTATTATGATAGTAAATCCAAATATTGACAACCCAAAGTATTCTCAACGATTCACAGATGCAGCAGGACAAATCCCAATCATGATTTACGAATCTGAATTTGATATGTTAGATGCTTTAACTGATTTAATTATCCTTTTCGATCCGGACATTTTATCTGGTTTCGAAGTAAATCTTTCATCTTGGGGTTACCTTATACTACGAAGTAGTA
The DNA here is from genome assembly GCF_903064755.1 of Maudiozyma barnettii. Lineage (NCBI taxonomy): Eukaryota > Fungi > Ascomycota > Saccharomycetes > Saccharomycetales > Saccharomycetaceae > Maudiozyma > Maudiozyma barnettii. Next base: position 243,422 of record NW_024545239.1, on the reverse strand, counting down.
GAATTCACAAATTCAATTTAACGGATGAATTATCTAGGGTTACATTCAAATGGAAAAATAATAAATTTGAAACAAATTCACGTCTATACACACACTCGTCTGGAACTACAGTCACTGGGAGGTATGTTTTAAATGTATGGAGAATCATTCGTGCAAATGTTGCTTTAACTCAGTACACAATCGAGAATTTAGCTTTCACACTATTGCATGAAAGAATCCCTCATTTTTCATATTCTGACCTTACCGATATGTGGAATAATATGAGTAGTATAACATATCTGAAGTCTTTATTTCATTACTGGATGACTAGAGTTCGGATAAATATAGAACTGTTAAAAAAACAAGATTTTATTGATAAAACGATTGAACAGGCAAAATTAATTGGGATCGATTTTCATTCAGTATACTTCCGTGGGTCTCAATATAAGGTGGAATCATTTCTTATTCGTCTATGTAAAACTGAAGGTTATGTTCTGTTATCACCGTCAAAGAAAGATGTACAGGATCAGAAAGCATTGGAATGTGTCCCATTAGTCATGGAGCCAGAATCCGCCTTTTACAAAAGTCCAATGGTTATTCTGGACTTTCAATCTCTATACCCATCTATTATGATGGCATATAATTATTGTTATTCAACAATGTTAGGAAGAGTGAGAGAATTAAAAGAAAAGAACAACATAGTTGGAGTTGATAATTTCCCATTGCAAAAAGGCTTACTTACGTTACTGGGAGAAAATATTACTATTGCACCCAATGGAATGGTCTACGTTAAACCTTCTATTAGGAAGTCTACCCTTTCAGTAATGTTGAAAGAGATCCTAGATATAAGAGTTATGGTCAAAAAAACAATTTCAGAGTTAGGACCACGTAATGAAGCACTTAAGAAGTTATTGTCGAACAAACAATTGGCATTAAAATTGTTAGCTAATGTCACATATGGCTATACGTCTGCATCATTTTCAGGAAGAATGCCTTGCTCTGACTTAGCGGACAGTGTTGTCCAGACAGGTAGAGAGACACTTGAAAGAGCTATTTCAATGATTGAATCTAACGATAGATGGACAGCTAAGGTAGTATATGGAGATACAGATAGTCTATTCATATATCTCCCAGGGAGATCTAAAAAGGACGCATTTGATATCGGCCAAGAAATTAGCATAGCTATAACCAAAGCTAACCCGGATCCTATATTTTTGAAATTGGAAAAGGTTTATTTTCCCTCGATTTTGGTAAGTAAAAAACGATATGTCGGTTATTCATTCGAAAATCTGGACCAAAAGGTACCTATATTAGACTCAAAGGGTATAGAAACTGTGCGAAGAGATGGTCATCCAGCGCAACAGCAAATTGTTGAACAAACATTAAGGATTCTATTTGAAACTAAGGATTTGTCAAAAGTGAAGCATTATGTCCAGGGACAATTCTCAAAAATATATCAGGGAAATGTTTCCATACAAGATTTTTGTTTTGCCAAGGAAGTAAAACTAGGGAGATATAAAAGTGAAAGCACAGCGCCTGCAGGTGCTGTAGTAGCTAAACGAAAAATGGAAAAGGATAAACGATCTGAACCGCAATACAAAGAAAGAGTGCCATACCTAGTTGTGCGAAGTAAACTTGGAGAAACATTACGTAATAGAAGTATTTCCCCTGAGGAATTTATGGCAGATGAATCGTTAGAGCTTGACTCCGATTATTATATTATTAAAACATTGATCCCACCATTATCTAGATTATTGAACATTACAGGAATAAATGTTTCAGATTGGGTTACAAACTTAAAACGTACTAGGAAAGGTTTGAACGATAGTAAGGATAAACGAGTTAAGGTTTTAGGTGAATCGATATTATGTTGCAATTGTAAAAAAAATCATATATTTGAACGATCTTCTTCATTATGTCAAGAATGCATGATGGATGAAAGGAAAACTGCTGTTAGTTTATTAATGAATAAGGCTGTCTGTGAGACACGGTACGAAGATTTAAGTCTTGTGTGTCGTACATGCAGTTATATGTATACACATGATGCTGGTTTGATTGGTAATGATATTGCTTCGAGATGTGATTCATACGACTGCCCTATATATTATTCTAGAATGAAGAACAAAAAAAATCTTCAAAGTAGTGATGCCACTAAAAGTAACATGGCCTTGAAATATCTAGATAAGTGGTGATATTATTTGTGGAATACTGCTTATATACCTATATACAAGAAATGTAGTTACATTCTTACGTGCGGGTGCTGCTCAATTTTCTGTCTTGGTGTGAAAAGTTACGATAATAAGATATTAGTGGGATGAACGTTACTCCAGTTAAAAATAAGAAAATGGTATACTTATATCTGGGAAACTTCTTATTACTATTAGGTTTTTCGAACATCAACACTTCAGGAGAGTCAGTTATGTTTCCCATTAATTTCCAATTTTTATTTTGTAATTCCTTGAGTCTTTTCAAAACCTCTTCTGGAGTTATTGACGAACGATTAATAATATTCAATAAATCACTTTGTTGTAAATGTATTAACGAATGGGTGGTCTCGTTATAAGTCTCTACAGATTCTGAGTTTGTCTTGAGATTCATAAACAAATATTCACTTTCTTTTATAGGTTGTACTTTAGAATTTGAAAAATATTTATTTACGTAACTCATCCAGAACTCTCTATTAAAAAGTCTTTGGGGTTCCATTTCCACTGATATATTCTTTGAATTATAAGTATGGAGAGAATCGAATGAATGATTCCAGTCATAAACCTTCTTTTGTGCTTCTAACACTGATTTTTTTTGATCCTGTTTGTTTCTTATATTGTGTAAGTAAGTTTCTAGTATTTTTATATTTATTTGATTATTATCATGTTCAATGCCTAATGATTGGGATTTAAATTCCTGTAGTTCGTTAGACTCCTCTATAATATTGGATAAAATTTGGTGTAACTCATTAGAATGATTGTGATCTATTTCTAAGATTTCCTGAAGCAGATTATCAAACTCAGAGGTCTTTTGTGGTTTCAGATCTCGAGGAATTGGGTTCTTATGTGTTTTAGTGTTCTGTATTTTTTTTTTACTATATTGAGTCTTTGGAACTTTCACATTAACAATATCACCATCCTTTCGACTATTCTGGATTGCTCTATAAATTTCATTATCACTGACTCTATTTTGAAGTATTAATACGTATAATTCATTTGATATTTGTTTGGGACTCAAGGTGGAGGGGAATCTGTTAACAGACAATTGTTTCAATGCATCATTAAATTGGGTATCATTTTTAATAGGACCTTTTGAATTTGCCATAACATATATTTTTTTTTTCAATTGTTTCACAACAGTCAGTTCAGATGTAGATAAAATAGATTTGTGATCGAAATTCTGCTTGTGGGTAGCGTATCCCCTTAATCGAGCGTGATATGCAGCGCCGTTGACATGGATCCTTCTACCATCATTTCTGGAAACTCTTTCACAACATTTACCAATAAACCTTACTTGTATGGATATATTCATTTTTATCGATGCCTTTATTTGGTTTGTAATATTGTTTATATTATGTAGTTGGTGCTCAAAAATATTTCCGATCGTAGTTCTAAGGTTATTTAACAATAATTGTACGGGTCGTAAAGTTAACTAATTCTCTAAAATAACCAAAAATAAAGATTTTTAAATTGATATGCATAGAAATTATGGGAACAAATTAAAGGTAACATGCATTCATGTTTTGTTGGATTAGATTGGAATACATGTTCAACAGTGATAATATTAATGTATCGGATGTCGATGACCACAATTGGCAGGATTTTCAGAAGCTGACTAATGAAGTTCTGCATTCCAACTATCCAGAAGCATTATTCAATGACTGTGGTGCTCGAAAACATCTCATTCATTTCTCAAAGATAGTTAAGGTAAAGGGAAACGTTATAGCAGGTGCAAAGGCATATTCTGTTACTTCATTGTCTGGTGTGAAGAACTCGACATCGAATATTGTTCCGCTTGCTACCTATATAGAGACAATTGTAGTTGACAATCGCTACAGAGATAAAGGGATAGGAACTTATCTTATAGAACTGATCGAACAAGAAAGTCAGAACTGCTTCACTCCAAAAATAATATTACATACACCTAAGAACAACACGAAAGTCATAAAATGGTACTTAATGAAAGGTTATAGAATACAAAATACTGTAGAAGGTTATTATAGCGCTACAGAGTTGGATTCTAAATACTCGCCTGACGCTTTCCTCTTGGAGAAGGATCTTTAAACACAAATTCGTTATTCACTTTGAGCTTAATCTTTTATGAAATGTTTATTTGTGTATTTTTTGTTTTATTTTAAAATATTTATTGTATACATGTGCAAACTATTTAGTTTCTTCTTCCTCTTCTTCTTCTAAATCTTCAACTTCGGTATCAGTATCGATATCCGTGTAATCGCTGTCATCTTCACTGTCATCTTCGAGGTCCTCGTCATCGCTAGAATTTTCGTCGGAGTCTTCATCATTATATATGTCATCCTTAAGTTCATCAATCTTTGGTGGTTCACGTACTTCCATCATCATAGTTAAATCCATATCAGCACCGAAGTAGTCAGTAGACTTGATAACCACTCTCATATAGATACTACCTAGTTCAGCAGGAGCTTGTTGGCCTAAAGGTAATTTGATAAAGCCAATTTCCCAATCTTCTGGATTGAAATCTGGGCCAAGTTCCTTAACAACTCTCTTATCTAGATCTTTTGATAAATTCGATAATGATAATCTTTCCAATTTGTAAGGTGTTTGTAAGATCTTAATATCTTTTTGCAAAGCAATTAGACAACACCAGGTATTTCTTCTCTTAGTTGGGAATTTTGGTGCAAAAGAGGTTGGCATTATAGGTTCTTTTTCCATGGAGGCAAACGGGTTTTTTAAATCTTCGAAATCATCAGATTCTTTCAACATCTCAGCTGGAATTTTATCAGTTGGGATAGCTCTTTGTTTAGCAGAACGCATCAAAACTTTAATAGAGATATATGGAGTCGAGGATGGGGTAACGTATTCTTCACCAGGAACTACAAATTCTGCTTTTAGTAACTTGAATTGAGGTATATTGGAAGCAACAGTCAAGGTTTCCTTCAATTTAGCTTCATCTTTAATACCAAGAATCTTACCAATCTTTTCATCTTCAAATGTAAATAGTTTACCTAAGGTATGAATTTCATCAATAGAACCATTCTTCAAAGTTTCTTCGTCAACATTTGGTAATTGTAAAATTTGAGAATCTTTGGACATTGGAATACCTTGAACAATACATTTAAAAGTATCTGTACAGACAATTGCCATTTCAAGATTTCTAAAACCACAACAAACTTCAAGGAAACCGTGTAATAAAGTATGACATTTGGCGACGATTCTATATTTCATCATGTTTGCGTCTTTACCATTTATCTTACTATCTCTGTTATGGATATGATCTTGTAATAAAGTTTCAAAATCCTGTGGTGTTAGTTCTGGGTAGAACAATTTAAATTCTTCCGCATATGATAACCAATTGATAATTAAATCAACAGTGGCAATTTGAGATGGTTTATAATTAACTAATCTAGAAACAAAAGAACCGGCAGTCTTGATGTGTAAGTTATTTCTTGTGTATAGCTTAGTCTTATTCCACCATTTAGAAACAAAATAAGGTAACAGTAGAACAAAAGCAGAGATGTAGAAAATAACTAAAACTAATGAAGAAGTACTATCAATTAAGAAACTTGGTAAAGCGATACCATGAGAAGTAGATTGTGGACCATCTGGATGACCGTATTTCAAAAAATTCTCTCTAACGGCTTCATCAGTCAAAGCTTCATAAGCTTTTGTAATTTGAACAAAAGTTTCCTCCATCATATTCTTTTCAGCTTCAGATAAATCCTTTGGAACTTTATCAGGATGGAATTTAACGGATAATTTTCTATAAGCAGATTTAATTTCTCTTTCAGATGAACTCCCAGAGATACCAAGAATTTCATATGGATCAAAGATACCTTTAGCAGCATCGATGATAGCATCATTTGAGCTAATTCTTTGTACTAAGATAGCAATTGAAATCCAACCAATAATTATTATTAAATTTTTCCAAGAGAAGATATTGGAATTCTTCTTTGTTTCAAAATGATCACGAAATTCTTTAATATCATCAGATGTATATTTATCATTTAATGCAGATAATACATTTTTCTTTTCTTCTTCCTTTTGTGATTCATCAGTATCCTTTTGTAAAAATATTTTATAGAATTGTGAAATAGTTAACGGCACAACAATCATTAACAGGACAGTTAATAGAAAGAATGGCCATGTTTCATTTGTTTCATCATAATCATAATTTAAAGCCATTTTGTCCACAGTAAACTCTTTATGTTTAAATCTATAACGGTTACCTTAAAGAAACAAAATAAAATAATATATGAATTGATTGATTGATGTATTAACTTGCAATTCAAGTGAATAAAACCACGATATTTATAAATGGACGACTACGACGACTATACCTATATGGATTTTGAATGAAGGAATAGTAAAATCAAATAGGATAAAAAGAAAGAAAGAATCTTATAAAATCGATTATAAGCTTTTAACAATTCTAATATAAATTAAAATAAAAAATGCTGTATCAATTACTACTATATCGAAAATGTTAGTACGCAGTAGTATAATGTTAATCTCTAAGAAATTCCACTGTGTTCTAACTTCCTACCGTTTGCTGTCAAGTTCTTTACTTTACCTACCAAACGAGACGAAGAAGATGATAGAAGCTACGACCAAATATTAAGTGCACACGTATTACTATTATTATTCTTTGAAATTGTTCGAAATTCGCGTTTTATTTTTCTCTCTGTATGATTTTGGCCTCACAAAATTTTTCAGTTTGAATAATTTTTTTTCTTTTCACAAAACCGAAAAATTAAAATAACCCGGCCGGTCATTCTTCGTTAATAGTGATATCTACCACGGTAGTAACATCCTTTTTTTTCTTCTTTATTGGCGGCTAAATTGGGGGAGAATATACGATCAATAGCAATAAAAGAACCACTTTTCTTCAGTTGGTAGAACAACATCAGTTTATGGGTAACAGTAAGACAGTGAAGAGTTCCACAAATTGCTGTTAAATGGGTACAGGTAACTTGATCACATAGTATTGATGGGATAGGACAGACGTACAATGTTTGCTTCAATGGCGGTTAAATATAGTGGAATCTATAAATGATACGCATTTAATGCTCGTTTTATTTTCATATACTTAAAACTGAGGAACAGTTAGCTAATAGATTATCATTATAACACTGAACTGGTAAGTTGAAGGTTCAAGCCGAATAGACCGTTCCATTTCACTGTGGTTATAATGACAAAGAATTTGTTTCTTTATTCTGTTTCTATCTCTTTTGAATATAAATACTCTTTGAATCGAATTGGTATTACCCTCACTGCCATTTCCAATCAAAAAAACGAAAAATGCGTGTTGACTCTGTAATTAATGGTTTTTTGGTTTATTCGCCCAGTCACTGAACCGCGGGGCGAGGTTGGGTTTTTTGTTCGTTTTTTGGCACCGATTGAAAAATTTCAGAATTTCAGAATTGCAAAATTTGTTTTATTACCATGAATTTCTAAATAAGAGAATATGGAAACTGAATTTTGCAGATGAGAGAACTCATCTAAGGACAATAAATGACATAAGGTTACAACTGTTAAAAAAAAGAAAATCAATTTAACTGGGAAGACTAACCGACTATAGTTTAATATTTTGCAACTTTTTTTATTTTCATTTATTGAACTTCATTACTTAAAGACAACAGGAGTGTTCTCATTACATTCAAATAGTGTTTTCAATATCTGTTTTTGTTAGTTTCTCTATTATTCGCAATTTTAACAGGAATAAAAGACCCAATATTCAATTTTTGACATTATAAAATTTAGTATTGTTTGTTTTTTATTAATACCTTTCCATAATGAATAACTTTCATAATGTTAATAATATAGGGATGGTTGCCCAACAACAAAATATGCAAAATCGGATAAAGATCGGTGTGAGGAATTGGCAAAATGCCACCATGCAAGATTTACTAAACTTTATTAGTAGAAATGCTAGAGTTACATTATCCAATGCATCTATTGAAGGTCCATTAATTGTTGGTTATGTACAATCTAAAGATCAAGCTGATTCAATAATGAAATGGAATGGTGCAAATTTTGCAGGTAATAAATTAAAATTTGAATTATTGGATGGTCAAGGTGGTACTTCTAATACTATTGAATTCCTAAGACAATTTATCATTAATCGTTATGATCCTCAAACTAAGATGCTGAATTTAGGAGGTCTGGCTCAGGATCCAATACTGATACAAAAGGGGATGTTTAATAATTTATCTACTCAATCTAGAATGTTTCCTGCTATGATGAAAGTTGCCTCAAAAGAACCACAATTGATTGTGGAGAGTGTGAACTTAGCAGATAATAAATTGAAAGATATTAATGTTGTTTCATCATTACCACAAAGTTTCCCAAATTTAAAGAATTTATGTTTGGCTAATAATCAAATTATGAGACTTAATTCCTTAGAATCATGGAAAAATAAATTTAAAAACTTAAGGGAATTATTGATGACAAATAATCCTATTACTTCAAATAATAGTTATCGTAGTGAAATGTTAAGAGTATTTCCAAAATTGGCTATCCTAGATAATGTAATGGTTAGAGATGCAGCTAAACTGGATAGTATTTTCAATTTCCCAATTAAATTACAACAATTTTATTTTGAAAATGATCAATTGGGACAATCGTCAACAGATTTTGTAACAAATTTCTTAAATTTTTGGGATTCAGATAGATCTCAATTATTGAATCTATATTCACCACAATCACAATTTTCTGTATCTGCAAATACGTCTGTCCCTGCTTCAACCATTAAAGATGCCGATCAAAATGCTTCATTTGGTTACTATTTACCACATTCTCGTAATATTGCCAAGATGTCTAGTGAAAAATCTATTGAACAAAGACTGGCTATAGGTCAAGAACAAATCAATACTCTTTTCCAAAGTTTACCAAAGACAAAACATGCACTACTAAACGATCCAAATGGTTACTCCATGGAAACGATAGCGTATCCTCAAGTAAATGGTTATATGGTCATCTTGCATGGTTATTTCGAAGAAACTGATAAACCAGATATAGTACCAAATAGCAAAACTACTTCAAGGGGGAAAAGATTTGGTTCTCATACACCAGCAAACAATAGACTTTGTAAAAAATCATTCGATAGAATTTGGGTTATTGTACCTATGAATAATACTTTTGTTGTTGCATCTGATGAATTAACTGTAAGATCATATACTTCAAATACTTGGTCACAACCTGCTGCGCCAGCTCTTGTTGCTCCAGCTGCTACTCCATCTGCCGTGCCTGTAGGCATACCAACTGCACCAATGAATAATATGACGGCTATGAATCCTGGATTAGTACAAGGTGGTGTTCCTGCCTTGGCACCAACGTTACAACTTCCACCAGATGTTCAGGCACGTTTGACCCCAGTTCAATTGGAACTACTTAATAAATTGCATTTACAAACAAAATTGAACGCAGAATACTCTTATATGCTAGCGGAACAAAGCGGTTGGAATTATGACAACGCTTTGAAAGCTTTCCAAGCCAGTGTACAAAATTTACCAAGAGAAGCATTCATTCAATAGAATGACCAATATAATTTAAATAGATGTGTATCTTTATATCATATTTGATTTTCAAAAGAAAAATAAAACAATAAGGAACAAAATAATATTTTGATTCTGTTGATGGAAAATGTTTTACTAAGCGCCCATCCTTAATTGAATAACATAATATATAAATAAGTTTTTCGATATTATAGTCTTATGCAAAATTTTGTAAAACTTACTTCCAACGTATGATGGTTGGGTAAATGAGTTATGGTTTATTTCAAGGGTGCTATTAAATTTTTATTTATATAATTTTTATTTTTCAAAATTTCCAAATATGACATAAATATATAAATGTCACAAATATTTAATTTTAAAAATTTAAAAAAAATACTTACGTATAAAACAGATGAGACACACTTCAACTGCGGCAAATTAATATTGTTTTAAAAAGAACCAAATGAGGGCACCACCACCCCCAAGAGTCTCCAAATCTAATTTTTGGATTCTAGCTGCCTCTTATATTAAAAATATTTTCAATTATCACAGGTTAAGGAAAAGATGGAACCTTCATCGATTGAAGAAAAAGACAAAACAATCACCTTATAACATATCTCGGGATATTTCGCCAATTTCTGGGATTAGGATTGAAGATATGATGAACATTCCCACTCACTTATTACCATCTTCCTCTAAATCAAAACCTTTGTTAATTGCAACTTTCCCTAGAGGATGTTCTCATTCTCCTCATCTAAAACTATTAGAAAAAAATAATTTTACTACAAGAACAATAACAGGAAGAAAATACAAGACCGAGTACCTCAACAATAGCAGGATCAAATGTACATCGAATAAAGTAAAAATTCTATCCAAACATGATCCCAGTTTAAAATGTGTCAAGACCGTCCGATCTATCAGAGGAACAACAAAAAAATATGCTGATGTTAGGTTAATCTTTCATGATAAAAATGTAATAAAAGTTTCAAATATAACGAATACTAAGAATATCACTCCAACTGTTCTTGAGTTTGATGGAACAAATGTAATTGAACTTAAAAATTATGAGAATTTTCGGAAAACTACACTAAGAAATCATGTATCTGGCACAGAAATTACCAACCAACCATAGAACGAATTATAACACAATATCATCAAATATATTGTATCAGACGTAAAAAAAAAGGATAACATCTTTTTGTTACTATATCAGAAAACATGATTAAATATTCTTTCAAATAACATTCTTTATTAATATATAACAAAGTTCTATAAACCTGTAATAATATATGGATACATATCAAAATATAGGAAGTATAGCATACATGTGATTGAAATCACAAGAATCAAATATAAAACAGAAAAACAACATTTAAATACTTTTCATTAGTCGATACTTTATAACGATATGCTTTCCTCAAACTAATAATTCACACCTGCTTCAGGTTCAAGAGTACCAATACACGGATACTTCTTTGCAAAATAATCTTGCCATTCTCTTGCAGCATCAACTGCCTTTGGTGGCAAATCAGACAAATCATCAATAGGTTGGTCCCAATCTCTTACACATTCCATATCGAAGGAGTTTAGACCCAAACCTCTAGACGCATCTCTACCAGCGAAATTGGAATATGGGCCACTTGGTCCGTAAAAAGATCTACCTGCTGAACAATCATAAACTTTTCCCAAGACAGCAATAAATATCTTTTCATCATCATGACCGTTGAACTTGTATAATGTTCTTGGGTGGAAGACACCTTCTACTATTGGTTCATTTACAGCTTCATTAGCTTGGACATTTCCCGATAGTCCTGTGGGGTCATCACTTTCCTTGACACCACCAAAGAGCACGTTTGAAAAAAAGGACATTATGTAATTATACTACTTCTATTTGAATTTGTTATGGTATCCGGTACCAGAAATATAGAGCAGGTTATATTCACAAATGGAAGACATCGTTAAATTATATAATTCGAACAAGGACTTAATGATTCGCATTATATAATTTGTTAAATCTAAACGACATCGCTTGCCTACCCGAATAAAGCGAACTTCGAGAAAATACAAAAAATTAGTTGACGATTCAATGCATATTTCAAGGGGACATTATTTATCAGAATGGCTGAGGCTATTCGTTAGAGTTTATGTATTAATATTATTATGAGTTGTTTATATACCTGTGAATTTATAAATATAACATATGATTTATCTGCTGATGTATCAAAATCCAACATCATTGGTCTCTTCAATAAACACTGTTGCAGAATACTCAATAATCTTACCGATATCTTCAAGTTGATTCTGAGCACCATTCCAGTCATCTTGGTTTACTGCATCCTGCAAACCTGGGAATAACCAACTGTCGGATCCAGTCTCCCCCTTTGACCAAAGTGGCGGAGAGAATAAGACGTTCTTGTAGAATGGTCTACCTGGTAAACCAGATGCAATGCATTGTCTCCTGCCAATGTTAGAGAGTTTCTTATTCCAAGTCCATCTATGAACAGATATTAGAGATGGTTCAATACCTTCCTCATGGTCTAGGACAAGCTGCTCCCAAGCTTTCCTCCAATTACTCCATTCCATACCAATTCTTTTCCAAAGTAACAAACCTCTGGTCACCGAATTGAAATTCAATCTATTACCAGTCCTGTCATCAAAATCTCTAAAGGCTTTATCCAGTATAGTAATATAGTCATCAATATGAAATGGTAATAACGGAGTATCAACTAATTCTAAACTCGTTTGGAATAAATATATTAATAAATCTGTCGCAAGTACACCATTATCCGTACTTTTTAAAGATTCAGAAATCTTATCGAATGTGTCATATTTGGTGTCTATTGGGAATTCTCTATCCCTTACTTTTGGTGACGAAAATATAGAGACAGGTATACCATTAGCTAAAAATGGTAGCCAATCTCCATAATGATGAACATGTTCCACATTAACATCGAACCCCATTTTATTCTCGCTATTATCAAAAAACTTGTGTAACACAGGATGTGATTCAATATTAATTTTTCTATCTTGATCCCATATACCCAATTCACTAACATCCAATAATGTATAAACTTCGTCCTTCAACATTGATAACCTTTCTTCTATAAGTTCTGTAGCACCTGCATAATTAAATTCGGAACCACCATATGATATAAAATATATATTTCTCAAAGGTTTCCAATCGTACTTGAATTTCATTTCTTGGAATAATTGTAACAATGAAAGTAAAATTGCTGAACCAAACGATGGGTATTTTGCACCATTATAAACACCACTTCTAGTAGCTGCAATGATTATAGCTTTATCTGTCTGTTCTCTACCCTCAATTTTACCAATAATGTCTGTAATAGAATGAGATTCCCTAACTGCATTATCAACTTTCATACACACCTTAACGTCATCTCTAATACCACTAAATGTGCCGTCTTCAAAAGGAATACCTTCTTTAGATAATGCTTTTAGAAGTTTTTGACCCTGGTTATAAGAGAGTGGCATAGAAGGAATTTGAGGTAAACCTTTAGACTCCTTAGGACTAATTGGTTCAACAGTAGTTCCAAACCAACCAGGGGTTAATGGATCACCAGGAATAATCTGTGGAATACAAACAGACTTAACCTGTACAGCATTACCATCATCTCCATCAAATTTTTCAGTAACAAAAATGATTCCTTTAGCCTTATATTTTTGTGCAAGTAGTATTTGTTCACTGGGAAGATTATCGTATTTTAGCAACAAGACAAAGTCATTTTCTAATAAATTGATTTCTTTTAATTGTTGTAAATCGGCCTCTCTACCTTTAAATCCATATATTATATCCAAATTATCAATGGAACCATTATATGCCATAGGATTAAAATTATCTTCATGGAGTTGAATATTAGTCATTTTGTTATCATTTTTTGTATCGGTAAATGACAATGAAACGTTCCCAGGATATGTTGCATACACTCTATATTCTAATTCTTTGACAATTTTTAAGCCATTATTATTAAAGGATTCTTCCAAATAATGCCTTACTGCAGTATCACCTTTTGTCCCTGACATATGAGGCATACTACTTATGTATTCCAAATCTCTTTCCAATTTGGACAAATCAAATGACTTCCTTGCATAGTCTATCAATATTTCGTAATCTGCAAAGAGACCTCTTGAATGTGTAGCACGTTTGTTTGGTAAAAATCCACTTGACATAATAACCCAAGCAATTATTGACATCAAAACAATATAAAAGAATCTTCTTAGGATCAGCGGGTTACCTATTTTATTCAGATAAAAATCAAGTTGTTCTGACAAAATATTTAATCCTTGAGCTAATGGGTCTACTATCTTTTCTCTAACAGGAATTACCACACGATCATTAACACAGCCAAAAAATGATCCTATCTTTTTAGCGATAGGTACCGATCCTTCTTCATCTTCAGAAAACAGAGGATCGTCCATTTCCATTTGCTCCATACCAGCAGGTGTCGAATAAGTTCCATTATCATCTGCTTCCAAGTCATAGGAGGGAGGTGCTGCAGGTAGTTCATTATCGCTAAAATTTAAATCGTCTTCTACATCTGCATTATCCAATTCGTTATTAAGCAAATTCGGTGTCTCCGTACCACCAATAAGATGTGTGTCTTCTTCTGTATTTTCCAAATGATTTTCTAGATCGTTATCATCATGAGCTGCCACATGGTTATACCCTTTATTTCGACCTATTCTCATGGTGTTGTTTTTGTTCTATCTAAATTGGCAAAATATATATATATATATATATGCCTTCAGCTCAGAGATGAGGTTCAATATTTTGAACCGTGTTTTATACTTTCTTATTAACGTAAGCCTATTAACAATATAAACCTTTATGTCTTCTAATATATACTTGCAAAGTCTGTTTGAAACATGTAAACTCCTCTAAGAGGATATTTATAATCCACTGCCATTATAAATATCCTCTTTTAACAAAACACGCTCGCGCTGTACGACGCCATAATTTATAGAGGTGGTGATGGAAGAAAGAAGCCTAACCTCAATGATCACAACAACAATTTTTAAAAGAATGCACAGCAATCTGTTTGTTTTCAAGAAGATCAACTGTGATAGGGAAGTTGATCTAATAATATTCAGATCGATAGTGTGTCTGTGACGGAAACTTCATCTCGCAATTGCTATTAATTTTCTATCTTGACATTCACTGAACAGTCTCTCTAGAATCCTCGAAAACGCATCAAGAGAAGATCACATATTCCCAGTCAATTAGAAAACAAAAATGGGGTTTAATATTGCCATGGCATGTGATTATTTCTATCCACAATTAGGTGGGATAGAGTTCCATATCTATCATCTGGCCCAAAATCTGATTAATCTAGGCCATAACGTCATTATCATCACACATCAATACGGTGATCGGACAGGTGTACGACATCTATCTAACGGATTAAAAGTTTATCATATCCCATTGTTTGTGCTATACAGAGAAACTGTGTTTCCTTGTGTGTTTTATACATTTCCTATGATTAGAAATATATTAATTAGAGAAAATATTCAAATTGTTCATGGCCATGGAAGTGCATCTGATATTGCGCAGGAAGCAATCTTACATGCGAATTCCATGGGTTTAAGAAGTGTGTTTACAGATCATTCCTTATATGGGTTTGATGTCCTGGGATCTGTTCTTTTAAACAAACTCCTAAAATTTACATTGGCAAGTGTTGATAGAGTGATTTGTGTTTCAAATATTTGCAAGGAAAATATCATGTATAGAACAGGGTTCGACCCATCAATTTACTCGGTTATACCGAATGCTGTTGTGGCAGCTGATTTCACTCAACCCACCCCTGAAGAACAGACCCTTAAGAAACTGAACGGAAGAATTACAATCGTTTGTATCTCTAGATTGTTTCCAAATAAAGGGTGTGATCTATTGGTTAAAATACTTCCTACAATCTGTAAAATGCATGGCGATGTAGATTTTATTATGGTTGGTGACGGTCCAAGGTTTATTGAATTTCAACAAATGGTCGAAGCAGAACGTCTTGAAGAGAGGATTACTTTGTTAGGGTCAGTACCACATGAACATATTAGAGATGTCCTATGTAAAGGTGATATATATTTACACGCAAGTTTAACAGAAGCTTTTGGTACTGTTCTTGTCGAGGCAGCCTCTTGTGATCTATTAATTGTCACTACGAAAGTCGGTGGTGTTCCAGAGGTCCTACCTGAACATATGACAGTCTTTGCTGCAAAAACAGCCGTGTCGAGTATAATCGAAGCTACAAACAAGGGAATTGATTTAATTAGATCTGGGACAGTGGATACGTCATTATTTCATAAGGAACTAGTACAGATGTACGAATGGAGCGATATTGCACGCAGAACAGAAGATGTTTACTATGCGATCTACAATAATCCTAAAAAGATCAGTAAAGACTGGACCGTAATGCTCAAACGTGTCTACACACACCCCGGCTTCTGGGCCCGTCATCTATACATACTATGTGCCATAGTAGAGTTCTCATTGATCCTGATTTTTGATTTCCTGTATCCCAGAGACGAAATAGACAGAGCTCCCAAGTGGCCAACTCCTAGGGAGTATAATGAGAAAGTAACAGAATTTAACGATGAATCGGGGTATATTGATGACGACAACGTGGATATATAGCATATATAGCTCAGTTTCTTTAAGGTACAAATACTTTTTCGATGATTTCTATCTATTTTCCCTCATATATAGTAGTAGTATTAAACAGTTCGGCAAAGTTGTTACCGTGAAATTTCGGCTTAGCAAAATCGGTGAACCATACAGAAAACAGAAAATTTGGTTGAAACAACATTGTGAAAGCAAACAGAGAGAAGGGGAAACGTTGGATAAAAGAAGTAACATATAATTTGTGAACATTCTCAGTTGTATTCTCAGTGTACTAATAGTAGTGTATCATAACCATTCAAGATAATAAGCCCTTCTAACGCCCACTTACTACTATAATGTCTATTAATTTTAAGCACATTTCCAAGGCTGGTGGTCGTATCATGGATAGATTGACCCATCCACCTCGAGGCATGACTAAACATAATGCCAAAGAGCAATCGAAGGCATTACCAGAGTTTTTAAAACCAGATTTGCCAATTTTAACTGTTGCAGACAGATTCAAAGGCCCTCGTGACTGGCAGTTTCTCCCAGGGGATCGTGTTGTTATTATGAATGGTTCATGTCGAGGCAATATCGTTCATATTACCAAACACGATATTGCAACCAATGGATTTGTTCTGGATGAAAATGGGCCAACTAAATCTGTAGCTGTACCTAAGGATTTCTGGACTGAAGGTCAAACTACACATGTTGTTAATTTGCCTATTTTAATGGAGAAGAGGGATCTAAGATTAGTGGCCGATATTGAGGATACTGCTAATCCAGGAAAGATGAAAACAGTAGCCGTTGATCACATAACTTTTAAAGACCAATACTACGATGAAAACTATAAAAAGATGATGCCATACAGATGTGTGTTTGGTAACCCAGACCTTATCATTCCATGGCCCAAGCCAGAACCTATAGAAGATGGTGATTTGACTACAGATAGTGAAATCGCTAGGGAACAAACATTCTGGGTTGATAGTATTGTGAGAGGATCTATCCCAGATGCAGCTTTTACTACCATTCGTAACCCACATTCCAAATATAGAAGAGGTAAGATTACCCCATCTGATCTAAAGAAACTTGTAGCACCAAAGATGCCATTAACAGAGACAAAGAAGGCCTACTTAGAAGAACAAAAGATGCTACATGAGAGACCAAAGGAAATACTGACGGAAGAAGATAAGATTAAAATTGGTAACAGAGTAATGCAATTTCTCCAAGAAAAAGAAACCCAGAGTACTGTAAGACAGTGAATAAATACTCTATAGTCATATTTTCTTGTACGAAGCCACCAAACGAATCTAACCATGTATATAAATTACAGCACTTAAAACAATAGTAATGACCTTTGTTTTTAATCTCATATTCAAAGGTGAGAAACAAATATTTATCCAAATATGTATAAACTTGTATATCCCTTACAACAAAACTAAAATATTCTATTTTATTACTCAAAACTTTTGTTCACAATTGTCCCTTTTTGAAGTATATTCGTTTATAGGAATAAATAATTAATTAAATTCTATTTACATAACGTATTTAAATATATATAGGTATATGAGTATTGTTAATAATTTTCTGTATCCAGGGTTTATCTTCTATTATTTTTGCTATACTGGTTTCAATTTAGCATCTTTATTGAATAACCACTTCCAACGATCCTTTTTATGAAAGATTGCAAGTAGCAATACAGCTGGTAATTGCATAACACTGGTTAACATTGTCTTTCTTGCAAAAATATTTGATTGATGCATCCCTTTGTTGAATAACTCTTTATTTTCTAAAATTGCCTTGGTGTAATTTTTTCTTTGCTGCCAATAAAATTTAAAGGCCCAATATGCTAACCAAGCATTTGCAATAGATGAATCAATAGCATAGAAAGGGTCTGTGACTCCAAAATAAGCTAGGCCAATGCATAAGGGAAACATCAATAAAGAATATCTTAAGGCTACTCGAGCATTCAATTTAGGATTCTTCCATGCAGTCATAACATAACCAGCATTTTTATATTCGTTCTTAATATTATGACTCAAGGCATTAAAATGAGGGAATTGCCAGGCATATAATAGACTGGCTAGACACCATGCCCCTGGATCGGTCAAGGAGCTTGCTGCAGCCCAACCCATTAAAGGTGGGATAGCACCAACAATAGCACCAATCCAAGTATTTATAATATGTTTCCTTTTCAAAGATGTATAAGTCCATGCATATAGACCGATATTAGCTGCACCTAATGCAGCTACCAAAGGATTAACACCAATGTATAGAGTAGATACACCAATTGATCCAATTATGGATGCAAATTCAAACGCTTGTTTTGATGTAACAAGCCCAGTCACAACTGGTCTTGTCTGTGTTCTCGTCATTTGACGGTCAAATTCAGGCTCTCTCCCCATGTTAATAGCATTGGCTGCCCCTGAACATAATGTGGTACCGACAGTTAAACTGAGCAATTGTGATACCGATGCTGCGTTTGGTGATAACGCGTACGAACATATCGCACTTAACATCACTAATATAGTCAATCTTGGTTTAGTCAATTGAACATAAGGATCAACAACTTGTTTCTTTATTGATTTAAATGTTACTGGTTGAGCTGCCTTATGTTTTTTTCTTTGTAATTTACGAGCTGAAGCATCTAGGGGTTTCACTTCAAATGGTAAACTGACATTGGCTGCAACTGTTTTGGTAGTACTATTCTCCTCCGGGTCAGTAATATCATCTGTACAACGAATAGCCATTTCAAGAGCCTTTTCTTTATTTGACAACATGTTTCTAATGGATCGATTAGATTGGAACTCGACGGGAGCTGTATTAACGTGCGCATTATTGCTCCTGATAATAGATGTAGATATACCTCTCCTGAGAACATATAATCCGTGGGCAGTTGTTCTAACACATATGGGGTGTCTCAGTATTGGTGTTGAGGAACCACATAACATGTGGATTGATAGCATTTGTCCGCAACGTTGATTTTAATATCCCTTATATCGACGTGGTTTGAGATTGTATAAGGAGAAAAAGGGAACAAAACACAGATTGCAAAAGAGACAATGAGGTATAGATATTTTTTATTTCAGCTGAAGCTATCAATTCCACAAATTGTTTTTGTCGCCACTTGTATATTCAGAAATATGTATGTAGTTAGCGACTCCGTGTTTCGAGGTCCCTTACAGTTTATTAATCATATTGAAACATTCAACGCCTTTCTTTATTATCGATTTTTAGAATTTTTAATGAAATTTCAGAATATCGCCGAGCTCATCTTGACAGTTGCAACAACTACAAATAGAAGAATAACTGAACAAGTTTTTATGAATGCAACATATCGTTTTATTAGGCTAGAGTGGGTCTGTTTCAATGAGTTATGTATGTATGTCTTATAAGATTTAATATATGTATATGTATATATCAGTGTGATTGTGTCTGTATATAAGTACATCTTATTAAGTAGACTTCTTCTTTTCAGAAGTAGATGACTTCGTCGTTTCATCGTTTTCCTTTGTTGTATTATCTTCTGTTGCTTCCTCTGTTGTGGATTGTTCAGCATCCTTTTGTAATTTTTCTTGTAATTTCTTACTTTGTATCTTATTTTCAATTAGATCATCAAATGCAATGATAGCTCTAACCAAATTACTTATATAAACAATCATCAATTCATCATTGGTTTTTATGGTCAATGCTTTTTGTAAAGTGTTCGATGATGCAACTAAAGCAGGGCTCTTCAGATCCATTTCATCTTCATTGGGTTGTCCCAAATTTGGTAAAAGATTAAATACATCTTGTAATTTACCTAGGATAATATGGTTAACAGGTAGCTCTTTGTTTATAACTTTATTTAAATATACTGTGATATCTCCCAATTTCTTCTGTAGACCCTTCAATGATTTCAATTGATTTGTTAATCTAATGGATAATCCACCAGCGGCTTGATCCCGCACGTCTCTCAAAAGATGTTCGACACCGATTTCTTCTGCTTCCTCAGCTTCAACGCTGCATGGTAAATGTAAAAAGGTTCTTTCAGTAGAAGTACCATCATCTTTAACTTGATCCACAGATATGTATGCATCTGTAGGTAAACCTACACCTGATTGTTGGACATCGACAATCAACAACAATGGAGTTCTATTTTGTCCCGTGTACTTTTTAAACAATTCATTAATTTTTAAGTCTGAAGCTCTCAGTTTTGGTCCACTATGATACCAACCGATTAATTTTTCTTTAGCGTTAATCTTCTTACACATTTCGTTCATGTTCTCGATATAGTTCTGGTCCAAGAACCAGACATCAGAGTTCTTGTCGTCCTCCTCAAATGGTAAAGCAAACGAATTAGTGACCTTCACTGTAGATGTAGTAGCATCTCCTAAGATGACACCTACAACACGTTTCCCCTCGGGGGTCTCAGTACGTTTGTAATGGTCCAATACGGACAACAGCACCAAGGGAGCAATTGTGACTTGGTCATGAGGTAATGCAGTTAGAGACGCCATTATAATGATGATAGTATTGTAGCGAGGAATACCTGTTTGAGTCCTCTCGTTCGAGTTGCTTATGTGTTAATGTAACTTCTCACTCAATACACATATACTTATAAAGTAGTTTCGCCACCCAAAATACATAACTTGTTAATATAAAAATCGTTGTGTGTAGGTAAAGGTATCGCTCGGGTCTCACAGTGCACTTTTTTAAAGGACCTCGAAAAACAAAAATAACAGTGTTAAGGGGGGTAACCATCCATGATTATTAAATTAAGGAATATATAAAAGATGATTGCCAAGTTATGTATTATATATATATGCTACACTTTATAAGTGAGTACTTTGTTATTTTCTTCGCGTACCAATGTATGATGATGACCCTGAGCCCTTTGCACGGTTTTCTTGTCGATATCCATTGTGCAAGTAGGGATAGAATTGAACCATTCGTCGTTGTAGATATCTTCGAAGGTAGCTCTTGTAGTCGGGTCTATTAACAGGAACCTGGATAATATAGGACGGGCTGCATGTGGAAGTAGTCTTAGAAGACGGTAGGGCCCCTGTATGGTCTTTTTGTGATGGGAACTCTCAGATTTCTTCTTTCCGTTTTGAATGATTGGGGTCCCAGTAGTGTCATTATTTATTTGTAATTTCTCAATCTTAGGTTCTGCTTTATCTTCATCCTTGGTGTCATCAGCAACTTCTACAGTTGCATCCTTGCTTTCTTCAGGTTTTTGAACTACTGGAGTTATTGTTACTCCGTTATTATTATTATCATCACCATCATCATCATCATCATCATTATCATCATTATCATCCTCTTCATCTTCATCATTATTATTTTCCTTATTATCCGCAGTTGCATTTACAGCTGTTTCATTATGTTGTTGATTTTTACTTTCTTTTCTTTGTTTTATTAACTGTTCATGATGTTTTGCAGATTCAACATAATCATGTTCGATATTATCCTTAAGTCTATACAATCTATAATTATCATCGGAATCTCTAGGGACTTTCCAAGGGAATCTTTTCAACATCATACAACAAAAGATTATCCCAATTGACCAAATATCCACACATTGTGGATCATATTTTATCGAATGTTGTAATACTTCCGGGGCCAAATATGGGTCACTCCCGACAATTCCATGACATTTAATAATTTTATTTTCAAAAGGGTATCTAAATATTACGGCAGAACCAAAATCAATCAATTTTAATATCCCGAATTCATTCATACAACAATTATCTAATTTCAAATCTCTATGAGCCAGCCCCATCGAATGTAAATATTTGACACCGTGACAAATTTGTTTAAAACAACAATTGATTTCACCACGAGACATCTTCCCTGTCATCACTACAGCAAAGAAATCCACAGGTAAATATTCCATGACCTCAAAATATTTATTTTGTTTTGAATCACTAAAGACATCCATAGTTTGGACGACGTTTGGGTGATGTAAAGAGGAGCCGACTAAAAACTCCGCGGTACATTTCTTGGCGTACTCTTTAATCGATTCACTTGTCTTTCTTGGTCTAAATTCTTTAACTGCAAATATAGCATTATCTGAGGGTCGTACTAGAATCTTCACAGACCCACCTGCACCGGATCCCAAAGTTTTCCCCAGTTTCCCATATTTTTGGGCCAATATAGTATCATCGTGATAAATATTAATATTGCTTGCCAGGGATAACGCAGAGTCTGTACTTGGTGGGATCCCTGATTGAGTATGTCCGGGGTCGCTTGCGGGCGATGCAGATCTGTCCTTCTTTGAATGATGGTTCAACGTTTCTTTCATTGAGGAAGACAATTTATTTGGTTGTCTAGATGGAGGTGTATGTACAATTGGTGGATGGGGATGAATACTTTGCGGTTTCTTATGAATTGGGGGTCTAAAGAACCGTTTCAATTCCAGCATCGAATGCGACGCCTTCGGGGTGATCACATCCTCGTTATTATGGTGTGTTGTGCTACTGTTATTATTATTGTGGTGATGATCTTTACTAGCTAAAGAATCTGTCGATTTATTACTGCTATTTTTCCCAATGAACCCTAGAAACGATCTAGTAGATTTCAAAGCAGGAGGACTCTCTCTGTCTAACGAAGCTACAGTTGCTGCGCCAGCAGCAACTGTAGCACCACTATTAGTGCTACTAGTGTCATCATCGGTCACATGTCCATGGTGATTATCATGAGTCGAGTGATGGAACAGGCTTCCCGACAACAGTTTAGGCATTTTCCCGTGTATTTATGTGTATATTACAGTTCTAACGCATACAGTCAAGCAAACTCACTCCTTAGAATTCCTTCCACTGTCTCTACCTTGCTATATATACCGAAACGAAGTGACCCTACCTCTATGACTTTGCCCATTCCTTCTTCTATATATATACATATATGTGAATATGGATATGAAACTCCCAGTGTGTGCTGTGGCCCGCTGTGCAGCTGGGATATCCCCGAACCGGAGAACAGAACAGAGCACCCGATGGCTGCTGCCACCGTCTCTCCCCGTCTCTCCCCGTCTCCCCCCGTCACCGTCGCCGCCTCCTGGCGACGCCCACCGCGTGCAGCCCGCGTTTTCTGCGTTCAGCGGCGGTGGCAGCAGCGGCAGCAACGGCGCGTGGGGACAGCCAATCAGCGGCGAGCGGGGGACATTCAGCGGGAAAAGGAGAGGAATTTCGTGGGGGTGGCTGTCGTGCGGCGTGACGTAGAGGGTAACCCCGTTCCTCATTTATACGAAGCGACCGACCGGCAGACAGGGCGTGTGCCGTTACAGCCGCTATATCCCTCGAGACGGAGGGGAGGCACGGTGGGCATCGATATCGTATAATGAAGCACAGCTCATCGGTGAGCAGCTATATATATGGATACATTTAAGAAGATGAGAGCTGACTTCAGAGGTGGTAGCTTCAATTGAGAGACATACACACAGACACACCTACTACCATAATTGCATAACGATGTTTGTTACTTCTGCCCCTGGGAAAGTTATTATATTTGGAGAGCATTCCGCGGTCTACAACAAGCCTGCTGTGGCTGCTGCTGCGTCCTCGCTGAGGTCATACCTGCTGGTGGAACCAGTGGCCGAGGATCAGGTATTGGAACTGAATTGCCCGAATTTACAATTTGCTCACAAGTGGTCAACGGCTCAATTGAGTGAAATCACCGATTCACACGTTTTGGTGACAGAGTCACAGTCTGTGCTACTGTCTAACCCGTTGCTGCACACTATAGACACTCAACTGCTATCAGGTATAGATAACCCTCTACAGAGAAGTGCCGCTCAATGTTTCCTGTATTTATACTTAAGCATTGTGCCTTCACATATTCGCTCTGCTTTACGTTGTACTCTGATTTCAACATTACCCGTTGGCGCCGGCCTGGGGTCGAGTGCCTCGATATCGGTTGCGTTGGCTCACGCTTTCTTGAAACTCACTCAAGTTCCTTCCAGAGACCTCATCAATCAATGGGCCTTTGTTGGAGAAACGTGCATGCATGGCACCCCCTCAGGAATCGATAACACTATAGCCACCTTTGGCGGTGCTTTACAATTTACCAAGAACGATACAAACGGGCCCCACGAATTGCATCCAAAGAAACCAATCGTCGCAGTACTGACCTATACGAAGATCCCAAGGTCTACAAGGACTTTGGTCTCAGGGGTGCGCGATTTGTACGATTCGATGCCAGACATTATAGAACCATTGCTAGATAGTATGGCGAAAGTGGCATTGAGAGGCTCTGTGGCTTTGGAACAAGCTGACCTGGAACAAGTGTTGCAATTGGTGCGTGTGAACCACGGCCAATTGGTGGCTTTGGGTGTGAGTCATCCAGGTCTGGAACTGATTAGAAACTTGACGACAGAATTGCAAATTGGTGAAACTAAATTGACAGGCGCAGGGGGAGGCGGTTGTGCACTGACGTTTTTGAACGAGTCGGCCACTACTAACGATGTGGAACAGTTTAAAGATATGTTACAAGAGAAATACGAGTACCAAACTTTCGAAACGACTTTGGGTGGGCTGGGTTGTTCATTGTTGGAATTAGATCAATTGTCAGACCCAAGAGTTCAACAGATCGTGCAATTGTTTAGAATTCCCGGACCAAATGTAGTAATGGAACAAGTGGACAATATCTTGTTGCCTGGAGGCCCAGCAGATTTGCCTTGGGTCTTTTAGTATATCTAGTGAATAGAGCATTTTGTAGTGTGTGTGTATAACCCTAATAGCAAAAGAGTCGGAAGAGTTACCCTCTTGCGGCTTTACTTTTTTATTTTTTTTATTTTTTTTTCACAGTTCCGTAATAACATAGTTTGCTTTTTTCAATGTATAAAAGAAGCTTAAACAGAATAGATAAGTTGGAACTGATACCCACTTCTTGTTGCACTATTTTTTTTTCTTTTGTTTTTTGTTTTAAGAAGGGTGATACATATATTATGCATTCTATTCACTGTGTAGTCCGTGTAACAGGTGGACGAACAGAGGGGAAAAGAAGAGCTAGAACAACACCCTTTTTTGTACGACTAGGAAATTTATTTCTGTGGTTTTGCGGTTTAGGTGTCATGAGCGTACCTCATACTGTCAATAGCAAATTAATTTATACGTTTTTACACCATGGCTATAGTCGGTATCTGCGCAAGTGATATATATTTATTTTAATTTATTCAGCTTATGTAATTGTAGTATGGGATTTATATAATCCATAATGACCTTGATACAGAGAATCTACATTGGTTAGATATCCATTACCATCTAGTTCAATTTCAACATGATCCTGAGCCCATCCTTGTAATGCAATGTATTTAGAGATCTCCTCCACGGTGAATTGCACAATAGGTTGTGTACCGTACTTCAATGGACCAATGTTGATCCAATGGATGCCCTGTGATGGGTTTGCTAAATACCGTGTCATATTTTGAATCTTATCAATATAATCTAGCATGTTCGCAGAGGTGTCAATGAAGTATGCAGTAACGACAATAATCTCATCGTAAGGACCTTGCTTAGGCTCATATTCCAAGAAATCACCCCAAAGATGATTGAGATTACAGGGTTTCTCACTGGGGGCCATATCAAGTTTCACTTCTTTATTTTGTAATTCATGGTTCAATTGTCCACTGTAATATTGTGCAAATGGTCTTAGTACAATAGACTCGGCTTTCGATTCCTCCTGGTTTAACATATAATCCTGGCACATATACATCAATCCGCTCAATTCTATACTGTCTATAATATAATTGGGATATCTCTGTGATAATTTATACGGTATATAACCTGCACCTGCACCTGGTACCACTATTAATGTTTTCTTGTTCGGATCATTTGGTAAACTGTCAACGACAGTTGTAATGTATTCCATCAACGGTTGGATCTCTCGTTGATTGAACTTGGAATTGTAATCTCGACAGAGATGTGATAATGCTTCATTGACTCGTTGGACGTTACTGCTTACTGATGATATTTCTGTGGCGCAGCCAGTGCTTAGCTGTCGGCCTAGGGATTCGATCTCCTGTGGAAACTCTTGCCTTTGCAGACTGATCTGCTTCATGGCATAGTCAACAATGTTTTCAGCAACTATGGCATTACTGCTTATACTGTTTTGTACCTGAGCAATCTTATTTGTATAACCAATCTTACTTAATGCATCAATTCTACTACTGCTCAAACTTTGTAATCGTTGCATCAATCGATCATTATGATTCGATTCATAATCTCTGTAACGTAAGAAAGAGCCAAGAGTCTCTTGTAAAGTAGAGAGATTTGTACTGTTACCACTTTGAAACTGGGTAGGGATAAGTTTGGTCAATCTAAAACCTGGCGTATTGATATTGATCGATGATGAGGCATGCTTGCTATTTTCAACATTCAATATCAAGTTCTTGAACCACTTGGAACGCATGAAGTACGACATGAGGAACGTCAAGCAGATGACTACCACAGATCTTTCCATGATCTATCTTCTACTGGGTCGAGTTTGTCAAACGATTTTGTTTAAGATATGATGAGGTACAAAAATATCGAATTGAGAATAAAAATGTATCTCTTAATATGTAAAAAAAAAGAAAACATAAATTTTGCTTATTATCGATATGAGACTTAAGCTTTAACAAAAGTACTTTATTACATAATTGTATAGGACCAAATTACCAATATAATTTTAATTATGACATTTGGTGAATACTGGCACAATCAACTTACTGTAAAGCAGGTATCTTCGAATCATCATTTACAATTCAAGAACAAACAAGGCAAAATCATTGATTTCACAAAATTCATCGACACAAACATCCCTGAGTTTAAAACTGGAGCTAGCGATTATTTATCTCCTGTCTTATTTAATGGTCATATACAGACGTGCTTTACCACAGTTAAGAAGTTTGAAGATATAGATGAAGTAAACTATAGAAGATTTATGATTAAATACCCTGATGGTGGTGAAGGCGCACTGGACATGGTAGTGTCAGAACATAAACCCTCTTCCTATATACCGATCACCCAGTTACCATTTCAACCACCGTTAGATACTCATTATAGTTATGGTGAAAAGAACGAAGCTTTATTGAAGTCGGAGGATACTAAACCAATGCTTGTGGCATTGCATGGTCTTACAGGTGGATCTCATGAAAGTTACGTCAGAAGTATAGTGGCACGTCTTACAGAAAAATACGACTTTGAAGCTTGTGTTTTAAACTCTCGTGGTTGTTGTCAATCTCAAATAACTACACCTCAATTGTATAATGGTGGATGGACTAACGATATTTCATTTGTTATGAACCTATTATTCAATATGTACCCAAATAGATCGTTCTACATGATTGGATTTTCATTGGGAGCCTCCATTTTAACTAATTATATTGGTGAACAAAATCATAAGATCTCTGATCGTGTCAAATGTGCAATGGTCTTTGGTAATCCATGGGATATGCTTCGTTCAGACTACTATTTAAATTGTTCAAGGATGGGATCCAATATATACTCACCAGCATTAACTAGAAATGTCGTAAATTTAGTGAAAAGACATGCAACTGCATTGCATGAAAAGCCGGGATTCCAAGAGATATATGATAAACATATTAATGTTGTTAAAACGGCTAATGGATTCGATGATGTTTTCACAGGACCCATGTTTAATTATAAGGACAGCAAGGATTACTATGGGGATGCCTCTTCATTTAAAAGATTAGCAGGCGTACGTGTGCCCCTCATTGGTCTAAATGCAATGGATGATCCAATTGCGGGTGGTGATAATTTACCTGAGAAATATATTATGGCTAATCCGTATACTATGCTTATCGAAACAAATTTAGGTGGACATCTTGCATGGTTCAAAGATTTGAACGGTTCTCGTTGGTATTCTGAACCAGTTGGTAGATTTTTCAGTTTATTCCATAAAGAAATAACTAGCAAAGGGTATAAACCTACTGTATCAGAGGATCAGCTACCTCATGAGAAAGTTGTTAACGTCAAAACTACAATTGAACAACCACATGAATGATAGTAGTTTATGCAATAAAGATCATCTCTCGTATATATATATATATTCATATTCTGTAATAATCTGTAGCGTTCTTCAACTTATTAAAAATCGCTTACCAACAACAATAACATTTGGCATCTGTTTTTCCCTTTAAGCGATGAGCTGGAAATAATGATTTTTTTTCATTTTCAATTAACCACATCAATGTTGATAAGCTCAAGGATAGTACTGGTTTACACTACTGATTCTTCTAATCACAACATATTTATTAACATCATATACTTACTTCTATACAGCAGTGACCACTAAACGTGAATTACCATTGAAACTATGCAAGAAATAGTAACAATATCACTCTCCCATAGAGCTAATCATTTAAGCACACAATTTTATAATTGCCAAGAACAAAACCTCTATAATAATGATCCAAAGAATTCGGTAGACCCTTCAGTATTTTTGGATCCATTGATTGATAGAAGAACAAAAACTGTAACATATTATCCTAGAGCACTTCTTTGGGAGGCAAAAAATGGGAATGGTTCGTTGGGTATCTACCAGTACATACAAGATACACAAGATTACCATTTTAAAGATGACAAAAAAGAAATTATGGCTGGCGAATCCTCCCATGAAGTGGTTAGCACACATAAAAAAATTGAACGATCAAAATATCAAGAAGCACTAGATAATAATGAACCTTCTCCAAAATTAACGAAAGAAAATACTGAATACTGGTCAGATTATAATAAGTTAATATATCAGCCAAATTCTTTCAACTCATTAAAAGATTGGTACCATGATCCTGAATTACCAAATCTACCTGATTATCAAAATTTAAAAAGGCAAAGATTTATAAACAATGAGCAAGGTTTAATGGAATGGAAATCACAACACGAAGATTTTCTGGATGAAAATCTAAGATCAGTATTAGAACAATGTGATACGCTTCAAGGCTTCAACTTGGTAACAGATATAGATTCAGCATGGGGTGGATTTTCGGCATCATTGTTACAAGAATTGAAGGATGAAGTACCAAAATGTAGCTTATTTTCATGGGGGTTCTTTGAATCTGATATATTAACAAGCTCAAAACCAAGCATAGATAATAAATATCAAGTGAAAAATGCTATTCAGAACACTCTGTCTATGATGGACCATTCTGATCTTTTTTTCCCAATATATTCAGATTCTAAACTATCTAATTGGGAAGTTGGTGGCCAAACTTGTAGAATATATGACACAGTTAACTCAGTATTGGGTCACAGGGATAGTGATAAAAGGAAAACAATGGATTATATCACCAATTGTATAACTGATGGAGATTCTAAGCGGAATTTAATTACTTCAATAACAGAGATCGACAAATATTATGATTACAGTTATATCTCCAGAGTTATCTCATATGATAAAAAAAATAGAAGCAATAAAGAATATTATGAATTTTCTAACTGTGTGATACATAGAGGTCCTCAATTTTTAAAGGACAATAAAAAAAATAACGACATGAAAAACAAAGAATCTTTTAGAAATCTCGAAACAACTGTGTTCGAACCTTCAGATACAATACCGGAAGAATTTAGGACCTCCACCCAATATTCTGTTAAATTGTCATCTACTGAGAAGGCTAGAGACGTATTCAAACATTGGAATGATTACGTCCAGAAATATTTCAGATTTGATGACAATAGAGAAGAATTGAAAGAGGATTTAGGTACCTTGGTTTCTACATATGAACATGGTTGGTATTCAGATGAGGATTCTGGGGATGACCTTTAAGGAAATAATATGCTACTTATTAATTAATGATTATTTTTTAGAAGTAATTATTTATCGATTTAGTAATATATCTATATAATTTTATGAAAAAAAAAAAAAGTTGAGTAATAAAAAATAGAACTAAATGAAGTATGCATTAAAGTCGTTAAAATTAAAGTGTAATACAAAAAATGGCGTATTTGGGTTGAATAATAGCACTATGCAGTATTAAACAACATACCTCTAGTATCCATTACATTAACTTCTTCTTTTGCGTCTTGAAAGTCATCTGTTTCAGGAGATTCCAAAGTTTCAGTTATCCCCTTATTGTTATTATTCATCATTCTTTTCATCATAAACGATCTTCTATTTTCAGTACTAGCATTGCTTCCATGACGGCTCAGTCTAGAAGATTGTGATCTTGCCATATCAATTTTACCAAGACCGACAATATCATCTTCATCGGGGTCACGTATTCTACCTATGTCATTACCTGTATCTATACTTTTCAATTCATTCAATAAAAATGTGATATTTGTGACTCTTGATTTAACAGATTGCGATCCTCTTAAAGGAAGAGTGGAAGATTGATTGTACGTGCTTTTCTCATTAGGTGTTGTACTTTTTACTGCTTTCTTTAATTGTCGAATATTCGGAGTTTTACGACCCAAAGATTTCAAAGATCTTGTATCATCAGAGACATGTCTATAAATATTGTTATGATTTTGATAAAATCCGTTATTATTTATAATGGTATCATGCCCAGATTTATCTGCCCTTTGTTTAAGTACCTCTAACTTTTCAGCCTGACTATTGGTTAGTGCAACCAATGGTTTTTCTGGAACATCAATCATCGATTGCTTATTTTGGTTATCTGATGTCAAATCAATAACTGAGCCCATTGTTGACTTTGATTGTAAGATTTGGGTACCTCTTAGGCTGTATGGATTAGACCCTTCATCGGAGTAAAAATTCAATAAATCTTCCTTTGAAAAAAGTGCTTTATTTTCTTGTTTATAATTTGTTTGAGTAGTGTAATCATGAAGGCCAATAAACTTAGCAGCGTTGGCGTGATAACAGTAATAAATATAAGTTGGAGTCTCTGTTGTTTCCTCATAGAAATATTTCAATCCTGCAAAGAGCGCATACTTTTCGTATTTGTGAAAGATTGCCTCTATCAACTTTTTTTCTAGTGGTTCATTTCCTAGGGTTTCAATTGCTTGGAATAGTCTACCGAATATATACGCACCTGGAATTTGATTGTCAATTATTTTAAATAAATCCAATAGATGGGTGTTAAAGTATGGTATTAATTCCACATATAGTTCAATAGACATAAACTTATCTCTTTTGAATGAAGTTACTTCAAGAAGATCATCTATCAAAATTGATTTCTTGAGTTGCTTTGAAGAGGTTTTCGATTCTTCATTATCAGGTGTAATATCACGAGCAATAGAATTTATTCTGCCAACAATATCATATAATACATCAGTTGTTTGCCCCTTATAATATGTCTTGAATTCAACGTCCCTTAGAGTAAATCTGCATTGATCAACAATTCCTTGTTTATCGATATGGTTTAATTGATATTCAATTATTTTTCTTATGATATCCAATATACTCAGACCAACAATACTGACATCAGAAGTCAGTAAAGACGACATCAACCTTAGACAAATAATAGGATCAACATTCTTTTCCTCTATAGTCAGCTGTCTCATTATTAGGATAATAATGATATATCTTAATTGGACTTGAACACCGTTGCAAATGAATTCTAAAAATTCTTTGTTTGGAGTCTCTTGTAGACGTGTCAATAGAACCCTCAATGAGATATTCAATTTTTCAGTCTCAGTGGTATTGAAAAATTGTTGTAATGCATTCACGGATGTATCGGAATCGAATTCTGAACCCTTAACATTATCCAGGCCAATCATGCGTGTTTGAGTTCGTGTTAACCTTTTGTTTAAAAGTTGTTCGTGATCATTGTAGGTATTACCCAATATATTTGATTTACTGTACCTTGGATGACGTTCCTGAAACTTGGCCAATGACAAATTGACAGCTTCAGAAATGTAATGGTTTAATTTTGGGTTACTCGATAACTGAGAAATTTGAGAGATATCAACACACCAATTTAACACTAAGTCATCGTTCTTCAAAACAGTTTTAATGATTTTCAAGAATTGATCCACAAAACTTGAAAAATAATGGTTAAAATCAGTATCACTGTTATATAATGTACCATCAATATTGGAACATATGCTATGGAACACTTGATCCACCAATTCCACGATGGCTACATCATTATTTGCAGAGCTACTAGTCATAACGTTGTTCATAATGGTAAAGAAATCTTTGATGAAAACATTTAAATTTTCTTTACAATTATTCACAATCTTATCCATTAATTCTAATGTAACAGAAACATTACCTGCTCGCCTTCTACTACCGAGGTCGCTCGAGGTTCTCTTTTTTAAGTAGCTACTAACCTTGTCCAGCTTACTACGTCTGGAATTGACATAATACAATAGATATGAGGTCTCTGAAGATTTAGGTTTTTTGTCTGTAGTTCTGCCGGTGGGATAACATTGGTTTACCAATCTTTGGTGTTTCGGGGTGAATATCATGCGCATCATCATGGTTCAACAAGGTACGTGACACTTAGACTAAACTATACCAATGGGTTTTTTTAAATACTGTAAATGAACCTCCAAAAAGTTTTAAACAATCTGATTGACCAGGCCTGCTCTTCTTAATTATTATATGTACCGAGTGCAATTAACAACAATGTTAACCTGTATTCTAAAGGAAATGAAAAATAAAAAAGAGTGTCGCCTTGCTGGAAGTATGAAAAAATATCCAATCCAAAAAAGTGAAAAATTCGTTTGCGCAGCTAAAACAGTTAATTATGGTAATGATGATGGATAATCTCACCTCACAATTATTAAAAAAAGGTAAACAAGTATCTATATAGTGATATTAATAGTTAAAGGATCATTCAGATTCATATATTGAATTGTACTAGTAAAACATTTTATTTTAGAAAGTGTACAAGGTAGGAATATCCAGAGAGTTGACTAAAAAATTAGGATGGCTCCAACTCCAGTATATGTGAAAGGTGGTGTTTGGACCAATGTTGAAGATCAAATCCTGAAAGCTGCGATTCAAAAGTATGGTACACATCAATGGAGTAAAATTGCATCTTTATTACATAAGAAATCATCAAGACAATGTGAAATTCGTTGGAATGAATTTTTAAATCCACAGTTGAATTTCACTGGATTCAGCAAGGAAGAAGATGTCAAATTATTGACTTTGGCAAGAAAGTTACCTAATCAATGGAGAACTATCTCTGATATGATGGGAAGGACTGCCCAAATATGTATTGAACGATACAATATATTGTTGTCTGATGATAATGTTGGTAATGAACATGACGAACACGATGACTTAAGACTCAGTACTTCTCTTGATTTCAAAGTAGGAGATTTAAATCCACATGCAGATACGCAGGTAGCCAAGCCAGATAAAGATGAACTAGAAGACGATGAAAGGGAGATGCTAGCAGAGGCTCGTGCCCGTTTGTTAAATACACAAGGTAAGAAAGGTACAAGACGAATCCGTGAGCGTATGTTAGAAGAATCAAAGAGAATAGCGGAATTACAAAAGAGGCGTGAGTTAAAACAAGCTGGAGTGAAACTGGCACCCAAAAAAATGAAAAAAAAATATGCAGATGAAATAGATTACAATGTTGATATTCCATACGAACAAGTACCATTAGCTGGACTATATGATACTGCACAAGAAGATAAACGTTCTCTTGCAGATTTAAGGAAATATGAACAAACTGTACAACGAAAAGGTTTACATGAAAAGATAGATATAAGCGATAGAGAGAAAAGTCATGGTAAACGTAAAAATGAAGGTAAAGTTGATGAATCTAAGGAACCCAATCAAAAGAAACAACTTCAAAAGAAACGTCGTGATGATAATCTACATCAATTCAGAGATGGGAAAGACAAATTAAACTTATCTAAACCCGATTGTACAGCATCCTCATTGACTCCCTCTGATGATAGGTTAGTCGTTTCTAGACGTGCATTACTCGACTCAAAAAATGTCGGGGCTGTACTAACGGATAAAAATGATTATACTCGATCCAGAGCTAGTTCAATAGTTTCAGTCGGTAGTACGACTTCCCAAATGGAAGCTTCCACGATAAAACTGAAAAAGAGACAGTTACATGAATTGTTACAATCATTACCAACTCCTAAGAACGATTATGAACTTGTCCTAGATATATCCGATGACGAGGAACCTACCTTGATGAACTCAAATGTTGGAACCCCTCCAAGAGATACTGCAACTACAACCCCGGTAGATTTAAATATAGATAGTCTCAATATCCGTGTATTACCTACTCCCGGTTTTATCGAAAACCCAATCTCGAACTTTGATCAAGCTTACAATGAGCTTGTTTCTAATTCAATCAACACTACATCTTATAGGAACACACAACATTTTGCTGACGTATATAATGGGTTACATGATGCATTACAACGAATTGTCAGTAAAAATCCCATAGAAAACAAGGGGCCCCTTCCTGAGAATATATCGACTCAGACGTTGAAGTCAGGTATCATCATGAAACAGAAAGAAGTTGCTCGATTGCAAGAGGCTCTGACTTACATCAATCCACTTTCAAAGGAGAACCATACACTCTCTAAAGAGCTCTCCGAGGACAAGATCCCTGAACTCCGTGAACTGCAACAAGGTTACTATGTCAATTATAGGCTCTACAGAAACGAAACACAAGCAACTAGAGCACGGCTCGTGGGCCTCCAACGTGCACTCTCCTCGCTACAGAAGCAATCGATGCCACAAAAATAGCATAGTTGTGCCACCCCTTGTTCAAACATCCCTCATCGACTGACCAACCCCATCGATCTTTCAGGTAAATGAAGTGAAAGTTAACAGTGACAGTCAAGATGATAGTGACAGTGCTTTTCCTTCCTCGAACCAATTTTTTTACTGCGCGTAATAAAGGATCTGCTGCTATCCTCTGAAATCACCGCGCAACCTGTTCGTGTTACAGCTAATCGCGAGATTTTTCAAAATAAACAAAACAAAACAAATACGGTTCGATGTTTATGTAACAAAGAGAACCTAGAGGGAGGGAAGCTGGCATGCAAATTTGATCTTCAATATTGTTTACTTTAGTAAATGTATATATACGTAGACGGATTAATTTGTTGTTTTGTGTATATATCGATCGACGTTAAATTAATAGAATATTCTTTTTTACCTGTGACATTTTTCATAGGTTAGTTACTATAATTAAATACCAACATATTATCCATAATACATTCACCTTATTAAAATAGTACAAGGATGAAATTGAGCACAAGTGTCTTATTATCTTTACTGGCTGTTTCGCCTTTAGCGCAAGCTATGCTGCCCATTCATATCAAGCAATATCGTTTCATAAAGCCAAGTTCTGCTGATAACAACGCCACTTCCAATGAAGTGTTCTACATTAAGGGTATCGATTACCAACCAGGTGGTTCCTCCGGTTATGATCCAGATGGTGATTCTGATGTCCTTTCAGATGCCGAAAAATGTGCTAGAGATGCATATGTTTTCCAACAACTAGGTGTTAACACCGTTAGAATATATTCCTTGAATCCGGATTTGAATCATGATAAATGTATGACTATCTTGAATAATGCTGGTATCTACGTCATCTTGGATGTCAACAGTGGTAACTACGGTGAAAACTTGGATCGTTCCGATCCTTGGGGTACCTATAACTCTCAATATATTGGCAGAGTCTTCAGATTTATTGATGCCTTCAAAAATTACCCAAATATTCTGGGTTTCTTCTCTGGTAATGAAGTCATTAACGATCAAAAGAATTATGCTAGTATCGATCCTCCATATATCCGTGCTGTCCAAAGAGATATGAAGCAATATATTGCTAAACACTCCAACAGAACTATCCCTGTCGGTTATTCTGCAGCTAACACTGTTGATTTAAGACTTGCTACTTACCGTTACTTGCAATGTAACTCACTGGATGGTAAAACTGTAAACAAAGCATTAAACGAATCTAGATCTGATTTCTTTGGTCTAAACACTTATGAATGATGTTCTGGTTCATCTGATTGGAAGAGTTCTGGCTATGACGTTCTAAACTCTACATTTAGTGACACTGTCATTCCATTGATGTTCTCCGAATACGGTTGTAATAAGAATTTACCAAGAACATTTGACGAAGTCACTGATGGTCTATATCCATCTACTGGTCTAGGTAATTTATTCTCCGGTGGTTTGGTATACGAGTATGCTGAAGAAGCTAACAACTACGGTTTAGTCGATATGGATGACTCCGATGGTTCCATCACTTACAAAGAAGATTTTGATAACTTCAAGTCCGCTCTATCTAAGTTAAAGGACCCTACAGTCCATGAAAGTCAAATCAATGCGTCCTCTTTATATAGATGTAATGCCACTGACATTACTTCTGCCTACAAGGACTTTGGTGTCAGTAATTTTACTATTCCAGATCAACCAGATGATATCGCCACTATGATCAAGTATGGTGTTAATGGTACTAATGTCGGTAAGATCTTAAGTAATTATACAGCTCCAACCACTTTCAAATATACTATTAAGGACAGTGACAATGATACTGTGGATGCTACTATTTCTTACGATGAAAGCAACTTGCTAAATGCTTTGAAGGCCATTTCTACTTCTGACGATGGTTCTTCTTCTTCTACAACATCTGCCACTGGTACTGGTTCATCTTCTAGTGCTTCTCACTCTAAATCTTCATCCAAAAAGAGTAAAGGTGCTGCTGCCCATATCGCTGGTCCATTTGTTGAATCAGGTATGTTTGCAATCTTAATTTCTGCTTTATTGTGATTTAAGCCACATCGTTTTATAAATGTACACGATTTGTTTATTCTTTACAGTTCTTTTGTTAACGTTATTTCCTCTCATATAATTAATAAATATATATAATTCAAAATTTTAATATCAAATATTATCATTATTATGCTATATACTTATACAAATATAAATATATATGTATTTGTTTCTTTGTTTGTTAATTTCACTAAATTACAAATATTGCAACAATATATTATATTAGAAAAAGTTTCAGCGAGGTATTATGTATTTTCACCTCGCTTGGACTCAAAATAACAAATGCTTTTGTTTTAGTGTCTTGGATGGCCCTTCACTTCATTAGACCACCCAGTTATATCCTCACCATCACCGTACAGTTTTCTGTCACGGACAGTAATACTTTCCATACCAAGTGTGTTTCTTAACCAGGGATGATTTACTAACCCACCCGCATCAGCTCTTTTTCTTGGATCCAAGCATAACATTGGCAATAAGAAATCTGCAATCTGTTTAGCTTCATTAGAATGCATCTTATATTTTTCAGTCAAGACTTCCTCTAATGGCCAATATTTTAATTTCGATATATTTCTTAATTGTTTTTTTGAGTTGAACAATTTCTTGGTATATTTACCATTCTCTAAAAGATAATCAGGGAAGGGACCTAATAATTCTATTATTTGGGCAATATGATCATCATCCTTACCGTAGGAATGACCTTCATCTGGTTCAAATAAGAAATCACCTGTGATCAGTTCAAATATTAGACATGCAGATGACCATATATCAGCACTGGCACCCCATGGTGCTCCAATTAATACTTCAGGAGATCTATATTCCCTTGTTTGAATAGCATTTGTATAATGTTCGTCGTACCAACAAGAATTACCTAAATCTGCAATTTTTATAGCAATTATATTATTATCTGTATCATCAACGTTGAATTTCTTATGATGCGAGGCAGTTGAATCGACTGAAGTAATCTTTGAAAGTTCAAAGGATGATAACGATTGACTCAATTGTTTTTCATTAGTTGGCACAGATGTATTGGAGGAATTTTGAACAGATCCAGGTGAAGTAGTAGTTGCACCAGATGACAAGTCTGTATGTACTGTATTGATGGAATGTAAAAATGGGTTATCTGAAACTTGATTAATTGCATGTCCATTATTAGGTGTCACTGTTCCACTAGGGACTCCCATGGTACTATTATTGCTTGAACTGTTATGACTATGTGTCTTTGACGTGGATAAGAAAGTTTGCCATTGAACAGCCGTGGAACTATTAGAGTGAGAAGAATTCATTAAAAATTGGGTTTTCATTTCATAGAAATTTGAAGAACTAATAGGAGAAGGTAAAGGTTGAGATCCAGTAATTATTGTATTCCTTCTAGGTCTACGACTTGGTACTCTCTTTATAGATATATTTGTCTTTGAACTATTCCTTGAAACGTTCGATTCTGTGAGACTAGTATCTGGTCCTTGGTCTTGAAAAGATGAATCAATTATCGAATGTCGGCTATCTCTTGAAATGGAATGTTGATGTTTCTCCTGAGGACTTGTCACCACGGAGCTTTGTCTTTGTTGTCTCTTACGATCCTTCTTTTCTTTATCCATTATTTCCACCATTTTAACAATAGACTCTACATCACCTATTTCCATCAACACATTTTCTGGTTTAATATCAGTATGAATGACACCGCATATTCTATGCATATAATCAAGACCCAATAATAACTGTTTAGAGATCTGTTTCACATATATCAATGGTATGCCTCTATGTTCGTATTTTTTAATCAACGCTAATAAATTTTCACCAAGGACCTCAAAGACCATCACAATATGCTCTCCGTTAGGTCCATGATGTATGAAATTATCTAATAATGAAAGAATGTGTTTAGCTCCTTCATTCACACCATCATTTTCATGGGAGATTTTCTTTAGGAGTTTAATTTCATCCTGAGCAGCCTCAGTGTATACTTTATCACTCCTCACAATTTTCATAGCCACATGACTATTTGAATGATTATCGAAGGCAAGCCATACAGTAGAAAAATGTCCCCATCCTAACTTTCTCATCAAGATGTAACGGCCAATTTTATATTTTTCTCCTTTAAAAGCAGGATGATACCCACCAGGTTTATAATCTCTTACTGACTCCTCATTCTTTTCATCGCAAGAAGATTCACTGTCGTCGTCTTCTTCGTCGTGGTTGTCTTCTTTTTCCTGATCTTCTCCATCTGCCCGTTGATGTGTTGGAATATCATTTGCATTCGAATTGGAATTCTTCAACGCCAGAGACAATTTTGACTCTGTCGATTCAGGCGAAGTCGCTACAGATTCTCTAGCAAATAGTTCAGTATTTGATGTAGGAGGTACGCTGGAAGTAGTAGTATTCGCATCCGAATTGGTGGAGCCGTCACTTACCGGTCTCGATAAGAATGTTGGATATCTGAATGATGTTCCCATTCTTGAAAGATGTGTGTCAACTGTAATAGTTATCAGTGATGTTTAAGAATCAATCTAAAGAGGGACAACTTTCTCCTCCTTCTGAAAAAAGGGATGTGATATGGTGAATATTTTAAAGAAATAGTTTGATTTTCTTCAAACGAAATGCAAAATGTTGAAATTGGGATGAACTGCAGATATTACACTGATTATTAACTTATCAGCAAAGTAAAAAAAAAAACACTGTGAATAGTACGCAAAATGATAAAATAGGATAGCTTCCAGTATGTCAAAATAATAATAATAATAATCCGTATATTGTATATATTGGGATCAACAACTGATGTCTAAGGGAAACCCGCTAAATACAGAAAAATGATAGGGGTAAAAAAATACAGTACGTTCCCGTCAGTATCTATGGATATTTTATCTTTGGAACTAGAGCTAATATTATCTTGTTTCGATAAATACTTTCAGTCCTAGTTTCGTTTAGCTTCTTGTATTGACGATGGTTCTTTTATTAAGGATTGGGCAAAAAAAAATGATACCAAAAAAATCTAAAAAACAAAAATATTTTTGAAGCCTAAAAATATATATATAGTATTAAAAGTGTGTGAAAATAGTAGGAGCTCTCACAGCGCGCAGATATGTATGACAGGAAGCAAAGCAAAGGTACCTACTTTGTATCAACTGGTAACTCCTTTTCATACAAACGTGTAGATATCTACCTGATAGGTCAACCACCATCAGACAAAGTCTAACCTTTATAAACGGCACACCAGGTGAGCACACCCCTCAACAAACAATCTCTCTTTCTCGTTGCTTCTGCCTGAAGAGGTTCGGAACGCTCTTCCTCACAGTTACCGGACAAAAACGGAGAGCGGCCGAGCGAGCGGGTTTTCGTTCTCTTTGGCTGCGCTGCGAACGGTTCATTTGTTGAGAGGTGGGGGGCTGCTGATTCCATTGTTCAGTAATGTGGGTGAGAACAGAAGATCAGATGATTGTTTGATGTATGTATGGATATCTATATATATGGGTGTTTAGAGAACTAGAATAGACTCGTATTCGTTGGCTTGGTCGACACGGCTAGCTTCCCCCTGTAGATTGGTTATCTCTACGTGAGGCAGCGCTAAGTACCCTGTCTTTAACGGAATCAATGTCACTGAGAATGTATGCTTGTCATGCGGGATCATAAACCGCTTCTTGCCCTGTAACAGCCAGTCGTTGTTGCTCAGTATCTCGAATATGTGGTCAGTGGTCTCATCTGTGGTCGGCCGGCCCCAATTGTGGCTCATATTCTCAACTACAATGTCAAA
Source organism: Maudiozyma barnettii (assembly GCF_903064755.1). NCBI lineage: Eukaryota > Fungi > Ascomycota > Saccharomycetes > Saccharomycetales > Saccharomycetaceae > Maudiozyma > Maudiozyma barnettii. The sequence goes on along the minus strand of NW_024545239.1, from coordinate 202,757 downwards.
TTGTTGTGGAGTACCCAATTCTGTCGCGATGTGATCATCGGTATCCGATTCAATCTTGTTAAAGCTAACGTTGTAGAATTGTTCGAATTCAGGTAACGTTACTGGAACAATCAATTCTCGAGGGGTTAGGTTTTGGGTGTATTCACTGATATCCCATTCATTTATTTGGACCCCTTTAGTTAGATTCTCTAAACATTTTAACATTTTTGATGTAACTGTCTGATCAGTAGAGATTTTCTTGCAAATGATCTTGTTTAATCGTTTAACAATATCTGATCCATTATCAATACGTATGATCTTCGATTTGTTAAACAATTCATAATCATAACGTAATTGAGATAATATATTACTACTCCAAAATATCTTCCATTGATAGTATTTTTTAAACCATTCAACATTACCTTCTACAAGGATAGAATCAGTGACAAGGCAATCGACTTGTTCCTTTAATGTATTGTAACGAACATGTAAATTGAATATATCAGATGTATTGAACTTGTCCTTCGCATACAATCTATAACAATTCAAACAAGTTTCCTCCATCGAGGGTAATAATACAACAGGATTCTCTGGTTCAAAATTACCAATGATATCGTACTCGTTCTTTCGAATGTCTTCCTTGACGGAAAGTTTTGAGCTATGCAGGATAATGGGTTCTTCTCTCAAGGACGAGGATAATAAAAACTTAAAAAAGAAAATATCTTTCTTGAAGATATCCTCAACTGATACAGACACTGGTAAGAAACATTCTATTTCAACCGATTTCCTCTCAGAGAAACTTCCGTCTTGGTCGTTACGTTCAAATGAAAATTCGAATTCTAATACAAATGAAGTTATTTGCTCTTCTAAATAATATGGGATACTGAAACTACCTTCAGTAATATTATTAATTTCCTTCTTATGAATAATTTCATTATTATTAAAACTAAAGAAACGAGAAATTGAATTATTTAACATTTCTAGTTTCAAGGTTGAATTTTTAAGTCTATTGAAACTATCTATCTTAACCTCCAATAAATTCTCACCAAGTTCTAAAGTCTTTGCTTGTTCCAATCCGATAAATATATTATCAGTAATATATAATTCAAATATTTCGACAATTGGAGCATCACGATTTATCTCGTCACCAATACTTCCTATATCTAATCCAAACTCTTGTAAGAACATCGTATCATGTATCATAATTTCTAAGGAGTTCACTTCAAATTGTCCAAATGTAATATCTTTGGTGGCCAATGTATATTCATAAGATCCACGTTTCAAATTCACATCTTCCAATAAAAATATCACTTTACTTTCTTGACGATTATACTCTCTTAATGTTAATTTGATATATTTTGCCTTTACATCCTCAGGAAATCCAATATTATCAATTTGAAGATTAATAGTATAAGTATTGGCCTCCTTTAGTGAAACTGTCTGGCCAATATTTATATCAAAAAATCCATTTACATTGTAAGTGATATCATCCATTACATTTAATTTTTTCAAGTTCAAAAATTTCTTCCAATATAAGTCTTTATCCTGTAAGTTTGATGATAATTTGATTAAATTCAAGTATGAATTGCATAAGATCGACGATACACTGACAGAAGAGCTATCTAATTCAATATTTTCAAGATTTGGGCAATTCTCAAGAGAATTAGTGAAAATCTTTAATATATGAAATCCGATGACATTCCAGTTAGATTCGACGTAAAATTCATAACATGATATTAACAATGAGACGGCATTCTGGTATTCTTTCTTTTGGTGGTAAACCATACCGATCTCTAATGAAATAATATCAGTTATTCTTTGTCTTTTACTGTCACAATTTTTGTATAAGGATAAAAGTTCTTTGTTATATTCTATAAAACTTTCATAAAATGTATCTTGGTCTTTATATGATTCCTTTTTGATGCTAAATTTATATTTCATTTGAACTTCGGGGTTATCGAACTTCTTATTTGGGAGAGTATAATCTGTTGTCTCTAGAACGCCCCTAATCCAACTATCACGTTTCATTAACAATAACTCAGCTTTCACTTCCGATAACAAAGACATATCACTTATTTTAATTTCGTTCAGATATTTTATCACGGATTCTAAAAACAAATATTTAAATATCAATAAATTTTCACTATTTCGAAATTTGGTTTCAATATTTATCAAAAATTGTTTCGTGAGTTTATAAAGTTTCAGTATCCTTGTATTAATGTTAACCTCCAATGCCAAAAAGAAAAAATCTCTTATAAAGAAATACTTCAACAAATAATAGGTAGTCAATTTATTCTCTTCAGAATCAGCCATTAATATCGAATCATTCTCTGGAATATCAAATGTGAAAGGTATTTCTAACTGTCCCTTGGGTATTCCTTCATCAATAGTACCGGAAACATCAATTTTAATCTCTTTAAGTTCGTTGGATCCTTCTTCCAATAAATTGGCTTTGAAATACAAATCAAATAAATTTTCCTTTATAAATAGCATATCTTTTGCATCTTGTTTGGATTCACCAGTTAGTTTCATATATTTCGTAAGCATAGAATTCAGATAGTTTAATCGTTGTTGGAATATTTCCAAAAAATGCATCTTAAGTTTCTGAGATATTCGATTCCAAAATTCTTCTTTTTCCTTCAACGATTTGTATACAGACTTCAATTCTAATGCCTCAACTTCGGGAAAGTCCTTATTGAATTTCTCCATTATTGTTACAGTTTTAAACAAATTTGAATCTACAACAGTCGAATTTGAATAAAAAAATATTATAGGCGTGCTGGTAAATATCAGCTTCACACCATTGTTTCCGTTGGTAATCGTTTCATTGTGTTCAATCCCAGGTAACCATTCCCTTAGTAAAGGTCTTACTTTAGATCTATATTCTTCAACGGAATTACAACTCACGATGATAGTCCTGACAAAAGGAATATTACTATTTTTTTTATCTTGTTCAGATTGCTTTTCTGCTTCTAAGGATACTGGTAAGGATGTGATTGTTCGTGTTACACCCTTTGTTGATTTCCAATGTATATTTTCTAATGGGAGGATCTGTGAAAACTCATTCTTAACTGATTCAAACAGATCGAATGGATCAAAATAAGAAATATATATTTTCTTTCCTTGTGATATTGACATCTTAGTATACTATTGTAGATGTTAGTTTAAAAGATTTAATTTTAAATTTGTAGTTAATTGTGGAATGGTTTATTAATATTGATATTGATGTTATCAAGTTTGCATTGTTTCCTTGCACGGTAAATAATTGAATTGTATCAATTTCTTTGTTACACTGTAGGTGATTTACTCAATCAATGGTTTACTAACTCCTTCCTTAAATATATTCAATTGAAGTCCCTGAATATGTTCTGATCTAATTTCTAAGAAAGCGATCATATTCTTTTAAGAAATCTTAAGCTGTATCTGAAGTTGTTATTCTTTATGTGTTCGATCAATATATCTCTAACACGACACGTTCGTATTATGTGACGAAAAATAAGGTCATGTCCACTAAGCGATGTCAACATTTGTTTACTATAAACTTAAACTTGAACTATATAAACATGTCAATAGCAATCAAACGAATACAGTAGATAAAATACAAATAAAAAAAAAACAGTCCCTGTATAATAGTTACTATTATAAAGCAAGTGATAGTGTATTATTAATTGACGCAAAGCATTAGAATTTTATGCTCATGAACAATGTCCAAAGATAATAGTGAAAAAATAGAGAAATTGAAATTAACAACGCCAAGACGACATGTTAAGAAGTATATCTCACCATTCCAACATAGAAAAGCTAGTGGGCTAACATTAATGAACAACGGTAGATCTTCTTACAATAAAAACTATAAAGTTAACAAGCGTCCTTTGTCGAACGGACAATACAGACAGTTGGCCAGGGAACGGCAAATAGATAATATCCACCATGACAGTTCGCAAACCTTAAAATGGATGGGATCCTTTATATCTAGAGCTAAGAATGTACTAAAGACATTAAGAGAAGAGGATTTGCAGCTACAAGAACAATTATATGAAAATTCTAGAAGAAAAGAACTACGCAGCATGCATATTCAAAGTATCTTGGATAAAAATATTGATAATTATGAAAGTAAAAGCACTACAGCTTCTTCAGATGTAAAGGAAACTATTGAAACTTCTGCTGATATTAGCAACGACATGAATGAGTTAGAAAATGAAATAAACATATCTGCAAATGATAATGCGTTGGTTATATTGACTGACTCAGAACCTGAAGAAGATCAAATTATAGACGAAGATCAACTTGACATTGAGGAGGAAGAACAACATGCTGCTACTGATGAGAGCCAACCAGTAGAAAAAGAAGAAGATGTGGATATATTTGGTGAAGAAAGTGAATATAATTCCGATCTATCAGCAAATGAGACACCAGAGCTGACCAATTCTATAGAAGAAGCTAACGAGTTACTATCTAGTAACGAGTCAATAATTTATGAAGATGAGGAAGCTGCTGTTCAATTAGATTCGCAAGCTTATGTTTCTCCAAAGGAAGCTCAAGAAGATTCATATGTTGAACATAAGACATCGGAAGAGGGACAACCATCGGAAGAGGAAGATAATATATCTATTGTTGATTCGAACAACTCAGATATGTCACGAGAGGAGGGCGAGGGCTATTATAACGAAGAGGATGAGGAGAAGGAGTATAGTGATGAAGACGAACCTACGTCTCAGCAATATCAAATCAATATAAACATAAATGATAATGCAATGCAATATCCAATGATGTCTCAGGAAACAGTTAATAATAATGACCACTTTTTACAGTCAGATATCCAAAAGATTGCTCATCAGGCAATTTTTGGAAATTCCCATGGACAAGATCACCTTGGTTATAATTCTCAAACTGGGGATAATGGTATATCTAATGAGGAAATATTACACGGAAGTGCGCAATTTTCGTATTCTGAAGGAAATCATGATACCTCCAGTGCAAATTATGAAGATGACTATGACGAAAATGTTTCACAAAGTGATAATAGAACCAACATCTCAGACGAAGACATTGAGGAAGAACCTGAAGTAATATATCAGGTCCATCATGATGAAGAGATATCAAATGTCAGTGGGAAAAATAAGGACACTGAAAAGAAACATGATGATGGAGATGAATCAATTGAAATTGATGTTGAAAGTGAAAACGAAAGTAAGGAAGGCACTAGCATGTCTGATGAATATCATTACGATAGCGATAGTAACCAATTAAATAATGAAATAACTGAAGTATCGAATGAGATACCACATGGGGGTCAGTTATCAGGTGGTGTGCACTCCATTGCGGACATCATATCATCCATCCCCCACAATATTGTTCTTCATTATGATAATCCTTCGATTCCACTTGAATCAAACGAAAGGGAAACAAACACTGAGGAAAATATTGATGGAAGTATAAATATTGGTGAAGATAGAGTTGTTGACAACTTACCTCTCTATAGTGATAAGATATACCACGAAGTTCATGAAGAACATCCTGAAGATCATTTAGAAGAAGATGACGATCAACAAGGATATTCTAATGTCTTATTAAATAATATTTCGAATGCAGAACAAGAATCACAGAGTTTTAACCCTGTTGTTAAACAAGTGGTGGGAGAAAGAAAAGGAACTAATGGAAATAACACCCTCGGAAAAGCTGAAACTTCTAACCAAACGCAGGATATATTTTCCAAAAACACATTGGAACATTTTGATGTAGAAAACGATGAAATTATGGAATCTACACATGAGCAAAATGAACAAAAAGAAGCATCCCCTGTTTCTGTTGCTAGAACCCATACGCATGCTAGTTTTGTCAACGATGACACTTCTATGTATTTTACGGTTGACGAAGGTAATACCAGTTTATTAGATACACATGTAGGTCCAGTCGTTGAAGATCATCCAACAAATACAGAAGAAAAATATAAAATTGAAATTTCAGAGTCTATTTATGACTTGTCTGATGTTAACCAACGTTCTGTATTAGGTGAAAATGACCTTAAATATTCATCTCCCTTTGGTTCAGATCCATTTTCAGTCCGTAATAATGTGAGTGATGTGAAATCACTTATAAAAGAAACATTACGTTCGATTACTGAAACTGAAGGCACTGCACAAACTCACGTGAGCCAAATGAAGGATGACATTCAGGTAAAAACTTCTATTGAAACATGTGTTATCAAGGATAATGGCGATATCGCTTCCAAAGACGAAGTTAACAACACCGATGTAAACGAACTTCCTCTCACGCAATATAATAAACTGGAAGTTGATAATTTAAATGAAGGACATTTTCAAAATTTCACATACATTCCTCATGAAAAAGATGATTCACAAGTAGTAGAAAATGCGATTCCTCAAGATGAAAATGTACTAGTTTCTTCTCTTTCCGATAAAGAGGAAGAAACCCATGGTATATCCCCTCAGAAAGATATGCTTATTTTGTTAGCGGATGTTGCACAAAACGAAACAGCTGAGAAAAAGCGTCTAGCGAATGATTCAAAAGCTAAATTAGAAGCCCATTCACAACTAATTTCAGTGGAAAATTCAAAAGGTGTAATTCAAGAATCTGATGAAGGTGATAATGCAGCACATTCTGTAACATCAAGAAATGTTATTTCGGAACAAATCGAATATGATAGAAGCAGTGACATTAATATTGAAGAAGATGAAATAGATGATACTTCAAGTGATGCAGATGATGAGATGATAACAGCTCTACAAGATGAGGAAGAAAATTATGATATATCACATTCCGAGCACAATTTGGAAATTTTACCTGGCGAAGGTCAAGCTATGAGTCTCTCGCCTGAACATTTGAACTCACCGGCGTTTCACATTTTGGGGGAGGCAGTACATGCCACGAATATTCTTGAAGCTCAAATTGAATATCCAACTCCAATGGAAAGTGCTGCTTCTAGCGATATAAGAAATGAGCCTGCTCCGTTGGAGGATAACAATGACGAAGAAATACCGACAGCAGACAATGGTATTATATCCGAAGAACCAATTGAGGAACGTGAATCATTTACATCTTTAATGTTTGAAGATGAGAGTTCTTCTGGAAATAAAGAAGGTGGTGATGATATTGATGTTGAAATGCTAGACTCATCCGATGTTGATCTTGGTGAAGAATTACATGAGCAAAAGAAACAGAATATTGTACAAAAAATATTTAGAGCCCCTTTGAATACAATTAAATATATTGCTGGTAACTTTCACCGTATTACTAATGTTACAGGGAACTTTGTTGATGAACTCAATGCTTACCCATCTGAAAGTGATGCTAATGGTAGCAACAATGAAGGTTCATCCCAAAATACAGGTGATAGCGATAGTATGGGTGGGGATGATATAAACGGCTATAGTTCTGGAGAATTAGACCCAAAATTGTTAATTACTTATGGTTCAGTTTTAGATGTCAAGGATGATTCATTGCAAATTGTAAACCCAGACAATACTCATAACAGGGATGCTTATGAGGATGTTGAAATTCTTGACGATACAGTAAGCGCAATACCTGAAATGTTATACCAATTGAATAAACAAGACACTTCCAATAAAAATGGAACACCCATTGCAGACTTTACAGAAACTTCTGAAAAGAATACTAGTCCTCAGTTATCCCATAAAGAATTAACAATACATTCATTTGAACACTCTGAAGGTATTGACAATGCAGCAATATCAACTGATGTTATCAGTAATGATAATGGTGGTACCCAATCTTCGATGGATTTAGACTCTAACCCTCCCTCGGATGTGGAATTAAAAAATCGTATACAGATCTTAGAAAAGGAAACAAAAGATGAGTTGATACAGAATAATCAAGACAGCGTTATTAAACCTAGCAGTGGCTTTGAAAATACGTATTCCAACGATCTTAAACAAAGTATTAATATTCACAGAAGTAATGTTGATAATAATAAGGAGCTGGGTGATCTTAACCCAGGTAGAAGTGTCATTGGTGATGGTACATCGGTGGAAGGCCCATTTGGCAATCCAATAGATAACACAACTACCGATGAAATTGAAAATGAAAACATTAATACTAGTCACTCTACAGAGGAAAGTACAGCTCATGAAGAACTAACAAATACAGATCTTAGAATAAACCAAATCTCCGACGAAGATACAGCACATGAGAACACAGCTAATGAAGGACATGTATCTAATGCCGAGGATGAAGATATGGAGCAGGCATTTGTAATAAATCCTAACGTTACCGATGATAGTACTGCGAACGAAGATAATGTTAATGAAATTAACCCTAATCACAATCTAGAACAAGGTAACAACCAAGAGATGGAGAGGGAAAATACTACTTCACATGTAACTACCTTACCAACTTCTTATTTGGAAAGTGATATGGCAAATTCTAATCAAGAACAGTCTGCTATTGTTTCGACTGCAGAAATGTCAGCTTTATCAGATGTATCCGGCGATGATTCAAAATATTATGGCACCAGGAATGTTCGAATTACTCTCAGCTCTCATTCTAATGATGAAGAGTGCAAAAGCGACAACAGTCAATATAAGTTAGAAAAGGAGCCAGAAGTTGATATGGATGATTTTGCAATCAATAATCAACAAGAAAAGAGATTAAATTTCTCAGCTCCGCTAGCTAATGAAGAAGAATTAACAAAAAATAACGATGAAATATCTAACAACCATATATCTACTGACGATCTAGAGGTGATGAGAGATGTCAAGGAACAAAATGTAACTGACGCATCTGATACATTACCGAAAGAACGATCTCTAATGGATATTAATGTCATACATCTCGATGATAATGAAAATCAGGTTCAATCATTACCAGAAAATGTATCTAATATACTTGAAATTCAAAATGGTGATACTGATCATTCAAATAATGATGTAGATGATAATGATATGCAAGATAAACCAACTAAGGAAGAAAATCATGAATCAAAAGAGCTGGATAATATACTCGCCCCATCTATAGGCAATTATTTGATGCATAGGACAGAAGAACTAGATAATTCAATTGACAAAAAGGAAAACGAAAGGTCTATTAATATCGATGTAGAAACTAATCAGCCTGATAAATTAGAGAAAAATGAGAACGAAGAAGTAGATGTTCAAGTTTATGAACAAGTAGATGAAGAAAACGTAGAAGAAACGAAAACAAAATTACCACAAGAGTCGGAAACAGGACAAATTGGAGCACAAAAAGATATTCATGATGACAAAGTTAACCATGAACGTGAAGGAGAGCACTCTCTGACTACTGAAGATTCCAAAGAGGATAAACCATCCAAAAAGAAAAACAAAAGGAGAACAAGAAATTTCCGGAAGAGGAAGAGAGCCATAACTGATAACTCTTCTTCTGAGGGGCCATTTAAACGAACCAGAAGAGGCGTTCTGGAGAAGAAAAATGTCTTTGAAAGAAGAACAAGATCCTCGAAAAAATGAAAATGGACTAGAATATATAATTTGTAATAGTTAATTAATTAATGTACATGAATTGAAATATTAACATATTTTTCTTAGAAGGTTCTTCTACTAAACAAATATCTGCGTGTTGTATTATAATTGTATAATCAAACGACATTCGAAATTGGAGCATACATCGTATTAAAAAAACTAATTTTAATATTGAACATGAACAATTTCTCCCTTTTCATTTTAGCCACCGGAGTTGTTATTAGTTTCAACAATATCGTTTAAAATAATTTTGATTTAGGACTGCTAGTATCGGGCGACTCCTTTCGTATAATGAACTTTTCTAAATCCGGAAAAGCGATCGATGAAAACGAATTTCGAGAATTATCTTAAAGATTTTAATTATAAAAGAACTGATCTTTCAATATTGAAATAAATGAAAAATCAGTCTTAGTGGGTCAATGTGTATTGACAACAGTTAATTAAGAAAAGATGAAAGGCGTGAGGGCTTTCAGTGCTCCAGGTAAAGCATTGCTAGCTGGTGGATACTTAGTATTGGACCCCAAATATGAATCATTTGTAGTGGCGCTATCAGCACGTATGCATGCGGTTGTGTCTTCGACAACAGTTCCAGATAATGATAATAAGTTAATTATAAATGTTAAAAGTTCTCAATTTAATAATAATGAATGGAACTATTCTGTATCAAAAGATCAAGGTTATGATCCTATCGAGAGAGATGGTAAATCCAATCCATTTATAGAATTCACAATCTCCAACGTTTGCAATTATTTTTCTGATAATGAATCCTTTGATAACAAAATCACGATTGAAATATTTTCAGATGCTGAGTATCACTCTAAAGAAAACTCATTGATTATGAGTAACAACTATATGTCATTTCCTTTCCATAAGAAGAATATTCAAGATGTTCCCAAAACTGGGTTGGGATCGTCCGCAGGGTTAGTGACAGTACTGACAACCGCCTTGAGCTCTGTCTTTTTAAAGGACTTGGATGTGTCAAGTATAAAATATCAACATACAATTCATAATTTAGCACAGATTGCTCATTGTCAAGCTCAAGGGAAAATTGGAAGTGGATTTGACGTTGCTGCTGCTACCTATGGTTCCATTATTTATAGGAGATTCCTGCCAGAAATAATATCTCAATTACCTGAATTATCTGTGGATAATTTTGAAAGATATCACAATGCGTTAAAGGATGTAGTTGATACATGTAATTGGAAAATGATAGCATCTCCAACTAATTTACCTAAAGGATTTAAACTTATTATGGGTGATGTAAATACAGGTTCTGAAACAGTTAAACTTGTGCAAAAAGTCAAGAAATGGTATGCCAATAATCAACCGCACAGTTTAGATGTATATAATTGTATTGATGAAAACAATATGAAGATTATTCAGCTTTGCAAAACATTGGATTCTTTGAGTAAGACCGATACAGTATATTATTCACAACTGTTGGAAGGTCTTTATAATGGATATACTGATGACTTCAAGGAATTGAAAGAGTTTAAGCATGCTTTTTTGACAATTAGAAAGAACTTCCGTTTGATCTCCAAGGAATCAGGTGCAGATATCGAACCCTCTATTCAGACGGAGCTTTTAGATAATTGCATACAGATAAAGGGTGTTTTGGCCGGAGTTGTTCCTGGAGCAGGTGGTTTTGATGCTATTTCATTGATTGCAAGTGAAAATACAGATATTGAATCAGAAACTTCTGGATTAACTGCTTTTTCTAACGTTTCATGGATGAAACTAAAACAGGCAGAATGTGGGTTGATGGAGGAGGACCCGCAACATTATATAGGTTTACGAGCTGCTCATTAATAGTATTAATATACATATTCGTATTTGTTTAAGCACTCTTAAACTGTTAGATTTACGGCAAATGAGGTACCATCCAAAAAAAAAAATATTATTAAATGTATGTATGTTAATGTGAATGTATAAGTTTATGGTATGTACTCCAAAAGAAAGTCATTGGTACTTAACGATTATTCATCGAAACTTCGCAAAATTTGTTTCATCTGCTTGGTATTGAGTAAAGTTTTTAATGGAGTCGGTATAAAACCGAATTCTTCAGCATCTGGTAGAATATCTGGTCTGTATTTGTCTTCGATAGTTGTTAAAGTCCAATCTGAATTTCGAATAGGGCGTTGTATAGGAGGAACTAGACTACCTGTTAGTTCAGTGATAGCCAATCCAACATCCTCGTGAACAGGTGCACCTTCGATATTCTCGTTTAAGTTAATTCTTGGGTTATTTGCTATTCTAGTCGAACGTCTTTCAGAAAGCCTTTTCTGTGAAGCAGATTCCGTTATATGATGTTGTGTAACAGTCTGCCTCCTTCTTTTGTTTGGTGGTGTGAATGGATCCATTTGACTAGAGGAGTCTTGCCATTCATAATATTTTTCATGTTTCCTATAGTAATCCTGATAAGATTCATATTTTAAAATAGATATTTCAGAGGCCATACTTTGAAGAGCTTTATTAATCATATTCGTTTTCCGCTGCAAACTATGCAGTCGTACTAGGTATCCACCATCACTCATTGAAGTTACAGTTCTTTTTAGGATTTATTTAATGTTGAGTATGAGTGGGGATATCTTCTGTTCGTTATTCACTTTTCAAACTTTGCTCTTTATATCCATGATATGATATATGTCTCAAATGTCATCGTTAATTATCTCTCTTCATTTTACAAAAGCTGATTTCTAAACATCGCTTTTCTCGTAAAAAGGTAATTGCGACAGTAATAACATCCAAAATGAATTTTAGAGATAAATATATATATAATGAATATTTAAATAATAAAACAGTAAATAAATAGTAGTATTTATATCTTTAATTATTGTCTAATAGAACCTGTTCATCTGTTTCAGTTGCGCTCGCTTCTGTAGTTCTCTGTTTTAATTGATCTTGCATGTATTTCTTTAATGCCCATCCGAATATTATAGTCATAGTAACTAACATTAGATTAACTGGACGAGGGTCCATGTTAAAAATCTCATGAGTCCATTGATCTAATAAATTCTGTGATATAGAAAACACACCACATAGACATGTTAATAGTCCGTAAACTGTACCAAATGTGGTGAATCCAAACACCTTTGAACAGTAGTCAGACACAACTGTATAGTAAAACGGTCTGTAGACGGCAAAAAGCATAATTCCAGATAAATTAATAATAAAAGAATGTGTTATTACTCCCGACAAACCTACGAGGGCACTGATGTAAACTAAAAGTTTAATAACATTTATAGTTGTCGTATTATCTAGAATCAACCCAATAAATGGAACTGCTCCAACTCCTCCTATTGGTAACAAAATATCAAATATATGATTTAGAGTTACAGATCTTTGTTTGTCATCCAACAAATATTCCTCCTGTGCTCTTATGGTTGCTATGAAGTAGTTGATTCTAACCATTATGATGGCTGCAAACAGTACCATTAAATAAAACCAAGGAGATTTTATTTGTTCTAATGCGGTATTCTCATGTAAAACTCCAAATATACCGCCTGTGCTTTCCTTAAGTCTTGATTCTGCAACAATTTCCAAGTTTGATTTGCGACGTTCAAGAAGCGGTTGATCTTCATTGAAAACTTCGGTATAATTATCTGGTGTTACCTGTCCAACTTCAGTCACAGTTTCATCATTGATCTCATTACCGTTTTCGTCTAATTCTTCAACTCCTAATTTTGCTACGGTTCCAAGTGTTTTATACGAACTTCGAGGCATAATTGTGATCTGACAGATAAGGATAAAGCATGGTACTATCATATATAATTTGAAAAATCTGGACAGAGAAAATTTATTTTGAGAAGTTTTATATACCAGACGATACATCAAAAACAATGCTGATGAACTGTCAAAAGAACCTGTTAAAATGGCTAGAATCGAACCAGATCTCTTTGGGAAACAGTTGGCTAACTGGAAGCATGATATGAATACGAAAGGTCCTGCAATTGCAAGTGCCATATAACCTAGTAAATATGGATCAATGTAAAATTTTAATATACTAGCATTCGTAAACATCAAGCAACCTGTAAATAAAGTAAATGACCCAATCAAACCACATATACGGGGTCCCTTTCTATCGAGGATATATCCCACAGGCAAGGCCATCATATTAGTTAGGGCAGAACTGATAGTAAACATCGAGTTCAATTTCATATCTTGGTCTTGGCAAGGTTCATCATGATTCTTACTGTATTCCGAGGGACACAGATCGGCGTATACTCCCTCTTGGATCAACACTGGTTTTAGGGCTGCAAAACCAAAAATAATCCCTGAAGCCAGTAAGCACCAAATACAGGCACAAACTATTTGGATGATATGTCTCGAATGAGGTGTATTCATACTTCTAGAGCTGTTAATCTCCTTACTTCTGTTTTGAATCCATCATTCGACACATGTTATATTACATAATGTAAGCAGCTTTCGCTTATTTTTTAGGTGAAATATTTTCAACTTTAAAATAATAGCAAATTTGAGCCATACGAGTTTTTATTCTATCTATTTATGTAGTATATATATCAAGTGAAGTCTACGGGAAAGGTGAGGAGATGTATATGGATGATGGCCTATTGAGGTATTACGTCAATTTAATTCTCCACTTTCGTTACTATTCGTACCCATTCAACGACTTTCTTAACAAACCCTCTGGAATTTGGAATAAAATGGCCACCACCATGTACCAGTATTGTTCTTGAGTCTTCAGAACACGAGTTATATAAAGCCTCTATCTTCCAAGGTTCAGTAATTGTGTCTAATTCACCTTTTACGTGTAAGGAAGAAATGCCGATAATATTATTGTTATATTGCTCTTGATAAACTTCCGGTACAAATCTAAAACCACTGAAGGACATGAAGAATTTCAGTGGAGGTTGTTCGTCAAGAGTCAGTCCCAGTAAACTATTGAAGTCCGTCATGAGATACCCTGTAACACCTGCACCTTGACTAAAACCGACAACACCTTCGAATGGTCCATTTTCACAAACATAATCATGTAAAAAATCAATTGTAGTTTTAGGTAAAAAGTATGTATTATTCACTTCGTCATTTTCAATCCAAGCAACTACTTCATTAGAATTGGGTTCAGTGGCAACAGATTCTAGCAGGTCAGTAGGTACATCTGCAGCTGGGTATCTATTTGGTGCTGTCGGGTAAAATAATTCGTAACCTAGTCCTTCTAGTGCTGTACGAAAGTTCTTAGTTTTGGAGTGAAAATATGGACCCGTCTGAGCTAGTCCATGTAACATAAGTATCCTTTTAGTCATTTTTATTAGTGTTATCTTGTTGTATTGTTATATCGGTTTATTTGTGTTGTGATTGACTAAGATTCAATTTTTTACATATGCTACTTATTAGAAATGACCTCTTTTTTGTCGTGTCACTTCAAAAGCATTAATTGATAATAGTTTCGATATAATTGTCATTTTGTTCTGTCATGAATATAGAAATTACAAAAGAGCTCTAATGCAACCTTGGAGTGTTTATTAGGTCGATATATGATGATATATATAACTGTTATGAATTATCTTTTTTTACGTGCTAATAACTGAGCTAAGACGTCTGTTTTGGGAGTCTTACTAGATGTTTTTGATTTAGGTTTGGCCTTCGTTTGAGAGACTGTCCTCTTATGATTTTGTTCATTCGGTTCAGATCTGCCCTTCTTCGATAGATCTCTTGGGGAAAATTCCGAATCCTCATCATTATCTTCAGAACTATCTGCATCTATTATTATAGCGTCCTCGTCACTATCTTCTTCTTCAGATATCACAATTGAATCTGATATAGGGGACTTTTTGGCCTTAGTATTTCTTTTGGGAGTTGCTATAATTTCTGTTGTACTTGTCTTTAGTCTAGCGTCAAAGGAATGTTTGAAATCATCATTCGTATCATCCATGATATTGTCTAAATTTTTAATATTTTGTTCAGTTGAACGTTCAGTAGTGGACAGTTCGTGTTCACCCGTTTTCAAGTTTAATGATGAAGAGTTATTTACTATGTTAGCCTTCTTAACTTCCTTGACTAAACTTTTAAAATCATCAATATTTTCGTTCTCAAGAAAATCCTTATTGGAGGACAATATCTGAACCTCATTCTTTATTTCATTATTAATAAATTCCTTCAAGGCAGCCTTTTCATCTTTGTCAACAAATTTCTTAACAGCCTCATTCATTCCCACTTCTGGTAGTAACGATAATTGCATCTTCCCAAGTAACTCAGAAATTAGAGTATCTACATGTAATTCACCACCATTTGCATTCAATACTCTTTGGACATCTGATTCATTGAATGATATATCATTAGAAGATTTCTTTTCTATCGTTGAAATTGTGTTCTTTTTCTTATAGAATTGTACAACATTGTTTGTATTTGCGACACGTCCCACAAATCTGTTGCTAAACCTTCGAGGGTTTTCAACTTGGTAATCTAAGGTGGATGCACCTTTCTTACCGGATGCACTATAATTAACACGCAATCTTATCAGCGGTAACGGCAACGTCGAAAGCAAATCTTCTTCTTCTTCTTCTTCTTCTTCTTGATCAAATGTATTACCTAATCTAAGCTTAGTCTCTTCATTAGCTTCCTCGATCATTTTTTCAACTTCAGATATCAAGTATTTAGAAATAGCATCTTTGTCGTGGGGTCTTAAATAGTCAACATCTTGTAAAGTAATATTCTTCATTTTAAAGGTTCTGATAGTATTTAATGATATTTTTGTCAATTCAGGTGGTTTGCCATCTGTAATCTCTAAAATAAATACAGATTTTGGTTGTGCTTCTGCATCACATAGGGAAGTTGCAACAGATGACCCCGGTTGGAGAACGTCGAAATTCTTTGTTGGATTGTGTACTAAATGCGGTATACATTCGTGTTCATGGCCCCATATGACCATATTAAGGAAATCTGGGAGAAATTGTTCTGGTAAGAAAGCTGTGTTTGTATGACCTGTGTGGTTTTGGTGAACACACATTAAATTGAACCATTCCGATTCACGAACAGTCGGGACTTCAAATTTAACACCACCTTCTTTAAATGTCCTGAATAATCTTTCATCTCTGACAGATGCCAATCCATATAAGGCTAGTTTTGTATTACCCTTCTGAAATAATAACGGTGATATCGTAATTTTATCAGATTCTAATACTTTACCATAATGGTTCATTAATCCACTAACATGTAAAATATCCATTGGACACAGCAATGCATCACCTGTGGCATCGTCGTGGTTACCTGATATTCCAAACATAGGTATGGATATATTGAAATTGGGATCTTCATAATTCACGTTGGAGAATTCGTTGTAATGAAATACCCGTGCTGGATCACTCAGCAATTCTAACTCGCAGGGACGATCACCCATACACGCCAATCTCAATGACTTGAGAACTTGATATAAAGATTTCTTGCTAGGTTTATTAGTGTGAAACAGGTCACCAGATTGTAAAATCATGTCAACGTTGTGGGTTTTGGCTAGCATCATGATTTCATGAAATGTCTTCCAACTGTCATCACCAGTGATGGGGTCGCTCTCGTTGTAACCTACATGGTTGTCGGTGGTAAGAAGGATACGGATGGTGTCTTCACTTGGGATATCCATTATTCCCAATATTATTATATCTTTATGTTATTGGACGTTCTTGTGTTGTATATATAGTGTACTGAATTGGATCGTTTTTACGATGCCCTAAATAGTATGGTGCAGCATTTATTTAGCGCTCTATTTTCAGAATGTACTTCCATTAAAATTGCGATTACAAGATTACTGAATTCTGAACCTGCAGGGTCGATTATCTCGAGCTACATAAAATATCGAAACTGGGAATATATTGATTACAAACTCGTATATATCCAGGTATGATCAGAGTATTTCATCACGAGTTGTCATACTTGTGATTCTGCGTATTGTTTAGCTGAATCTCAGGTGTATTTAAAACGATGAAAGTATTAATATTTGATATTCTACAAAATAGTTAATACTAGCGTACATTATTGAATGATAGAGAATTTTGTCTTGTTCTAAATGATTTTTACTCTCACGAAATGATTTGTAAACCATGTCATAAAATTACTGAAATTTTTCTTGCCTACATGAAAGGTACCTTTATTTTCCTTTGCGACGTCGAACGTTGTGGTTATAAACAAATGACACATCGGATATTAGATAGTATATCTTTTAAAGTGTTTCGGTTGTTTACATAGGATATTGACTAATTGTATTGGTTTGTAATAGAACTTATTAACAATTAAGTGTATTTTAGCCTAGAAATGCTTAGATATACCATCCTTGGGACTAAGGTCATGTTTGCTCCATCGAAGATACTGGTAAGGACTTTATTTGAGTCGCCTATATTAAGAAATAATAGTTGCAAAACATATACATTCAATGACATCAAGCATTTAATAGAAAACCCTTTATCAGATAAGATACTGGTGGATGTTAGAGAACCAGAAGAACATTTAGAATATGCAATCCCAACATCTGTTAACATTCCAGTGAATACAGCACCTGGTGCATTGGGTCTTCTGGCTGAAGAATTCCAAAAGATGTTCAATTTCGGAAAACCTGAGACCTCGAAGGAATTGGTCTTCTATTGCAAGAGCGGAACTAGAGCCAAAGCTGCAGAAGAACTGGCCAGGTCATACGGATATCAAAATACCGGTATATATCAAGGTTCTGTAACAGATTGGTTAAAGAAACAGAGTCACAAACTCAGTTCAAAAAACTAAGTAATGTTAACCTGTTTTATCTTTTAATGATAGAAATAATGTATCGATAGACATCACAGAAGAGAGGGGAAAGAAAGACTAATATATACATGTTGATAAAATAATTTATAGATATAATTTACAATGGAATCATTTTCTTATTTAATGGATGTCCAAAAGGAACAAGGAACAATGTCAATTTCCCTAGTCAGTATGAATATGTATGTTGTTGTTTTAATATTCCATAGGTTTAACCTATAGTTGAATATAAATGGGAATAATCTCAGTGGTTTTCAATTGTTTCCTTCAATCTCAGTTGTCTGGAGTGACCATCTAATTTATTGGCAATTTCCATGAAGGATAACACTCTTGGATCGACACTATCTTCTTTCTTATCCTTGTACACCACCTTAATTATAGGTTCCTTGGTAGATGTACTATTCAGTAATTCATTCTCGATCTTTGTACCCATTATACGTTGTCTTGGAGGTATTGATGCCAGAAATAACCTTGCTGTCTTGGCTATTTAAAAAATTGAAAAGGGGATAATAATAGGGAAATAGATTGTATCGAGTGGAAATACACATCTCAAATATCTATTCATATATCCTCATAAAAATAGTTAGTAAATTTATCAAATAACTGTACCAAAAGGATGGTGAATTGGGGGGGGGGGGACGGATATAGAGTGTATCTTTCCTCTTCCCTCATACGCTTTCGATGAACATACCTTCTTTTCCGAATGGATTAAATCTAACCACCACTTTAGTAAAATATTTTGTAAGCATAACTATTTAGTATATACTTCAACGGGATCCTCTAAGAGTTTGTCTACTTCTTATTTTTGAATCTTTCTGTCTAGTTATAGCAGACCATTTATGATATTCCTGTGTATATAAAGTTTATTATATGTCCTTCCTCATATATATTTCAAATTTGGTGATTCTATGCGCTTTTTGAGTGGTCCTCGGGTTCTTAAGAATTCGCGATCACGTGCAGTATGCCCAATTGGTTTCGAATTCATAGGTACATAATTGAATAATTGCAACATGAAACAAAGAATATATAGGTTTAAATGATCATATGGTTCTAGTGTGAGTCGCATTAGGTCACTTCTTAATATAACTGTCATTATATTATTTTAATTGCAAACAATATATAGATATAGATATAGATATGTATATAAATGAAATGAAAAGGTACTGAAATTTAATTTCCTGTTTCGTATCTTCCACCAGCAGTGACGAAAGTCTTCAAAAATTCATTGATCTTAGTAAACTCGGCATCTGTAATCTTAGTCTTAGATTCATCGAAGTTTTCAGTTACTCTGTTCACTGTAGAACCACTTGGAATTGGAATGAATTTACCTTTTGGATAATCAGCAGAGAAGGACCAACGTTTGATCCAACCTAGAGCTAATTGTGCTAGGGTTAACTTGTTTGAAGCATCTCTCTTATCGACAACTTCATTTTGCAAAAAGTCAATCAATTCAAAGTTTTGTTTTAAGGAATCACCTTGAAATCTTTTCAAAGCCAAACGGAAGTCACCTGCTGGGATATCCTTTAACGATTTGATGTTACCAGTCAATAGACCTCTACCTAATGGAGAATAGCAGATTGTGACTAAGCCAAGATCATTATTGACTTTGGCGACGTTGTTATGAAGAATATCAGTACTAAATAAAGACAATTCAACTTCAACACAGGTCAAATATTTACCCCAATCCTTAGCAATGGCTTGAATTTCTTCAGCAGTGACTTCACTCAATGAAATACCACTAATTATACCTTCTTCGACCAATTCAGAAAGAGCTTTGAAGGATTCGTATGGATAAACTTCACCTTCTTTACAGATTGTTTTATCTAGTCTAGCGACTTCAAAGATATCAATAACACCACCAATTGCATCAACAGAATCTCTTACACTAGAGATAACATCGTCGTATGAACCTTTTGCAACCAAAGAGACCTCGTCGATACCACCTTTGCAAGAGACAATAACTTGAGATCTCAATTCTGGATATTTTTCAAAAAATTCTTTAACGTAAATTAGATTGATCTTATTTGGACCATAGAATTCACCGACATTGAAGAAGGCTTTACAATTTTGTTTTTGGGCAAATTCAATCACTTTATGCATGGATTCAAATGCAACTTCAAGTGGAGTGGGTTCAGCTTTCCAAGTTAAGGACATTAGACCATAACCGGTTTGGATCTTATCTAGATCGGCCTTCAATTGTGGGACTTTGGACATTGTAGAGGTGAACGAAAAGAGGAGAGTTTGGATAGTAGTAGTAGTGTGTATACTTTAATACGTATTGTTTTATTACTTTATAACTATAATGGAAGCGATTGAACGAGATGGAAAAAGGAAAAGCAATATCATCTCATACCTCCCCTTTTATATAATCCAACTTGAAAATATTTCACACTTCTCAAATGAGTCTCTCTCTGTTTCTCTCTTTCCGTCTCCCCTACAAAAGGCAGAAATTTCACGATGGGCAATGTTTCATATCTCCGAAGCCAGAAATCGGTCTTCGCTTTCAAATTTCAATATGTCGGCCGATTCGTAAATTTCAGTATATTTCGGGTGGGACATTGTGGGTCAATTAATATTGGTTGACTGTGAGAGGCTTCTCATTCGGAGATGAAAGTATGGCTTATATTTTTGGTCGAATTTCGTCCGCGTGTGGGACGGAAATTGCTTATATGATTAGTCTCGGCCGACTCTTCAGATTTGGAAAATACATGTTAGTCTTATATCCGTCAAACGCAATATATAAGTTGAGATGGCATTTTCGGCCGAATATAGAACGAATAAGAATATAAAAGATCTTATTTAACCATTGTTTTGTTCATTTTGTAGTTACTATCAAATTGGTAAGACTGGTGTCTTATCTATCGGTTTCCATTCTGAAGTTACGTGTGATACATAGACTATTTACTATTGTTAAGTATCACGGTGGACGTGATAAGGAGAACCTTGAGTAGTTGGGAAAATCAAGACATCTGCAATAACAGTGTTCGCCTTTCTGGATGTAGTATATACAATTAAATCAGCAACATCATCGGCATATAATGGGTGTGCACCGGTGTAAACTCCAGAAGCACGCTCACTGTCACCTTTGTATCTTACCAAGGAAAATTCGGTCTCGACGATACCAGGTGCAATTAGAATAACTCTAATGTTTGTATCGATTAATTCCTTTCTTAAACTTTCGGTGAATGCACGAACTGCAAATTTAGTAGCACAATAAATAGATCCAGTTGGGTATGCCTCTCTACCTGCAACAGAACCTAAATTGACAATATCCCCAGAATTCTTCTTTTTGAAAATTGGAAGAATGGCTTGTGTAATGTTGATTAGACCAATGACATTGGTATCCATCATACCTTTAATATCATCAATATCAATATCACCGACTTTGTCAGAACCTAATGCCTTACCTGCATTGTTAACTAAGATATCAATGTCCTTGAATTCCTGAGGTAAATTGTCTAAGAATGGTTTGATAGCTTCGGTGTCAGTAACATCCAATTTATTGATGTATATCTTGGCATTTGGATATTCCTTCTCGGCTTTGGTTTTCAATTCTTGCAATTTTTCTAATCTTCTAGCACATAAGATCAGTTTAAGATCACCATTCGAAGCGTCTAAATATTCTAGTGCTGTGGCTTGACCAATACCAGCAGATGCACCAGTGATGAATACAGTTTTTCCAGCTAATCTTTCAGCAGCCCTTCTACCTTGAGACATATCGTTCGGGTTTTTTTTAGATTATTATTCTTCTTTGACAGACTTAATTACGTTGTTGTATTGATTCAATTGCAGAAGTTAGTCTTCCTCACCCCCTCTTTTTATATATATGTTTCACCACCAATTGTTAATTTTTTTCCTTTTTTTTAATTTTTCAGGAAATTTAGATTGTGTAAAATCGTTATCACAACAAATATAGAAAATGATAAGATAGCATAACAAAATACCAATGGTAAGATATGTAGAGCATATATTTGGTGAGACGACTCTACAATAATAACCACATTACAGATTATACCAAAAAATGATTTAAAAGAATAGTAGTAACTATATATGTTTATGTAAATGTTATATTATTGTTTATTTATCTAATATGTGTGCTTCTGCCCAGTGGGTTAAGTTATTCCTCGCTTGGCTTTATGGATGTGGGTTGCTGTGGTTCTTCAGATACGTCAGGAACAACAGTTGGAGCTACTGGTTGGATAATTAATGGATTAGAAGAGTATTTTTCATTGAATTCAGTGAGATCGAGTGGCTCAGAATCATCTGTTAATTCCTGATATTTCTTAATCAAATGCTCCTCCAATTCAAGTGCGTCCTTGTAAATTATTGAATCTTCAGTATTGTAGATCCTTGCATTGGCAAAAATTAAATGGAAATCTTCAACAACTTCCTTTATGGAATTGTATGCAAAGGTTTCGATAAAGTTGTTGACATCCTCATATCCTAGTGGATATTTAATTAAAAGATAATAATCGGGATATAATAGTCTTGACGGCTTAACCAAAAATATGTCAGACAACCGTCTATCATTTTCGTCAGTATAGTCTAATATAAATTTGTACAACTCTCTAGCTTGTTCGCTTATCTTTTCTCTTTCTTCCAAAGTTGTCTTTTCGTTGTCGGCAACTCTAACGTATTCCAAACCATTACGAATCTTAGGTGGGCGTCCACGTCCACGTCCACGTCCTCTGCCTCTTCCACGTCCACGTCCACGTCCACGTCCTCTACTTGAGGTTCTTGCAGATTTAATAGATGTCTTACCTGCAGTGTGAGGTTGAATGGTACCAGAAGTATCTGTGATGGTTTCACCGGTTACGTTATCACCAGTAGTAGTGGTATCTGCAGCAGGTTCTTCGACCCTAATTTTTTTAGGTCTACCACGAGGTCTAGGTGCTTTACGTTTCAATGACTCGGGTATTTCTTCTGGTTCGTTTTTGTGAATATCATTATGAGTTTCATTCAGAATATCATTATGTGAATCATTATCTTCTAATTTAAATTCGTCATTAGTCTTTACATTATTATCTTCATCTTCATCATTATCATTATCATCGAAAGATGGTTGGGGTTGTCTTCTTCTTCTTGGACGTTGACCGTCGTCGTCACCTTCGTTATCACTGACTTCGAATTGTCTTAACCATTGTTCTTCCGAAACGTTATCTGAATATGTCATTTGTTTATGTTCTCTTGCACCCCTGCCTGCATTATCAACTTCTTTTTGACGCTCATCCTCTACACGTTTTAATTCAGCACCGATATCATGACTATAGATTTCAGGTAATTCTGACTTTTCCAACAATCTAGATGTAATACCATTTTTTTTGTCCTTTTCGCCTCTTTCTTCATCAAGTTTAGAGAAGATACCAATTTCATTTGGACTTCTTGACAATAAAGCATTTAATTCTTTATCTCCAATGGCTTCATCTACGACGGTACCTTCTTGTATCTTCTTTCGACGTTCTTCTTCGGCATCTAACAATGATCTCAACAACGCTTCTTGTTCTTCAGATGTAGATTTGTTATCAAACTTACCAGCTTGGATAACTTTACCATCGATATCCAATTTTTTATGAGCTCTCTCCAGAATAGCCTCTTCAACTGAGTGTTCTGTAATTAATCTCAAAATACGCACTTCATGTTTTTGACCAATTCTGTGAGCTCTATCCTGAGCCTGTAAATCTTGATGGGGATTCCAATCTGTATCGAAAATAATAACTGTATCGGCAGTTTGCAAGTTTAAACCTAGACCCCCTGCTCTCGTTGATAAGATAAAACAGAAATATTCAGAAGATGGAGCGTTAAATAATTTCAAAAGCATACTACGCTCATCTGACTTGGTATGACCGTCCAATCTTAAGTACTTAATGTCGATAAGACGAAGAAAATCTTCCATAATATCCATAATCTGCGTCATTTGGAAGAAAATCAATACTCTGTGCCCTGTTGCCTTTAATTTTGGTAAAACACGTTCTAATAGTTCAAACTTACCAGCTGCACGCCAAATATTTGGGTTTGTCTCTCTAGTTGGGTTAACTTGATCTTCCACTTCTTCAAAAACAAAAGGATGGTTACATATCTTTTTCAATTGCATGATTTGGTTATTAAACCCACGAAGGCCTACCATTTTCTTGTTTACTGTATCACCAATAAATAGACGACGATGGGTTAACATTTGTTGGTACAGAATCTCTTGCAATGCGCTCATCTTACATTTAATAACTCTTTCAACTTTATCAGGAAGATCCTTTTCGACATCCTTCTTTAATCTACGTAATAAGAAAGGACGTAAGACTTTGTGTAATCTTCTAATAACCAATAATGTTTCTTCTTCACTCAGTTCAATCTTGTCTTGGCCACCAGTATTTTCGAAGGGAGTATTGAACCATTCGTCAAAAGACTTAACGGAGTTGAAAATTTTTGGTAGAACGAAATTTAATAACGCCCAAAGTTCAGGTAAATTATTTTGCAAAGGAGTACCTGTTAAAATCAATCTATAATCGGAATGGTAATATGTATTCAGTGTAAGTGATAATTTAGATTGGGCATTCTTCATTCTGTGACCTTCATCGATGATCATATGCACCCATTTAATCTTGGATAATAAAGCTCTTTCTTTAATAATATACTCGAATGTGGTTAAAACAACATCAAATTGGCCAAGTTTTATGGCAGCTTGCATGGTTTTTCTTTCGTTTGGTGGACCCTTAAAGGAAATAGTAGTTAATACTGGTGCCCACTTAGCAAATTCCCCACTCCAGTTAGATAACGTTGATAATGGAACAATGACTAAAAATGGACCCCTCACATTCTTAATTTCATACAAGTAAGTCAGTAATGAGATTGTTTGGATGGTTTTCCCAAGACCCATTTCATCAGCTAGAATACCATTCAAATGATTATTGAATAATGAGATCATCCATTGTAAACCTTTCACTTGATATTCTTTCAGTGTACCTCCTACAAGAATAGATGGTTGTTTGGTAACAACCTCTTTCACCCTATGGGCTACATTATAATAATCGATATTTAGTTGTTCCTCTTTATCAATAGGTTCGTCATCAGAATTGAAATCCGGTTTCAACTCATCAGAGTTTTCAGAATCCTCTTTTACGTGAGATTCAATCATTTCTTTAGTATATTTTTGTTGATCTTTAACAGCTTTCGTCAAAGAGTCCAAAAATGCATTAGTTTGTTTCAAAAGATGTGTAATTCTGGTATCCTTAGTTTGATCCAATAATTTGATATATGCTTCCTCATCATTTGCCTTAAGAGCCTGTAGACGTTCTTTTGCCTTCCGTTCTTGTCTTTTTTGTTCATCTTTCTCCAAGTTCCCATGTAGATTAAATACTCTATGACCAAATTTTAATCTTTTATGTCTCTTTTCATTACGTTCATTATACGACGTAACCGAATGATCCGTTATCATTTTTTGTCCCATTACTTCTTTGTTTTTCTTGATTTTGTATTGTTGCAATTCGTGTTTCTTGTATAATTCGTTGGTTAACATACTATCTTGGGTATTAATGTTTCTAATCTTTGATAAAAAGTTTGGGTGTGTATTATTTAGGAGTGAGTTTTGATACCATTCATATTGTAATACATGACCTCTAACAGCCTTTTGGAAAGGTAGTAATTGCAGGGCATAATAATCGTACAATGAGTTCTCTTTCTTTTGTGGGTCTTCGATCTTCTCATCCAGCATATCCGACAATAAGGTATCTACAGCAGTATCGAGATTTAATGCAATAAGAGTTTGATAAATTTCCATTGTATTGTGAATATCGATACCCTCTGGTAAAAGACCTGGCTGAATACTTAGCTTGGGTTCTTGTAGACTTGGGAATAAGGAATTGTAGTTTATATCTTTGTCAATTAATTGGGGTAAATAATATGAATCCACCATTATGGCAGGATTGGAGTAATCTTTGACTTTTAGAGCTGTTGGGTTCTCTTTTTGGAAAACTTCCAATAGGACTGGAGCAGCATATTTAGGTGGTTCCTTGTCTCCGATAAATACGGGACTTTTGGGCTTAGGGATTTCGATTGGCGCCTGATTCAACTGTGTTGATGTAGTTAGCGAAGCTGTGTTAACCTTTAATTTTTGAGTAGGTTGTTTTCCCAAAGTTGAATTATTGATTGCTTTGTTCTCTTCGATATCTGCAGGAGTTTTTACAGAACTGATCTGTTGGACATTCGTATTGTCTGTTACAACAGTCTCTGATTTATTAACACTTTTTCCAATTGCAGATTTCATTCCGATTTCATTTACTTTGGGTGTAGGTTGCACCTGTTGTCGATGATTTTGTTGATTGATCAACGGTTGTGATGATGATGTAGGCGATTGACTACTGCCAGTTACTTGATTGTTATTATCTGGACTACCACTCGATGTAATTCTATTCTTAGCTTTAACAAAATCACCCAAGCTGGTCAACATTTTCCTGAAGTCAGGAGGGTTATTCATTGATTGTTGAATGATTGATTGAAAATCAAAAGGAACATTTTGTTGGTTAACCAAACACTTCAATGCACTTATCTGTGCTTTTAATAAATTCGATTGTTGGGGGGTAAATATGTTCTTCATATGTTCTGAACTTCTACGATATTCTGATCTACGGTCAGAGTTTGGCATGTTACGCATACCTTGAGGTGTTTGACCGGCGTGATTTGACCAATTTCCTGGTGTTTGATTGCTTGGTATATTTTTCTCTTTTGCATCATTCTTCTGGAAATTGTTGTTACCATTAGGAAGTTCAGATTGCCCTTGCAACGTCGATTTATTATTATTATTTGTCATGTTTTCAGTATTTCCTTGTGGTGTGAATGATGCATTTGGTGTGCTATCGAAATTCGCATAATTATTGGTATTATTACTATTACTACTTCCAGGGATGTTTCCTGATATTTGGTTTTGTATAGGGTTTGGGACATTTGTAGTATTATTCTCGTTGTTATTTGGCATTTGCTGACTATTAATAGTTCCATTCATAGGGCTTCCATTATTCGATGTTCCAAAGTTTCCATTCAATTGTTGAGAATCTGTAGTAGCTTTCGAATCAAATTGGTTGTTACTTGGAGATGTATGTTCTTGTGGGTTTCCACTTCGCGTAGGAGCCTTATTATCAGTTGTATTCGAATTGGGCAATTGTTGTTGTTGTTGTTGTTGCTGTTTCTGTTGAAGATCTTGTTGTTGTTTCGCAGCAAGACGTAATACTCTTGTAAAGTATACAAATTCCGGAATATTTGGAGCGTTCTCCCCATGCTCGTTCCTCAATTGTTGCCATCTAAGATAGCAACGATTGATTTCTTCCTTTGTAAATTGTCTCTGTGGGACTTCCATGTTTGCTGTAGAATCCATGATGTTGTATGATTAATTAGACGTAAAATCAAAGGAATCAATTTGTAATAATATGATAAGTATTTTGCTTACAAAATGTTTCAGTTTTTCCTTCCTCTTTGGTACTTTAAAGAGTTGAATTATGGTAGGAGTATTGTAAAACTGCTATCTATTCAAACTTTCTTCCAGTTTCCTCAACTACTATATTATACGGTAATGCACGTAATATTAGTTGTTTCTTAATAGCAATATCTTGGAGGTAGTATCCAAGAACGCCAAACTCTTAAAAAATAAAATATATTAAAATGTTTAGTACTTCTCCCTTCCGGTAAGTGAGAAAGTCAACAGTAAATGAATATCTAAAAGAGATAAAAAAGATTAAATAAGTCTTCGACGTTCTTCTTTCCACTTTTATTTGGTAAAAATAATGTGTCAACAGAGCCTTTTTTTCTTTAATACCTTTATGTAGGGCTCTCATGTAATGGCAAATTGTTTATTCTTTTTAGTTTTCCAATGCAGTTAACTGATGATTGACAAATCCATTTTTCCGGCGCTGTTTATTCTATTTCTTTCCATTTCGCTCTTTTTTGTTGTTTTTTCGTTCCGTCACCGCGAATTGCTAAGATATTTAATGGAAAATCACGTGCCTGTCATTCTAAACGAGGTGTGAAATGGTAATGAATAGATACCTAAAGTTAATACATAAGTGAATGCACAATAGCAACACACTGTTTTTTGCTAATGGTTATTATCATATTGCGATGGCAATTGAAGTTGGTGTATATATCTGTTCTTTTCCTTAGTTTGGGGTACGAATTTAAACATAAATAATTTAAAAAAAAATAATTCACTTTTCAAGTTTATTGTTTAAAGCTAAATATTAAAAATTATTAAAGGTAAGATTTAATTTAGTCAACACTAATCGACTACTAGACGTAAACAAATTTAAATACGACTCAGTACCCAAGCAATACTCCTTGTATAATATTTATATTGAGTAAAGATCCATCTATCTATAGTGTACGAATATGCATATATGACATTTTTA
Organism: Maudiozyma barnettii; assembly: GCF_903064755.1. Taxonomy (NCBI): domain Eukaryota; kingdom Fungi; phylum Ascomycota; class Saccharomycetes; order Saccharomycetales; family Saccharomycetaceae; genus Maudiozyma; species Maudiozyma barnettii. The sequence goes on along the minus strand of NW_024545239.1, from coordinate 174,175 downwards.
TATAAAATATGGATGTCCGGTGTGTTAATCATCATCAGCATCATCGCCTTCGGCACCAAATAACATCATCATGTCCAAATCATTTTGATCTAGTTCTTCTTGATTATCAACTGTTTCTTCTTGATTATCCTGTTTCTCATCATCGATTTGTTCCCCTGCATCTTCCAGGACATCTTCATCACCGTCGTCATCATCTTGATCATCATCTTGATCATCATCGTCCTGATCATCATCGTCGGCGTCATCATCCAAATCTTCCTCGTTGTTTTCATTTGTTTCTTCGTTATCGTTTTCTTCACGAGTTTCAGATCCCTTAACTGGTTCCTCATTGACTTTTAATTGTTTTTTCTTTAATTCAACTTCTTTTTCAAGTTTTTTAATACTATCAAGAAATCTTGATTTTAGTAGAGGGTTCGTAACCTTTTGGGATTTCTTCTTAGTGTGTGATAATGTCGATTCTAACTCACGAAGTTCATCTTCCAATAACTTAGTATGCTGCCTACTTTCATCCTTTTCACCTGTTTCGTCTTCGTCATCGTCTTCATCATCGTCTTCGTCTTCATCATCGTCTTCGTCTTCAACATCGTTATCTATTTCTGCGTCAGAATATTGTTGTGCATCTCCTTCCAAAACATCATCAAGTTTGTTAATTTGTCCCGAAGTTTCATCCTCATCACTTTGGAATGCAGCATCTAAGTCTAATTCGTCTTCTTCATCACCACCCAAACCATTAGGAGAATGTACAGCTGGTCCGGTAGTTTCCATATCAGCTACTAGAGTCATCGAACTTGTAGTCTTAGGTAATACTTGGCTTGGATCGATCAATTCATAATTTACTTCTTCTGAGCCTTCATCCTGTTTGAGTAACATTTCTACAGTTCTATCCACATAATCTAACTCGGCGGGTGCCATTTTCCTTCTAAATCTCCTATTTCTTACGTTGTATAATGGGGGTGTTAACCCACTTGTGTAGTCGTAGTTCTTCTGGGTGATCTGTTGAATAAATTTTTGTTCTACTTCACTTAATTGATTACCATGCTGACTCTTGAAAAATGTTTTTTTGTTTTCATTTATTTCATCCTGTATGCCTTCATAATGCTTCGATACTATATCTTCTGTATTGTGAGGTTCTAAAAGAAATACGTCTTCCTCCTTTTCTATTACTTGAACACAGAGTAACATCTGGTCAACATCGAATGTCTTTAATAAATTCTTTCTATCAACACTCTTGTTTACTTCTACTATTGTTGGTAAATCCACCAAAATTGCACCATACATTACATCATTTATCGATACAATTGCATGTCTATCTCCTTTCCATTTTATACTAATACCAGAATAATCTCCTGATTCGATAGAGTTCCTTATAAATTCTATTTGTATATCTGGTTGAACCCTTAGAATTATACCTGATTCAATCAAAGGGTCATCTTCAATATCTGATGCCTCTGAGTCATATCCATCTCCAGGCACTCTAATAGGTTTTAATCTTAACCGTGGTGCTTTCAGTTTCGGGGTTTCTGTACCGTTCTCATTATTTCCTTTCTTAAGATTTAGTTTTACTTTAATTCCTGCCGAAGGCTTTTCGTTTGACTTTAGATTAATCTTTATTTTGGGCGTTCCAACTGCAGGGGATCCAGCCTTCCTGTCACTAGACTTTGTCTTAATACGAATCTTTTTCAGTTTAGGCTCAACAACGTCAACTTGGTTAGGATCCCTCGGTTTCTTTATCTTAATAATGGCCATTTTTGTTTTTGAATTGTTACAGTAAACACCACTGATTGTATTATTAATGACACTAGAAGAATAATTTCAGTAAAACTTGTTATGACCAGTGTTTACTCGCTGAGTTTGTTGAGTATCTAGTTACTTTTGTCCCTCATTATGATATTTAGGTTTACATCTATATAGTTATTATATTTGTTCCATGTCCTCTGTATTGTAAAATATTTCAAACTTCAAAACATTGAAAATAGTTGTACCGACAGCGAACTTAAAAATGAAAAATGATTCCAAAGAATTCTTCGTAGAGCCAAAATATCTTTAAGCTGAGCATTTATAAGTAATTATAAATAATATTTTGAAAGGATGTCACAGACATATATATATGTCTGATATTTTGTAACGAATGAGTTCTCATTGATTTTAAGTAAGCCATTTTGAATAAATATTTAAATCAAATAAGAGGCATCCGATTTCGCAGGGGTTGATTAAGGATTAAAAACAATCGACATTATAACTAGAACGATGTTTAAACCTTTGACAAGTGCGCAACTTTCTGAAATTAAAGTATTTTACAAATTTAGATATGTTATATCACCAGCAGTGTTAAAGACTATCTTTGATAAACTTCGATTGGAAGACACATACGGCGATTGTAAGGACCTGAAAGTGTTAGATCTAAATGCAGGCCCGGCTCAGCAGTCTATCGTGTTCAACAACAGGTTTCATTGTAAACAACATCTTCTTATGGACAATAGACCTCAATTTACTAATTTTTGGGAGAGAAATCTGAAGAAATCACATTTCCAAATGAGCTCACAAAATCCTTATGATTGGGAGTCTTATTTGATGTTAATAGATCATCAAAAATTATTTGTCCCAGAAAAACAATCTAGGGATCATATACATAATAAATTTCTGATAATGGGGAATCTGACTGATAAAAAGGAAGAAGGATTACTGATGCAATGGTTCAATTGTGTTGGTCAAAAAAACTGGTTGCAAAGATTTGGTAGAGTGAAAATGTTGCTGTGGGTACCTACCAGTAGTGCTAGAAAACTGCTTGCACCAGCTGGAACAACTCAAAGGGCAAAGTGTTCACTTGTATGTGAAACATTTACAGATTCAAAGATAATAGCCTTAACACAGGATGAGGAGTCTGATTTGTTTGATCAAAAACTTTTAGATAAATTCGATCCGATATGGGTTAATTATGCTTCTACACTACCACAGAAATTTTCAAAAACACAAAAGAGTCCAATGTGTTTACTGGAGATCAATCCACTGGACTTCGAACTAAATAAAGGTAACTGGGACTATGTAACTCAACATTTAATGATTCAAAAGAACACACCCTTCTTGGATGGAGTAGAAGCATTAGGGCCTGGTGCAAGAGATTTTTTCACAAAAGAAATCAATGACTCCAATTTCATGAAGAGATCCCCATCATCATTTTCCACTGAAGAGTTCATTTACTTATCAGATATATATAACAGATGGCCATTCAAACCAGATATGTTTATGAATTTATTCAATGCAAAACAAGAGGAATAGGATCATTCTTAAATAGTGGTTAACTAGTTATTTCATATGTTTCTTTTATACAGTAATGCATTATCGTGTATATATAACTACCATGCCATATTTGTTTACTAGTTTCATTGATTAAAGTTGACCTCTATATATTTCTATATCTTTACCATTCTAAAGGTTATCATTAGTGAAAGGAAATAAAAATAAATATTTGTGACTTTCAGAAAACACCCATACATTGTGTGGAAGTGTGGGTTTTAACAAAATTTAGAAATTTTAATTTTTTTAAAAAGATTGAAATTTCTAAATGATTTATTTCAGTTAGCTTTTTCACGTCGTTGAAATTTTCATTTTGCCCCGCGAAATTAATTCTCGTTGCGAAGTCTTTGAATTTTTTCAAACTGGAAATAGAGTGAGTCCCCTTCACTAGCAAAGGTGATACGCATAGCACCAAAACCGTGTAACATTGGTCCATACTGAGTATACTGCAAGGTCTTAGGTTGTCTCACGTTACATTGCAGGTATCAAAGGGTTAAAAGAATTATTATCTTGGGTACTATTTAAAGGTTAGTGTTCTTTTGAAATAAAACGAACAGAAACAAGTTTTGCAAGTACACCATACTAAATTAGCCAAAATGTTGATGCCAAAGGAAGAAAGAAACAAGATCTTCAGATACTTATTCCAAGGTATGTTTAACGAATTTGATATTGAAAGAATTTTCTGTTGTTACACCGAAAGACCAATGTGGAAGTAGTAATATACAACGAGTTATGAAATAAAGGGTTATATGTTTGATTTTTTGAATGATATGAAAAAGGAATATTTTATAGGAGAGATTGAATAATAGGTGTTGAAGAAGACACATGATGAAACTGTAAGAGACTTTATGAAAATTCATAAATTGAAAGTATTAGTTCATGTTGAATGAATGATTTAAGCTAAGTATTTAAATTTCAACCTTTTTGAAAGAAGTGTGGAACTAATGTCAGGACCTCCTTAAACAGATCAATCTGACGATTTCCAAATGGTAAAATATAGTCACAAGAACAATGTTCATATACCCTTTTTATCCTCTCTTCGGTAACAGTCAGAAAATGAAATGCCATCTTTACTTTTGTCCCAGTTTTACTAACAATTTTTATATGCTGATCCATTGATTATTACTGCTACGTAATTTATTATCTTCAATGTTAACAAATGCATAGATATTTTTTAATACAGAAGGTGTTTGTGTCGCCAAGAAGGACTTCAACCAACCAAAGCACGAAGAAATTGACACCAGAAACCTATACGTCATCAAGGCTCTACAATCCTTGACCTCCAAGGGTTACGTCAAGACTCAATTCTCATGGCAATACTACTACTACACCTTAACTGAAGAAGGTGTAGAATACTTGAGAGACTACTTGCATTTACCAGAACATATTGTTCCAGGTACTTACATCCAAGACAGATCTCAAAACACTAGACAAAATGCTAGACCAAACAGAAGATACTAAGAAGTTAATCATGAATGATATCTTGATTTGATAAACCTCATGTATTACCTTTTTTATTCTCCATATAACCTATCTTTTAACTGTATACAGTTTTGAATCCATTTCAACAATTATTATGTTGTTTTAAATGGTATACATATTGTGTAATTTGTTTAATAAGTCCTCAATCAATAAATAAAATAAATAATAGCTCATTGAATTAACAATATTTAAAGAATCACTTTAAATGAAGTCACGTCAGTAATACATTACAATAAAGTCGTACCTTTAAACACCCACACACCGCACAACTAAACAATATGACCTGAAATTAAAATTTAATTAATAATTTGATATTGCTATAACAACACAGTTTATTCAAGAATGCCTGTCAAGTTAAAACAAACAGAACCTTAATATCATACACATATCAACGGGACTCAACCTTACAACATATTTCCGAATACTCTATTATTATGTGCGTTAGTTCTTGGATGCAATTCCAATTCTTCGAGAACATTCCAATTAGGGACCCACAATTAGGGAGACCTTCCCAGTTGTATTCTGATCCAACTTTATCGGCTGCAACCTTAATCAACTCAAATAAACTTTTAATAGCTGTCAATTCATCAGTTATTAAAATTGTCGACATAAAATCTTCAACTGTTTTAAATGAATTTGAGGCTTTCCCTGAAGGATTCAGAATACTCTATTTGAAAATAATAAATAACACCTTTATAGTTGCTGTAGCAGAATGCTCAGGTCTACCGGCACAATTCAAACTATTTCGTTTAGATAAATTACCTAAAACAGTTAAAAGTTTCCATACCTTAGTAGAAATAAAAAATGGCGATAACACATCACCTATATCTGCAATCTCTATTGCCAAGGATTTATCTTGCTTTACAGTCGGTTTCATAAATGGTAAAATATTATTAGTCAGAGGTGATCTGATCAGAGACAGAGGTGCAAAACAACGAGTGATATTCAACGATAAAGCTCAAGAGCCAATAACTTCATTGGCGCTTAATAACGAGGCTACCTTTTGTTACGTGAGCACCACATCTAAAATCTTCCTCTTTAATACCACAGGGAGAAATAACAACATGCCTGACTTAATCCTAAATAACAACTCAGGCTTAAATTTAAACTGTGGAGTTCTGTCTATAATTGGTGATGAATTTATATGTTACCGTGATGGTAACATTGAGTTCTATCAGACAAATGGCGAAAAGAGATTTATTGCAACTGACCTGAGTGCAGTTAAAAGAATATATCCCATTGATAACGAGCGTATACTGTTTGTAACAGAAGAAACTGCCTCAAAGGATTCATCATTACAAATAAGTGAGCCCGACTCTACGCTAATGAGTAGAGTTGTCATAATTGACATTAAAAATAAACTTGTTGCCTTAGATTTTATTGTCTCGAATTCAGTGATAGATATCCTTGGAAACCCTGATAGAACCGAATCGACTATTTATTTATTAACAAGCAACGGCATTTTACACAGTATTTCTGAAAAATCACTTCATGATAAACTTGCAATTGTAATACAGAAACAATTATACCCCTTTGCATTAGATTTAGCCACAAATTATAACGTAGCCAGTGTAGATATCCAAAACATACACAAGCTGTACGGTGATTTTTTATACAAGAAAGACCAAAAGAAAGACGCTGTTGCTCAATACATCCAATGTCTAGACGTGGTAGAAACTAGCGAGATAATAGCGAAGTTCAGTATTGAAGGTACATCCGATTTAAATGGTATAAAAAACCTTTCGGACTATCTATGGTCTCTGATAAAAAAAGGAATTGCAAGTAGTGATCATGTCACCTTACTTCTAATTGTTCTAATTAAACTAAAGGACAGAGAGGAAATAAATTTATTTTTAACTCACTTCAGCAGATTGGGGAATTTCTCATCAATGGCTATTGAAGATGATATAGATGATGAGACGTACTATTACAGTGATAAGGATTTATTCAACTTTAAGCTGATATTGCGTTTATTAGATGAATCGAACTTCCATGAAGAAGCTTACAAATTGGCGAAAAAGTTCTCTAAAGATGCCGTTACTATTGTTGAGGTTCTATTAGATATTATGAATAGCCCACTGATAGCACTTGAATATATAAAGAGTTTGGATATAGATGATACTCTCAGAGTACTAGCGTTATTCTCCAAGAAATTATTGGATCTTTTGCCAAATGATACAGTTTCTTTGCTGATAAAAGTTTTTACAGGAAGGTATATTAGCGAGAAATACGAATATAATAATATTAAAAACGAAGAAAGAGAGGATAAACCAAACTTCAAGAAAATTTTCTACAGTTATACGTCTTTCGTCGACTATATGAACGATCCCTTGTTCTCAAAAGCACAAACAACTAATCCTGAGGTCAATGAAAGGATACCGACATACCATCCACCGAGACCATCAATTGTGTTTAGCTCTTTTCTTGATAAGCCTTTCCAATTTGTGGTTTTTCTTGAAGCCTGCCTGGATAGTTACAAACGTTATGAGGGCTCAAATGAAGACAAACAAGCCATTTTTACAACTTTATATGGTCTCTACCTGACTCTTGCAGAAGAAGATTCTGCCGAAAGGAAAAATGAATGGAGGAATAAGGCGAAACTAATTCTGAACGAAAGTCATAAATTAGTTCAAACCGCATCCGACGATTCAACCTCATTAAATTCCGTCAATAATAAACGAATTGATAATTCATTAATGACCTTAATATCTCATATTCACAAGGTCGATCCATTTTTATCTTCCAATGATGAAGAACAAGGCCTAGAGAATAATATTAGAATTGGTGAGTATAACACATCAGAGGAAGATATTTCAAGGTCAACCCTAAACAACTTTCGGTCACTAACACTAACAGAAGAACCTATAAATTGTATGAGATATTTTGAACGTTATTCTTCAAATGATCGTAACTTATACCGTTCCGCTTTAATATACTTTACTTCATCTAAACATATATTGAATTCAATTGGTGGTGAGACTGTGGTTAAAGAAAATATTATAGATAAAATAACGAGTCAGAATTTGCTATCAACTATAGAAATAATCCATATCCTTTCAAATAGCAATTGTGCAACGTACGGATTAATTCAAGATGTCTTGGTTTCCCAAGTAAAATCAAAAGAAGAAGAAATTTCGAGGACCCAAAAACTCATACAATCTTACGAAAATGAATTATATAACAAGAAGGAAAAGATCAATAAAATACTGAATACTGAAGATGGAACCTCTATAAAACTAAAGGGAAAGCTATGTAATAGATGTGAAACAGCAATCGAATTACCTATTGTATATTTTAAGTGTGGCCACCTATATCATCAACGATGCCTGAACGAAGAGGAGTACCAGATTTCAGGAAAGCAAGTATACAGATGCCCAAAATGTTTAGTAGAACAAGAAAGATCAAAAAAATTACATGAAACACAGCAAGAAATATCTAAGAATGATGAAATGCTTGCTATGGCGTTAGGCGAGGAAGGTAGAAATGGTGACAAGTTTAAAGTGATAACAGAATTTATTGGAAGAGGTGGGATGGAGTATTCACATATTATCATTTGAAATTCGTTTGAGATCATCTTAAAACATTTATGACGCGCAGTTCATGCTACGCGAATTTCTGAGGGTTTATTGAACAATAAGAAAAATAAATCTGATGCAATATAAATTCATATAAGTATCTTTAAACTAAAAGAGTAAAACATATAAATATAATTGACTGAAATCTTTTGATCAGGAAATTTGATCTCGAAAGGAACTTATTTCTTTGAATCTTTTATTCTTTCCTACTTTTAGCTTTCCGGACTTTTCAGACTGCCTTCGAATAACAGAAACGAATAGTTCATATATTAAGTAAAAATGTTTAAAACGTCAACATTATTTGACCAAATACATTACCAAACCTCAAATAATTTAACTCCAATACGAGACTACAAACATGATTATTTCCATGAACAAGATGACAAGTTACCAAAATTTGAAGGAACTAAAGTATGGAGATTACAATCACTAAAGTATGACAAGTCACATTCGATAAAACGCCCACTCAGCCTCGAATTAGATGATGTTACGGAACCATTATCCATATCCATCACTCCGTCATCCTCTTCAGAATATTCTTCGAACAGTACCATAAATTCTAAAGAGAGACATGAATTTTTTAATTTAATAGAAAACTTTCACGATTCTGAATTTGAATTTTGTACAAGTTTAAAACTCGTTAATAGCGTATACCGTGAATCGTTACACCAAAACAAACAACTTTATACTAAGTTTATTAAAGACTGTTCAACGGATGAATTACTTCTATTTGGTAACATTGATACAATATGTTCAATTAGTGAAATATTCGTGACATCATTACGTGACATTCTGACAATGAATGATATATATGATTGGAATCCCTCTGAAGAAAAAAATCATTCAAATTTCCAGATCAGGTACGAGCCAAAGAAGAATGTTGACATTGCTTCCGTATTTGAACAACATTTGTTTAGATGTAGTTCTACATACATGAGTTATGCTGCAGGCCATTGCAAACAAATGAAACTTTATGATGAATTAGCAGCTAATAAAAAATTTCAAGAGTGGTACCAAAGTTGTATGAAGAAAGCTCATTTTAGAGCTCTAAGAGATCTATTGAAATATCCACTAAACAGAGTTGACTCATGGCTTTCAAACATTGATAGAATAATAAAATTAATGCCCAACGTTCTGGATACAGAAGAGTGTGATCAAATGGGCAAAATCAGGGACAAATATGTTCTTTTTCAAAAGAAACTCACAATTGAAATCAGTGACTACGGTTCCAATCCTGATTTTGATTTCACTTTAACTCCAAGTGAAATTATTCAGAGCTATGATAACCTTGGTGAAAGTAACCCTGATAATCAAATACATACAAGCGGTAATTGGAACTCCCAAACTAACGATAATCCGAGGCTAACAACTTCATCAAGTTTTTATTCTGAGAATTCTTGTTCAGAGTCTACTGATCAATCAACTTCTAAATATACTACTGAAAAGAATTGTACTGAAAATATAGCTTCCCCAGAAATCCAAAGGAGTTTATTAGACTATATTATTGTCTTCAAGAAGATGTACCGTAAACTTCAGAATTTACATTTTTTCATGTCGAAATTAGACCTTTTTACAATACTAGATACCAACCTAACGACTCTGACACTTTGGGAAAAGTTGGTGAACTTTGAGAAAGATGGCTATCAATTATTCCCTTTTGACGAATTAAAATTATATGATTTAAACAAAAATAAACAAAACATTGTTCATATGAAAGAACAAATCACCGTCCTATGTCTGACAGATTTAGAATTAGGAGTTTTAACTCCACTAAACACTATCCTCAAAAACTGTAGTTCGATAAGAGTACAACTTCGAGATCTCAAAGTCTTAGAAAAAGACTATGTCGTTTATTTGAAGGAAAAGAAAAGAAAAGTTCACGATATCAAAAGAAATGTCATTGGAAAGCATTATGAACTGTTACAATTAAATCTGAAAAAAGAATTACCTATATTTATCGCGTTAGCTGAAAGTGTTCTGACCATATGTCTCAGTCGTTATAACAAAGCTATGATCGAATATTTCAAAATTCTTTCCGGAGGTGAAACAATACTCAACGAGGATAGGGAGCATCGTGGACCGACTTATGATCCAAATGTCTCATCAAACCTCGACTTACTTCAAGCATATTCAATTTCACGGTCTCAAGTCAAACGATTAATACATGCTAATTGGCCATATGATGGACAAGCTATCAACAGCAAGATTGTAAGAGGTTTGTTTGAGTTGTGACACAAAATAGCGAATTTAGTCTTTCTATTTGCTTCGGCATTTTATCGTCACGTGCTTGCTGAAAAATCGGTGCGAAAATTTTTTCTTCTTTTATTATGCGATGAGCCTAACTTGCGATGCCAGGATGAGACAATAATGACAGAGATCCTATCTCACAACTCCACTAGACCGATGGACTTACAACTACCTTAAACTATTTACATAGTCTTTAAAAACATTTATATCAACATTACATATATTCATATCCTTTAAGTATAAACCAAATTCATAAAAATACTAGAAAACTATCCCATAGAAAGAACATCATGGCTACCAACGATTTCAAAAGTTTACCAGTTACTGTGGAGAAACCTATACCGGTTGTATATGACCTAGGTAACCTATCTGTCTTTGATTCTAATGTTCTAGATAGAAATAACTTTGACTCTTCAAATGCCAAACGTGAGGAGCATCTAAAAAACCTTACTCGTGATAATACACAACTATTAATTAATCAACTATTGTCCTTACCAATCAAAAGTACGACTGATTCAACTGGTGGTACAAGTGGTCAAAGTTCCACCATGTCTCTATTGAGATTACCAGAACCAATGACTGAATTGCCAAGAGAAAAACCATTACCTAAACCAAAAGCTCCAACCAAATGGGAGAAGTTTGCTGCCAAGAAAGGTATTAAGGCCAAGGAAAAGAGTGGTAAGATGGTCTTTGATCAAGCCAGTGGTGAATGGGTTCCAAAATGGGGTTATAAAGGTTCTAACAAGAAGCTTGATAATCAATGGTTAGTCGAGGTGGATGAAAAGGTTGAGAATACAGACAAAGAACTGATTGACCCAAGAAGTCTAAATAGACAAGAAAGATTGAAATTGATCAAGAAAAATGAGAGACAACAAAAGAAGAACTCCAGAACCGCTTGAACATGTTTCACTGAGCAACAAGTTAACATAAAATATCAATACTAAAATAACCTACTACCAGTCGAATATTTTCTTTTAATCACATTCTACATCTATATAATCTCTATATATAAAGTTAAGCCGCATTTGTATATTATATAATATTATTAAAGAAGAAAAAAAAAAAACAATTTCATTAGTCTTCGAAAAGGAATAACGTAAAAACAAAAAACATTAAAGGCTACAGTATAATTGTATCAAGAAGGGAATAAGGATATTTTGAATAAACGTTAAAGGAAGGGTGACAAAAGCATTCTGAAGTAATAACAATTGAGGTCATAGTATTCCTTTTTACACAAACCCTGAGGCGATACATACTATTTATCGGTTAAAGAATGGTGGATCCTAGTTTGGAAACCTTGATCCCAATGATTGATGCTATCATCAGTTCATCTAATCCAGATGAAGTAAGCCCTAAGAAAATAAGAAAAGCATTACAAGAATTATTCCAAATGGATCTTGACTCTAAGAGGAAACAATTAAATGAATTAATTATTGATCGATTTGAAGAAATACAAGCACATCCACGTATGCTTGTACGAAAGGATGAAATGATGAAACGTGATCAAGAATTTGCTAAATTACTTGAAGAGATGAAGAATGCAGGTGTTACAGGTCATAAGATAAAAAACATAACAACAAGAAGAACAAGTGATTCTGATAGTAAAAAAAAGAAGAAGAAGAAGAGAAAGAAAGAAAGAGCCACTCCTACGGGAACTACAAGTATTGCAACTAGGTTATTGCAATTGAGTGATCCATTGGCTGAGATTGTTGGTGCTCAGGAATTACCTAGAACACAAGTGGTTAAGGGTGTATGGGATTATATAAAGGCTCATGATTTACAGAATCCTGAAGATCGTCGTGAAATTCTATGTGATGATAAAATGGAAAAAGTATTTGGTAAGTCAACTAACATGTTTCAATTGAATAAATTATTAGTAAATCATATGCATTATTCTGATACAGTAGATGATAATAAAGAAAAGAAAAAACCCAAAACTGAAACTACATCATCTTCTGAGAATGGGAAATAACCCAAATTGTAACAACTACTAAACCGCAATCAACACGAACGTCCCTATTTACGTTCCATGAATTGTCACATAGTTCATTATTAACACATAAATATCAACGCACTTTGAATATGTTATTCAGGAAATAATACTTCCTTTTATGCTTTTTTCTTTATAATTATTTATTACATATCAATAATGTACTATATAAAACAGGGATTGACAGATTGAAAGCTGAAAGGGTCTACATAAAGAACCTTGTAATGTATATAAACACATGTGTATGCGTTCATTTACTCCTGTTCAACATTTAAATAGAGGCTTTTGCTAAATCAGCAATCAAAGAGTCAATTTCTAATTGCGATAGATCCTTCTCTAACAGATCTGTCTCGACACTCTGGAATGTTTCATTTTCATCATCTTCCTCATCACTCTCTTCCTCATCACTATCTAATTCTTCTAAATCATCCAATTCCAAGTCATCGAACATTCCTTGCAAAGTATCAAGTGCTTCAGAGTCCTCTTCCAAAACATTACCATTAATTTGTAATACTTTCAATTCCGGCAATTTCTTAGACTCTAAAGCCTTCAACAATTTCTCTTCAATAGTAGATTGAACAATTTCATTAAATTCTAGTTTCAAAGCCTTCAAATGTGGGAATGTTAATTTAGTGAAGACATCCATGATTGCATCAGCACCATCCTTTTTCAATAAACAATCATTCAAATTCAATTCTACAAGGACATCCTTCCAAATAGGTAAGTTTTCAGCAAGCATCAAAGATGCGGTCTTAGTCAATGTATTATCTTGTAGATCTAATACTTCCAAATGAGTATTATATTTAAACCCATAATGAATCAAATTCATAATACCACGAGGTCTGATACCATTTTGATATAATTTAACAGTTTTTAAACCTGCAGCATGAGCCTTTAAACCTAAGGCTAAATATAAAGAGGAACCGTTCTCCAATCTATTTCTACCACAGATAAAAGTGCTTAATAAAGGAGCTGGTGGAGTTAATTTTAACTTATTCTTAGCTAAATGGAACAAAGCTTTCCCAATACGTTCGCCTGCAAAAGGACCCATACCATTATTACTTAGAATCAAATGTTCTAAGGCAGTTGCATTTGAAATATAAGATTCTAGAGAATCGATTGTTCTTAAGCCAAATGCATTATCAGATAAATTAACAATTGTCAATTTAGGACATTTCAAAAATGCAGGTAACAGAACATTTAAGGATTCGACCACTTCATCAACAAGACGAGAAGTGTAAAGATCAGCAAAATTGACTTCTTTTAAATTGTTATAAATTGATTCATTTGAAGCAATCAATTTAGCTAAGGCCTTTGAAGCATCTATACCTAAGGTATTACCAGATAAATCTATCTTGTTAACGGCAGAAATCTTGAGAATGGCATCAAGATGTGGTGTAATATCCTCTTCTGTAGTAAGTTTAAGTGCTTGACTTGCAATCGAAAAGCAATTTTCTTCAGGGTACACTGGAATGAATGATAAAGTTGCCATATTGAATGAAAACACAGATTTTACACACTAGTAGTTAAAATAGTACAAAACAAACAAAACAAATACAACAAAACGATGAAATGTATAGATATAGATCAAATATATTAATATGTTAAAAATAAAGTATAACTAAGACTATTTACGTGTTTCAAAAACAAAACACTAACATAATCTACAATATATATATATATTTAAAATGAAAAAAAAATAAAAAGTATATTAAAATTTCATTTCATCATCACTATGAAAACCCAAAAAAACAAAAAAATTCGAAAAAAACAAAAAACACATTCAAAATTTCTATATGCGTGGAATGGTTAAAGAACATAGAAGGGATAGATAGTAAGAGAAAAAAAAAGGTAGATGATATAGTAACGTTAAATTATATCATATCATGTCAATTATTTCTTCTTACCAAACAATGGTTCACCAATGTTCTTACCTCTTAACTTAACACCAAGAGCTCTTTCGATCTTACCCAAAATTTGTTGATTTGGGATGGCTTTACCAGATTCATATTCATTAATAATTTGTGGTTTTTCGTTAATCTTAGTAGCTAAATCCTTTTGTGACATTTTCTTTTCTGTACGTACTTTAGAAATAGTCTTACCGACAGTAGCATCCAACTTCTTAGGCTTAATAATATCAGTTTCACGATCGACCATCGTTAGACGTTGACCTTCATTATCACCACGGGTATTGGTAGTACCGTACTTCTTATCGACAGATAAGACATTACCTTCACGACGGGCGGCATTGATTTGACCTTGAGTTCTAGCAACGTTAGCACGAGGACCAGAACCACCAGCATGAGCTCTGCGGCCAATAACAGTAGTAGAATCCCAGTCAGACATGATGTAATATGTGTAAAATGTAAAATGTAAATATAAAGTGTAAAAGTGTAAGTGTATAAGTATATATACTTGACTCTTTGCGTTTGTACTTCTAATATCTTGTGTAATAAATATGAAATAGGTAAAACGGTGGCAAAATACGAACTGCAAATATATATACGTTTTACTTCTCCTTCAACGACCCCCCTCTTCCAGTATATATATATTAACGCTATACTGTATCTGGGTATGGCCAACGAGATCGTGAAAGCGCAGCGAAGCGACGGACAGAAAAACTGAAAATGAACATATTTGTGGTGTCGTACACAGTGACGGGAAATATAGGTGACAGAACACTATAAGAAGGTTTCATCAGTCAGAATAGCGACAATAATAATAACAAAATGTAGAATAATTGAGTGGTCATGACTTCTCATTCCAATATATGAGAGACAATATTTTTTAGTTGCACCTTCAGGTATCTTACGTACACCGACTCGGAAAGAAAAGATACAGATATATGCACATTATCTATTTTATTGGATAGAATATATAAATAATACAAAATAGGACACTAATTGTTCTACATCTATCTTTAATAAGTCTTTTTAAGATGATATAATTTTATTTATTAAGAGTATTTATATCTCGTTCAAATGATAAATTCCACCCTCTACTATATAAAGAATCGTAGTTGACCCGTACGCCGTCGGATAACTAAAATAATTAAGAATATATTATATGCTTTTTTATATCATAACATACCTACTCACAGGCTGATATGAATTATTTTATGAGTAGACATCTAAACCCTAGACCCCGAAAACATTTCGCCTTTTTTTTAAATTTTACTTTGATATTGCTATAGCTGGATTATATGATCTTTTATAACTGATAATAAATGTTCTAGTACCATCTGTATCACATATATCTTTTGAGATTCCCAGGTTCAGACACACCCACAGCCTTTGATGGTTATGACGATATTGTACAGGAACAAAAGGGTAGTCCCATAGTCCACACTCAAATTGAATCTTTTAGCGCTATCTAAAACTTTTTTAATGGGGAGTATGTTTCTTCTCATTCCATCACTCTTGATAATAATAATATTTTTGTAGAGATTTGTTTGGGGTACTTTTTGAAATTGAGAAGAATACAGAATGGAAATACAAATCTTTGTTAACAATTCTTCACTTTGATTCAATCTGACTCTCTGGGGAAAACAGAGTATTTTTTTTTTGATGACATATAACACTGAACATTTAAAGAAAAACGATAGGGACAGTATCACTGTATACAATTCGATGGTCAGACATATTATACTTTTAGATGTACATCAAAATATATAGAAAGGTGAGTATGAGGAATTCTTTTACTGCCTCTACGCGCGCCGTGCCTCTCCCTTATCGTGTCACTCAGATTACCGGATCTAGCGGGAGGTGAACAGATATGAGAGTGAGAGGAGGTGGTTTGACTCAACCAACCAATGGATCACTGTGACGATGCAATATTGGGATAAAGGAAATACACATGGCAAATGATGGCCACGTTAAAATAAAAAAAAGAGGCATCGAGTAAGAAGTATACTTAGTCATGCTTGGTTGGGTTTGGGCATCCGTATTCAAGGTAACAAAGGTTCGAATGTATTAAGAAAATCTAAATAACTAATATATTCATATACAGGTGAAATAGATTTTATTTTACAATATCCACCACCCAAAAAGTAAATAACGCAACGGCCAAAGGTATACATATATTATGGCATTAATGTAACCATCAGACTATGTGCTGTTATTTCCATTGATGATGTGCTAAACCTAATTAGATACGTCTATATATATATGATATAATATATACAGTACGGTACAGTAATATCAAGAAACACTCTTTAGTACCTAATATATTATATCACTTACAGCGTCGTCTTTCGTGATTTTGCATCTCAACCTAACAAAGTTTCGTTCGGGCGAATTTCTTTGTTTCTCTTTCATTCCTAAGAACATATTGCAAATACATCCATCCATACGCACGCATCGATATATATAAATAAACATATATAGATAAAGGTTTGTTAGCCAAGGGGAAAATAGGAAGTTCTTGTTGTGATCGGTGGCACAGATACTGAACGAAGAAACCATTAACCATATAGAAATCATGACAACAAGTGCTGCTTCTGCCACAACGTCAGCATCGTCTGCTGCCCCAGCAGGCATAGATACAACACCACAAGAAGATACTCCTCGTGATGTACGTCTATTACATTTATTGCTGGCATCGCAAGCTATCCATCAATATGAAGATCAGGTACCTTTACAACTAATGGATTTTGCTTATAGATATACGCGTGGTGTATTGAAGGACGCTATGATGTATAACGATTATATGGGTGCTAATTTACATGTAGAGAATAATAGTTCTACCAATACAACGACGGCGACAACGACGACATCGACAAATAACAACAATAATAATGCATCAAGTGCATCGAATGATGGGAATGATACACAGGGCCATGACTCTGGGAAGAAAGGGAAGAAGGGTTTGACTGTAGAAGACATACGGTTAGCCATTGCAGCAAGAACTCAATATCAATTTAAGCCTACTGCTCCAAAGGAATTGATGTTACAATTGGCCGCAGATAGAAATAAAAAAGCTTTACCTCAAGTGATGGGGTCATGGGGTATTAGACTGCCGCCTGAAAAGTATTGTTTAACTGCAAAGGAATGGGATAATGATGATAACCATTCATCATCAAATTAATAAACATTAAAGATATATATATATATATTTATATATATATAATTAATATATTATCTGATTTTTGAGTGATGAAGATAATACCATAAATCCATTTTGTCGCCCTCTATTAAATTCTTTTTTTAGGTAATCGGACTAAGCCCCATCAAATTTATATATATATAATTTATTATAAAGTCATTGACTGTAATTTCATAGTTTTGTTAATCATGTTTTCCTGTACAGAGAAACAGAATACGAAGAAACAGGACTACAGCTTAGCAACGTTTAACTGCTTGTTTAATTTATTGATCGATGACTATGATTATTCGTTTATGGACTGCAGTAATCGCAGCTTTATATTGCAAAATTTCCCAGGCAATGGATATAGATACATCCGATGCCACTTCCATTTGTTATAATACTGCCTTGATCCAAGCTGGTATGCTTGATTATTATGAAGGTAACAGGTATGGTGGTACAGTAGGGATGTTTCAAAGTCCTTACTACTGGTGGGAAGCCGGTGAATCATTTGGTGGTATGATTGAAAACTGGTTTCTTTGTCAAAATGATACATACTTATCCTTGATCTCGGAAGCATTATTATACCAGGCTGGTACTTCATATAATTTTATTCCAGATAACCAGACTATGGTGGAAGGTAATGATGATCAAGGGATCTGGGGGCTTACAGTGATGGACGCTGTAGAGAGAAATATGACAGACCCAACAGGTGACAATGTTCCCGGTTGGTTATCGATGGCTCAAGCTGTGTTTAATACTATCTGGTCTAGATGGGATTCTGCTAATTGTGGTGGTGGTGTTAGATGGCAAATTTTCACTTGGAATTCAGGTTACAATTACAAAAATACCATTTCTAATGCATGTTTATTCCAGTTGGCGGCACGTTTAGGTAGATATACTGGTAACGATACATATTTGGAGGTAGCAGATGAAGTGTTTACTTGGCTTGTAGATGTCGGATATGTTGTTTTGGCTGATACAGCCAATGTATTTGATGGTGCAGACATTGCAGATAATTGTACAGATTTAACTAAATTAGAATGGTCTTATAATCATGGTGTGGTGCTTGGTGGTGCTGCATATATGTATAATGCTACAAACGGTACGTCGCAATGGGAAACTCGTGTTACACAACTATTGAAGGGTGCCACTACTTACTTTTTCCAAGATGGAATTATGTATGAGATGGCTTGTCAGGATTATAAGACATGTAACAATGATCAACGGTCCTTCAAAAGTATTTTCTCAAGAATGTTGGGTTTTACAAGTGTAATGGCTCCATTTACTGCAGCTACCATCGATCCATTAATAAAGACAAGTGCAGAAGGTGCTGCAAGGACTTGTAATGGTGGTTCAGACGGACATACATGTGGCTTAAATTGGCAAGCTACTACACATGATGGCTACTATGGTCTGGGTGAACAGATGTGTGCTTTAGAGGTTATGCAAACATTATTGATCCATGATAGACCTGCCCCTTACAAAGCAAATAATGGTGGTGCCTCCGAAGGTAATGCTAATGCCGGTCTAGACTCTTTGACTACGAACGTCTTAAAGAACGAGTTAAATATACAACAGAAGGATCGTGCTGGTGCTGCTATCATTACTGCTATAATCTTAGTAGCATTGACTGGTGGTGCTATCTGGATGTTGTTTTAACACACACAATAAAATAAAATAAACTATAAACGCACACAAGTATACATACATACATCTATATCTTTTAATGTTAAATATTTTTCATATGTAATAATTTATCTTATATTCACATAAAGTTTTTAAGCTCATTTCCAGTATTATTGAATTTAAAAGATATTATAACAACTGCAAATATATGCTATAGTTGGCGTATATTGCATCTCGAATAAATTTGGCTATCCAAAAATGTTTATGTTTTCACAGATTCAACAGTTTAGTTAGTGAGTATGGACTATCGTTGCCGCCCACCTCTTCGTAAAACGTGATTTTAAGCGGCAGATTTAAAAAAAGTAAAGTTAGCACTCACACTGGGGGTCGAACCCAGAATCTTCTGATTAGAAGTCAGACGCGTTGCCATTACGCCATGCGAGCTAAATTTACGAAAAGTTTTGAAAAATAGATCTCCTTTCAAGAAAACGCATATGTAACATGCTTTGGAAGTGTTTTAGGAATATATGGCTTAAACAACATTATACTTGTCAGAAATTAAGAGTAATATGCACAACACTTAATTTCAATAGGTAAAGAAACACCTTTATGTAAATGTAAGTTTGAAATCGAGAATATACGATTAGGTAGCAAGAAGAAATGATATATCGGTAAAATTAAATAATATATAAAGACAAAGAACTCTGAACTTACATCAGAAGTTAGATTCTATTCGTTCTATAAATTATATATAATATAAAGAGACCGATCGATTATCGTATTATAAATGTCCGAATTAAATAAAGTAAACCTTGAAGAGACTAATAGAGGCCAACACTCTATATCAGATTCTCTACAACATTAGCTTAACCTATCTGAAGGAGAAGGTAGCTAATATAAGTAGAAGTTAGAGTGTGATGCACTGCTGTATATAGAATAACACATGGTATATACTGCATAATATAGTATTCGTTCCCCCTACACTGGGTTTATTGGAGCTACCTTGTCCAACGTTACTATGCACAAAAGATGAGCAGTTTATTAACAGTAGCTCTGTTTAATACAAAGGAGCGGTTGCTATTAAAGTTCTCTATTAATAAATACTTTTGCATCGTATGTTAATGAATGAAGATCATGATAAATACATGTAATAAAACTGATTATTGTTAGACATAAGATGATATGTGACTATCATACAGCTCATAAATCATACCCTTATTTATAGATGCACCTCTCTTACCAACTTCCATGTAAGATATATCTCATCGTCACAACTATTGCAATGATCGAAACAATAATATAATATGTTGTCAAGAACATCATCAAACCATTGCTCCGAGAGAAATTAAAATGGGGGCGAATACAACAAATGTATCAAGGTATGACGATATCCATAAAAGTGAAAATATTTCAAAAGTTGGGCAAACTTACGAGACTTAAAACTCTTAATCAGTATATCCCTCGTGCAGATCGTTTGCTTATTGCCATTTACGTCATATATTAAAGAAGAGAGGAACCCACGCGGTCCAAAATAATATTCCGCCGATCTTCCCTCGGTATAGTGAGGCACGCGGTACTGCTGTGTTGAAGAAAACACGTTAAATTAGAGAGACTAATTGTACTCGCATCTGATGCAATAGTTTCAATAAGAATAAGAATAAGAACACCCACAAACACACATCCTCATATCTTATATATATATGTATAGTATATAATAGTAACTAATTATCCAGGTTATATTTGGGTAACATTGCAATAAACGATTTAAAGCAACTTTTTCTAAGTATAGGTCTGTTAAGAGACCATTATGCCATCTAAAAAATATAATGATAAATATTTAACTAGAAGGGACATTTTCGGTAGAGATTACTCCTGTATACTGAGTTCTCTACCAAATGTTGAACATTATAATGAGATAAATCCATATAGTAACGATTTGGAAAATGGTTACACACCACTTCATATAACTTTGAAACAAAATCAATTAAAGAAAGCATTCAAGATATACAAGATCTGGAAGACAGAAAAGTCATTCCCGTCTAACAAACAAAATAGTCATATATTAGATGAAAAGGATCGTGAAGGCTTATCACCTATAGATTTGTATAACTTACAATTTCAAAACAATATAAATCATTTCCCAAAACTGTTCAAATATACGTATCCCCATGAACCAAACGAGTCATTCCTAGAATGGGAACAAACAAAAGAGAATTTCTCTTTTGATCTAAAATCGAATATGATGGCACTTCCTAAATCAATAAAAGATGAAGAATATTTAAAAGAACAAAGGGGTTCTCATGTTTTGACACTTGGCTCAAATACAAATTACCAGTTAGGGACAGGGAATAAAGATGATAGGCAAAATTTCTTTCAAATGCATATTAATCAACTTAACGGAATGGTATATCCCCCTAGTAAGAATAAATTCAAAGATATTAAGATGACAAAATATCATTGTATCGTAAGGACCACGGATGATATGGTTTACAGTTGTGGTAATAGTACAAGAGGTAGATTGGGGAATGGCTCTACTGAGAAGCCTTCTTTCCTTTTCTCCAAAATATTGGATTTGGATGTATGTGGTATTCAAAGTCTACAGACAAGTGATAGTCATAGTGTCCTCCTAGATGGGGATGGAAATGTGTTTACTTGGGGTTGGAACGCCTTTAACCAATTATGTTATACAACTACAAATACTCCTTCAAAGAAACATGATGAAAAGAATATGGATACCTTGAATAGTAGTATCCCACGAAAAGTCCATTTTTTTGAAGGTAAAAATGTTTCCAAAATTGCATGTTCTCCAATTCACACTTGTGTATTGACTACAACTAATATGCTGTATATATGGGGGTTGAATGTTGGACAGATGGGTAACACAAAATTATCTCATATTAACCCAGATGCGGAATATATGGGTGAACTGGGTCACATAATGATGAAACCCATTGTGGTCAATTTATCACATCTAGAGATTGAACAGATCGTTGCTACCGAGTTTGTCACATTCTGTAGATGTAAAGGAAATACACTGGTTGTATTGGCGGATCACACTATGAAGACATTTAAACTTTCAGTACCTCATGCAAAAAATTATAAAGAAATCGATACATTTAACCATTTTGCTCACAGAGGTATTTCAAATGATGTCATTGATATCAAATGTTCAAATCCCTACGGAAATCATCTCTGTGTGAGATTTAGTTGTGGTAGAGTCGGTATGATATCATCAAAAAATGATTCAGTAAATAGATGGGCCAAACTCCCCAATAATTTACCAATATCTCTGTACTGGAATCCTAATAGAACAATGCATAATTGTCTAGATTTTGATGTTGGTTCAAATGGTGGTTTGATTATCTGCACATATGGTGGAGAAATCTTTATGACGAATTCAATTACTGAAAGGTTCACAAAGATGCATAGCAGTAAGCTAATTACTGGTAGAGCTGTATCAGTTTCCTGTGATTCATCATTCGACTCATTTGCTATTATAAAAGATGAATTCAACTCAACTGGGCTATCGCTCGATGTTAATGATGTTAGGTCTAGTTTTAAGCAATATTCGCCTTTGAATATTGTAAAAGGTATTCCATATGAATCAATAATACACGGTAGTTATTACAATGAAGACGATTCAATAATTGAAGATACATCCAAGGAAATTATTTCAGAACACATAATTCACAATAAGTCAAAACAATATGCGTTTGACGTTGAATTTTTTAGTGATTCTGAGCCAACCGGGATATGGGGTTGCCATAAGATTATTCTAAACAACAGGTGTAATACTCTTTTGAAATATTTAAAAGAAACTGGTACTTTCAATATAAAAGACGGGATTTTGATCTTTAAATTACAGAACAAATTCTCAGATAAGGTTTGGAGAATTTCAGTCTCAACCTCAATCGATTCAGTATTCCTTAACGAGGCGTCATGGTCTATAATACACATGCTATACACAGACGAGCATCCAAAAAATCAACAAATAGCTAGATTAGCTACCTATATTATCGAGGACTCTATACATAAGTTGGACATTGCCTCAACGATACATAATTTGTGGGATGTATGTTTAGATTCCTCTACATCCATTGAATCCAAAAATAGTATTCTATCAAAACCGGATGTTCTAATTAGATTAAAAGATGGTGACATAATTAGAGCTCATTCAATTGTAATTTCAAGTAGATCGATATTCTTTAACATTGCACTTAATAATAATTTCAAACATGAGATATTAAGTGGGCATATGAGTGTGGAGCTACCACATATTTCCAAATTTCTGTTTGAACCCATATTAAAATACCTTTACGGTTTCCCATTTGAAAGTATTTTTGATGTCGATACCTTAAATGAATCATTTTCTGAGACGCTAAACTTTTTTTTCGAGCTGCTAACATTTACGGAGGAACTCAGTTTAATTCCTCTCAAAATATATATTGAGTCAGTTTTGTCACAGTATATCAATGGCAGCACCGTTATCCCAACATTACTTCATGCTGTAAACAGTAATGCATCGATTTTAAAAGCAAATTGTTATATTTTCCTCTCTCTACATATTGGAATTTTGTTTTGCAAAGAAAATCTAGAACTAATTGATGATTACTTTGATGATCATATTTGGAATAGTCTTGAGAATCAATTAATACAATTTAAAGTTGATAGTATTATTTCTACAAGTCATAAAACATGGTATAATATGAAAGAAATTAATTGGGTAGAGATGTTCAAATGTAACATAGCCAAATTTAACGCAGTATTTATACATGGATCTCAGCAATTTGAACCATTATTTGACCAGAGACCAGAATCTACTAACGGTAGGAGACGGTCATCTACTAGGAGATCATCCTCTTCCCGTAAAAATAGTATCCGCCGATCATCTGTCTATAAGGAATCTAGACAATCAAGTAATGGATCATTTAGTGATGCTTCTCAGTTTCCTATTGTTTTGAAGAATCCTTGGGGGTCGACAACTACACTTGGCTCACAGAATTCAAATGCTATTGAGGACGACCCATCAGATTTTGTTGAGGTGGTCAGAAAATCGAAAAGGAAGTCCGTTGTTGATAAGAACAGAAAAAATTCCGAACCTTTATCTACAGGGTTATCTTTGCCGCCAACAGAAATTGTGATAAATCCTGATGTATCAGGTCCAAGTAATAGTCTACCCTCATTGTTAAGCAATAAAATGATAGATAATAAAATAGAAAAGGAAGATGCAAGTATTAAGATTACTGGGACTTTTAAGAAGAATACTCAAAAACAAAGAAGGAAGGAATTCAGCCATCACACATTGGATTATAAAGAACCAGATAATAAACCTGTATGGAAGAAGTCGGTAACTGTTAACAATAATTCATCTAAAAGAAATGAGAGCAATGGTAGTGAGAAATTGCCATCATTGTTTAATGCGGCGGTAAGCGAAATTAAGTCAGCCCCAAAGAGAAGTAAGAGAAAGAATACACACAAAGAGCATGAGAAAACGTTGTATGCTGAATTTGTAAGTACCGGTAACGGAGGTGGCATCAAACCATACATGGTATCTACAAAACAACAAGCAAATGAAATTAGTTCTGTTTTTGGTGACAAATCTGGAGAAGTGGTAAGCTCACTCGAAGAACAGATAGCAGCTCTTGAATTTGAAAAATGGTTTGCTCAAGAGAGTGCTAAAGTTCAAAAGACATTGAAAAGAAAAGATTCAGCAGGTTCAGATATTAAAATACTTTATAGAGATACAGAGAATATGCCGACATTAAATGGCAACCCAAATGGAACTTCCTCGAAAAGAAAAATTAGAGGAAATTTTAGAAAGAGGGATGGAAAATCTCTCGCAGAAATTCTATAAAAAATTGTATCTTGAGAAATTATAATAATGCTCTTGTTATGCACAGTCTATATGAAATTTATCTAAAGTATATTTATAGATATACATCTTTTAACTGAATATTTGATGACACTATTGCATTTGAAGTTCCCCGTCAGATCCTAATACAACTTTGCTCACACTACTAGATATTGGGGGATGAGATCTTGTTAATCCATTTTCGCTATATTCTCCACCAGAATTTATTTTAGGAAATTTATTGGCTGTAGTTGATGCCTTTGTAGACGATTCTGATCTTGGAATTGCAGCCCTTTGGTTCGCATACTTTTCAATAATATCTTTTTTATTTAATACATCCTCGGCAGCTTTTAAACCTGCTAGTTTTGTATTTCTAGCTGTTCCTGAACCTAAAATTGTGCCATCACCAATCTTACAAACGACAGTCGTTTCTGGATTTTCACGAGATGGTCTTTGAACTGTCTGGTAATGTAATTCTAATGCTGCGTAGCCGATTAATGAGTATAGCTTTCTTTTAGCATTTATGTTTAAATCATTATTATCTTCAAATATACCTTTCTTTGTATTTGTACATTCATTTATGGTAGGTAGAGCCAGCTTCTCCAGCCAATTTTGGATATCACCTAGAGTTGATGATTTATCCTCAACTAAAGCACCAACATATGCTTCAAATATATCAGCTGTCATTTTCTGCTTCCCAGAAAAATACTTCGCCCCACCATCTTGAAGGACATTACTTTTTAAATATTTGTCCATGTCATATGCTTGTGAAAATTCTTTTAATTTTTGATTGTTAATTAACTGGATTCTCAGGCTTGATAACTGACCTTCATCATAATTCGGAAACATTTTGTAAATAATAAGTGTCATTAATGTATTTAAAACAGAATCTCCAAGGAACTCTAATCTTTCATTGTGGGTATGTAGCATTTCCTTCTCAGTTAAGTATAGCTTGTTGTTCACCATTGACTTATGTATAAATACTTGTGATTTTAATGCAATGTTTTTAATTGGAAGAAGTTCGGGAGGCCAGTTCTTCTCCAAAGAGGTCGATATAGCTTCGTTATTTTCCTTGCTTTCGCCAAGAATATCATTACTATTGACAAGTTTGTTGTCGTTCGTTATGGCCAACGGTTTACTTTGTTCTAGCATCCTAACATCTTCTGTGGCCAAATTATTCAGGATTGGTTTTATTTCGTCCTTATCGAATTGGGTTTCGTATGTTGCGAGATCTTGGAGGTCTAATGGTTTATGTAATTCACTGAGTGATTTAATCTCTGCAGCAAATTTCAGCTTATGCCTGGAAAATGATGGTACTAATTGGAAATCTATTTTATCCTTATTTGTATCTATTTGTTGATAAGTTTTAAAATTTGGTGATAATTCAATGATCTTATTATATGATTCCATGAATTTAGTTACCGCATGTTCAAGTTCTAATGCCTGTGAATAATTATAAAAAATATTGAATGGTATTTCATCATTCTTATCATTCTTATCATGTGTATCTAGTTTCTTACTCTTTTTATGCTTTCTATCTTTCTTCTCTTTTTTAGAATTGGAATGTTTCTTACTTTTATGTTTACCTGAATCATCCTTCTTACTTATGCGACGTTTGTGGTGGTTTATAGATTGATCATCAATTTCAGGAGACTCTATTTCATTGTGTTTTCTTTTATTTTTTACCTTTTTTGACGATCCCATAATGAATAGTTATTATAGTATTTCGATTGGATGAATCACTTTGAACTGATAATAATAAGTCTGAGTTGTATGTTTTATTTTTATTGATAATGTTACTTCTATTTAAATATGATATTGCACAGTAAAAGATTTTGCGATGAGTTTCAAAAATTTTCAATATTTCAGGTAAAGGCGATGCGCTATTGTAAGAAGATATATAACATCAATAGACTGAAAATTAAAGGATTAGGTCGTTAGTACGTCCTTTCCTTCTGACGATATATTATTATCGTTATTACTTATGTGGGCTTTTATGTAAATTAAAAAGTGTATACAGAGGTACATAAACTATGAGCTGAGTTGAATTGGCGTGTCACTCAATATGTCTAGAATTTAAAATTCTGGAGTTCTTCCTCTTCGGATTGATCTTCATTATCTGTTCTTTCTTGGGAAGTTAGATATTTTTCTTTTTTACTTAATCCATGGAGCTTGTATGAAGTAGTAGATGCAGTCAAGCTAGATTTCTCACCAGAATTCTCTGTTTCGATGACTGTATATAAGGATTTTTCGTTCGTAGATTCGTTCGTAGATTCGTTAATTTGATCACTTCTCTTTGGAACAGCTTGTGTTGTTTCAAATTCTGTCAGAGGAATCGTACCATTATTTATTTTGGTAGTTATTTTATCCACTACAGTAGGTTGGTTTTCTTCCTCTGTAGTTTGTGCTTCTGGCTCCTTTACCTTCTTTTCATATACGTTTTCTAATGGATCATTTTTCTCAAACGATATAATTGATCCAAAATACTTTGTTTGACTCTTATTGTTTTTATTTCCAATTTTTGGTAAGTTTGTGACTTTTGCATACGTTCCGTCTTTTAAATTTGATATATCCCAATTTATCCCTGCGACTTGCATGCCAGCATAAGCTGGTGGCATACCTATTTCATTCATTGTCATACACCAAGGTGGTAATTGACCATCTTCCAATCCCATAGCAGTTCTTAAATTTGTGCTCAATTTCCCGGGAACTTTATCCTTTATCATTTTCCTCCATTGGGCTTCATCATTTAAATTTCTATTTTCATAATACATGTCACCAAATGGTAGTAGTAAATCTTGTTTCCATTGTGCACCAATCTTAAAGAAAATATTATATGTTCGTCTATAATCAATATCTAATGTCCCAGTTTTCACTTGTACTCTTGCTCTTGATAATTCTTTCAAAGATTTTTCGTCCTCCTTTGTTGGTAAAGTTGATCTCATTTGTTCGATATCCGTCATTTTAATTATATCTGGTAATTCAAATGGTTTCTTAGATAGTAATGATCTCCCTGATAAATATTCTCTTTTCGTTTGCCAATGAGAAGGTACAGGTACCATATTTTTCGAAGCCTTAATGGATGCCAATGTATAAGGATAAGGAGCGTCACAATCATACCATTCAATAACCTCGGGGTGGATTACAGAACTTTTCAATTGTGATAATGATGGTTTATTCATAATTCGTTGTTTCCTCTTTGAAAGTCCGGTCGTCTCTTTTTCATCTTCAACGTCATCTTCGATTTTATTAGAGTTAGTCTCTGCCACTGTAGCTAATTCATGACCTATCTCATTTTCATTTTCCTTAGACTGATGATTGATATCTTTGTATGATGGTGTAATATTTTTAGTTTCAAATTTCTTCATTACATTGGTAAAAGCATCCTCCAATTTTAAATTAACATCTCTGGCAGGTTTTGTAATCTTATTCTTGTCTTGTCGCCTTGTATCTAATAATTGAGCAATTTGTGCTTTATTATCATTACTACTAACATTGTGTATACTCTTCTTTTTCCCTTTCCTAGTTCCTGATCTTCTAGCCATCTTTTTATCCAACTATATATATATATTTCTATATAAGTATATGTAGTAGCCTATGACACTTTCTTTCAGAGTTTATCTATAGTCAAATAGTGTGACCACTTATATATACGCCTGTCTATTTATAATAAGTTTTGCAAGTCGCTTTCTCCACCTCATCAAGCTGATCTCCCTGTTTATACTATTAGGTTCCTGTTTCTTAGGTTCCCTGAATGTGACAAATTTCCATTGAAGATCCATTTTTTCTTTAAAAATTTCAATCTAATCCAGAACCCTAATATACTAACCTATTTAACCCTAACCCTAGCCCGTATTCCGGTGGAATTGCACAAGTAAAGCAAAATGAGTGCAATTGATGGTGAAGATGACGATCGGAAATTTCACTGAAAAATATTTACAACTTTTGCACCGCAAACTGAAACTTTTTTCAGTGAAATATGCATGATTCATCTGTGAAAAACTGTGAAATCACTGATGGACTGAGCAAGTTACGGACATTATTGATAAGCAAAGTAGGTAGGTGGTTACTCTCAACTTTGATAGAATTTTTGGTGCGTTTTTGACCATTGTCTGTATGGAGAAGGCAGTCTCGAGGTGTTCCTATATATATATATATGCACGTATATTAATGAGTTTATATTTAAGATTTCATTATCTGTGTCTCTTTACGTAAATTGCATCTTGCTAGATTGCATCCATTTTGATTTTGTTCAAAACAAATAAATATATTATTATCTTATACATTGCTACCGGAATCATACTCTTTACTTGATAGATTTAAGATAAACACATATATATATAGTAACGGCATTAATTAATACTATTTATTTCCTTCGGTTAAAGTTTTAAAATATAGATCATCAAAACAATGTCTGCTACTCCTGTTACACAACCTGAACATTTGAAGAAGAAGCCAGTGTCCTTCTCTAACATCCTGCTAGGTGCAGGTCTAAACATGTGTGAGGTGACTACTTTAGGTCAACCTCTGGAAGTCATCAAGACCACTATGGCTGCTCATAGACAATTGAATTTCCTAAGTGCTATGAAACACGTATGGTCCCGTGGTGGTGTCTTTGGTTTCTACCAAGGTTTGATTCCATGGGCATGGATCGAAGCCTCCACTAAAGGTGCTGTGCTTTTGTTCGTCGCTGCTGAAGCAGAATATAAATTCAAATCCCTAGGGTTTGGTAATTTCAGTTCAGGTATCCTTGGTGGTGTCTCTGGTGGTGTTGCACAATCGTATTTGACAATGGGGTTCTGTACTTGTATGAAGACAGTAGAGATCACTAGAAAGAAGACCGCAGGTGCGGCAGCTCAATCCTCTTGGGGTGTCTTTAAGACTATCTACGCTAAAGAAGGTCTAAAAGGTATATATAAGGGTGTTAATGCCGTGGCTATAAGACAGATGACTAACTGGGGTTCCCGTTTTGGTTTAAGTAGATTGGTGGAAGATATTATTAGAAAGACTACAGGTAAAACTAATCCAGAAGATAAATTGACTGCTCTAGAGAAGATCTCTGCCTCAGCTATTGGTGGTGGTTTAAGTGCTTGGAATCAACCTATTGAAGTCATTAGAGTCGAAATGCAATCTAAGACTGCTGATCCAAACAGACCAAAAAACTTGACTGTAGCAAAGACTTTCAAATACATTTACCAATCTAATGGTATTAAGGGTCTATACCGTGGTATCACCCCAAGAGTTGGTCTAGGTGTCTGGCAAACAGTCTTCATGGTCGGTTTCGGTGATATGGCTAGAGAATTTGTCGGTAAGCTAACTGGTGAAACTCCAGTTGCTAAACATTGAACATTTGTATAACGTTTTTATTTATCTTTCTATATTTGCAACCTTTCAATTTATACAATATTATTTTTGCTTTGCTTTCGTCGAAATAAGAAAATGCATCAGTTTATATTTCATTGTTCGTATAATTTTCTTCACTTTATGTCAAAATATTGATATAATATTGTAGATGATTGGTTGTGTGTACTTTTTAAATTTCTATTTTACATAAATATCATGATACATAATAATAACAATTACAAAACCGTGATGTTAGAAATGACTATGACTAGATAGTGACAATTTTTTTCTGTTTTTCTTTTGTGATTTTTTAGTTTTCAATATTCTGTTGGAATAATTGTATCACAAATAAGAATGCTAAGGGTAAAAAATGGGATTACAAATGGTGAGAGAGTGTTAAAAAAAAAGAGGAACATATGTCTTATTTCTTTTCTTTCTTAGACTTTTTGTCTTTTTTATCTTTCTTTTCCTTCTTTTCCTTCTTTTCCTTCTTTTCCTTCTTGGATTTCTTGGACTTCTTAGAGTCTTCATCTTCATCTCTCTTTCTCTTTTTGTCCTTCTTTTCCTTCTTCTTTTCTTTCTTTTCATCTTCATCTTCAGATTCATCATCAGAGTCAGCAATTTCAGCAGCTGGTTCGGTGACAGCATCAGCATCAGCATTGTAAGCTCTAGCTTCAGTCATCTCAACCTTCTTGGCTTCACGGACAACCTTTGGAGTAGTTCTTAGATCTCTACCTTCAACTTGTGATAATCTGTTTTCAACCTTGGCTCTAGCTTCTAGACCAACGTCACCAGAGTCATCTCTGTCTTCAGCCAAAGCATCATAACGTATAGAGACAGCGGCCTTAGCAGCTAGAACTCTAGCAATCTTACCCTTGTTCTTACCGGTAGCTTGACCGACTAAGGAGGCATGGTACAAAAGACCGTATTTTGGTGTATCATGCTTAGTCTTCAATGCTCTGAATAAAGCCTTCTCGGCACCAAGAATTTGGATGGTGGAGGCTGGAGCCTTAGCCAAGGATATTAGAGAACCAGAGTGGGCAATTAATCTAGCACCAACTAGTTCACCGACTAATTGGGTCAAATTTGGAGCAATAGCCTTCATTCTAGCAGCCAAATAGTTGGATAATTGTTCTCTGTATGCAGCAAAGTCGACAATTTGGTCAGCTAAGTTCTTAATGTTGTCTAAATCATCCTCTGTAATTTCGGTACCCATGGAAACTTCAGCAGCGGTCTTAACACGCTCTTCGACTTCTTCTGGTAAGATTTCACTCAAGTCTGTGTCAGCAGCCTTGGATCTAACACCCATGGTCAAAATAATTCTAGCGTAAGCGACTGAGTCAGTGACGATCTTAGCTAGTTCAGGGAAATGCCACCCGTACCATTCCTTACATCTCATAGCGTATGTATTCAATTCTTTATCTAAGTCATCCAATAGAGCAATAGCTTGGATAATCATAACATCGACCTTATCAGCAGAAAACTTCAATTTATGACGACCAATGGAGTGAGCTAGACCTAAAGACATTTTGCTCAAATCAGAATCGTTTAAACCTGGTAGTAATTCTGGTAGATATTCCTTGACAGCTCTATAGATATCCAGAGTGACAGCATCGGAAACAACATTAAAGTTCAAACCAAGCTTGTTAATGGAGTTAGCTAGTTTAGTTTCACTAACCACTAAAGTGCTCTTCTTATCCTTCTTGATTTCTTCCAAAAGTTTCTCTAATTGTGGAGAAACTTTACCTTCAATAATAGAATTAGCTTCTTCCAAAGCATTTGCGGCAGAGTTAAACTTAGAGAATGCAGCAATCTTGAACTCCTTTAGGACCTTGTCTGAGGAGTTTAAGTCCTCCAATAGAGAGGTTGACTTGTAGATCTTCTTGTCAGAGGCCTTCAATAGAGCGTAACCTGCAGAGGTTTCGGTTAAAACGTAGGACATCTTCTGATTAGGTTATGGTTCTCTGATGTGAATTACAAATAAGTTAAATTCTTAAATGAATAATTATCTTTGTTTATAGGGACGGTATCCTCCTTAATATCATCATCCCTCTGTACCATATTGCCCATCATCGCTTACTTTGTCGCTAAGTTATTAGAGTTAAAAATTTTCGATGAGACTGAAAATTTTTTGAAATTTTTCAGGCACGTGATCAACCAATGAAAAATGGTAGTAATTATCATTTAACTGGAGAGCTACGAACAAATCTCAACAGTTAACTCCATTAAATGTTAATGTTGTTTACAAATATTGGGGAATGATACACCTTCACATATGTTTAACTCCAATCCAGGTAGTTCTAGTAGGTATATTTCTTGTAGGTTTATTTAATATTATCGAAATAAGAAAATGTAATTGATACGTAATGTGACTAATTAAATTTATTAAATTTTACAAAACTGATTTATATGAAAAATGTATATAATATGTGTGGAAACAAATGAATAAAAACAATAGAATTCATAATTTATCAGATTAGTAGAAGGTGGATGGTCTCTTGTAAGAGAAAGTCTTGGTAGACTTTTGGACTCTGTGAGGCAATGGGAATTTTAGGTCCTTGGTCAAGAATTGCTTGACGTATGGTCTCTTAACATCAGCAGTCTTTTCAATTTCAGCAACCTTTAGAATATGGATAGATCTGAATCTGGTTCTGTGTCTGGCAGCCATGTCTTGGTACAAAGTTTCAACAGCATTGACTCTGGAGACATCTCTGACTTCCTTGTACATGTTATGGGTACCGGATCTAGAGTCGTATCTGACCCATAGACCGAAGTTCTTAACAGTAGTTGGGTGAGCTTCGTGAATTTGGTTGATGGAAACAATTTCACCAGAAGCCTTCTTGACCTTGTGCAACTTTTGCAAGAAATACCAGTAACGAGACTTAGCAATGACTTCGTTAGAAGCAAAGATTCTCATTCTGAACAACTTTGGTTCTGGAACGGATTCGGTTGGCAGACGACGGCCAATAACTTGGTATTCGTTGAA
The DNA here is from genome assembly GCF_903064755.1 of Maudiozyma barnettii. Classification (NCBI taxonomy): domain Eukaryota; kingdom Fungi; phylum Ascomycota; class Saccharomycetes; order Saccharomycetales; family Saccharomycetaceae; genus Maudiozyma; species Maudiozyma barnettii. The sequence continues at coordinate 140,696 of NW_024545239.1, read as the reverse complement.
ATGAGACACTGTAATAAAAGGGGTAGATATATCTTCATCTTAATTTCATCAACTTCTTGCGGGAAGCAAAATAGTATATTTGATAAGAAACACGATTAAAGATAAATATATAGTATTGTTAGTAAAAAATTCCATGAAATGGGTGATTGTTTGTCGGAGTGAGAAGCTTCAACATGAAATTGTTCCAAACTGTCTGTTTATATGTTACGTATCCTATTATTCGACGCATGTGGTAAGTTTATATCTCTTTCATTTTTATATTGCCATATCTGCTAATTATTATACTACTATTTGGTATTTTAATATTCATATTTTAATCAAAGTATATTTTCTGGATCATATCATATGTGACATCGCCATTTCTCGTTTCTTATGGTATTATTCTATTCATTTTTTTAATATATTTTGTCTAAACTTCATCTAATTCGATGTATTCTTAATCCAATGAACATATCTCATCATTAAACAACATGTAAATCATCTCCTCTACTCATTACGACATCAGGTAAATATGTACTCACTTTTTCGCGTACTGTTTTCGATCTTCTTTAAATTAAAGTAAAAGATAAAATCTAAACCAAACCTTTAATTATAAGCTATATGTTGATATATATTAACTATTTACTTCATTTACTACTAACTAACCATTGAAAATTCATTATGGTGAAAATTCGTTCACTAAGCTCCAGTTACTAAAGGTTAACCAGAGTCTGCGCACAGCTTCTTTGACATGCAGCATAGACCTATCGAGGACTTCAAGATTTCGAAAATTGACCTCATCATGGTGTAGTGCGACAAAGAATAATTCATTTCATTTTCCAAATTTGTGTGTCCTTCTGGAAAAGCTGTGCGGGCAATTCTTTGAATAAAGTTTCCGATATCGTAAAAGGCGAAAGAACCATACATAATTTTGAAAAATGGGAACGGACGCAGAAAATAAATATTTAAACATGAAAGATATTCAATATAGTCGGGTGTACAGATGTTTAATAAATGTCTGGGTTTAGTAGTCTCTATTTTTTGATCACAGATTATAGATTATTGAACTATGTTGGCGCAAGTAATGAAGAATGATAGCATTTTATGTGATAAAGTATATAAGATCTATTAATGTGATTATGAATATTAAATAAAGAAAAGTAGGTGTTTTGAGTGGACTATGTGGAATGCGTATTTGTTTCATTCCTTTTTCTGAGGGTCCTGTTAGAATAATAAAAAGTCTATACCTGAACGTAAGTTCTGCTTGGTTTCAAGCGATATTTTGGGTATAGATTAAAGGTTGGTAAATTATTGGAATGTATATATATTTCACAAGACCATTTGATAGATACAAACTTTCTTGGTGTAGAAAAATTCATGAAACTATCATGTGTGATATGCTGATCTGGCATATATACCATTTTAGGTTCATTTGAGGAATTGATATTTGTTTTGCCATGTGGATTAATTAACCAATATAGAATCAATGATGCGTATAAGCAAAATATTGAGATGATAAAACTTATAAAAGTGTTTATTACCAATGCAGTGTTTATTATAGGAGATATTATCATGTTTTGGCAATGAGCATCGATACTATTTTTCTGTAATGCTCTATTTCGAGTTTGATTTTTCTTGACCATTCTATTTAAACGATTTATTGGTTGAAATAATATCATTATTGGTAGCAATGTTGTCCTTTTCACTTCTTTAATGGATACAGTTCTACATGTCGGAGAGAATTTTAATGGATACAGTACGAATTTGGACAATAAAGTATCAAATAGACTAATTATCGGTCTAATTAATTGATATAATTTTAGTTTGCTTATTGTTTCCAAAATCGATTGTATGATAAGAATTATCCTTTGTAGATAATTCAGTTGCCGTGTATAATATATTAGCTGTTGAAATATATAATATTGACGAAGTGCGGATAATGTTTTATAGAATGGTAGAGTTTCCGTAAGATGTATTTTCAATTGTAATTCATTTCTTAATGGTATCCTTTGGATCCGATCCCTGATGTTATAGTTCTAGTAGTGGCGTGTATTATCATATTTCCTTCTATATTGCAATTCTGGTTTCAATCGTATTTTATAATGGGGTGCCATCCAGTCTTCTGTTGGTAGGGTCCATATATGATCCAAACAATAGTTATTGTGTTTTATAATACCGTATGATTTCAAATAAGTCAGTCGTTCACTATATATATATATATATATACAAGTAGTTTATATTGTTATTACAAGAATACAACAGAAGATACACACCTTCTACCCTCATTCTATCAGTGCATGAACAGGAACAAATTTCTTTGTTGACATCCAGATCATCTTTGTTCAGATCAACACTAAATTCAGATTAAATATACATCATATACATATATCTGAAACAAAAAACACGGTCAGAAACTCTCGTAGCGAACACTCGATCCCACAGTGAATCAGCTAGCAGTGGCTCATTGGCATCATCGCGTTTTCGATCCTTTAATTATGTAAAGTCGTCCCAAAAGGAGACCTGTTTGCAATATAAATATTGAATTTTTCAGTGAATTTTCTGCTGATTCGTGTAGTGAGCGAGTGACAAGCGCGTGTCGTTTTTCTAAATTTCATTTGTGGTTTTGGTGTTGTCTGTGGTCTTTTAGTAAGATCCAGATGGAACGCGGCCATTGCCTAGGTTTGTTTGGCTTTTTGTGAGACGATACGTGATATTGTCTATGTTCTACTAGGACGACTCCGCGGACTACTAATCTTACTTACTTTAATTGTGGGAAGCGATTCGATCCGATCATGAGAGAATTAGTCCCTTGCATGGTCTTTTAACCAACGAGAATATATAGTATGTAATACTGGATTAAGAGTATCGTGGGTGATGCCGTTTATTTAAGAATATAATCGTAAAAGTAAACTAGAAAATCTGTTTGCGTTTATGTATATGTATTATATATTTTATTTTTGATCTGTTTATGTAATTTGTTACTATTGTACGAGTAGTTGTGTGGAAGGACGAAGAACAGCTGTTCGAAAGGAACATTTTTTAAATGAGAAGGTTTAGATATATTTATACCTTAATTTCTATTCTTGCAAATAAGTTCCCGACATTTTCCAATCCTTATTTATTTTATTCTTGTTGTTACTTCATAAAGTCTATTTGCATCTGTCAGAGTAACAATTGGCTGCATTGTCCACCAAACAATCGGTGTCCCTAGTGGTAGAACCATATGCAGTGCATGGTGTAGGACTATTATCATCTACACCTCCTGCAATGATGGAGAATCTCCTACGATCTTGGGCAGAGACTTGATCTGAAGAGAATTCCGGTTGAACAGTAGCTGAGTGGACACCGTGGTTATGGAATATATGTCTAATCAATTTAGCTGTCGAAACAAACTCTTCGGGACTGATATCTAGCTTGACATGTATGGATGCAATCGTAGTAGCCTCCGTCAAGTTCCAGATATGGAAATCATGGACAGCTAAGATACCTGGGATCTCTAAAATCTCATCACGGATCTCATCTGCAGATATACTCGATGGAGTAGCTTGTAAAAGAATCTTAGAGGCTTTACGAGATAATGGCAGTGCAGAGGAGAAGATGATTAGCGTGATGAATAGAGAGACCAATGGATCACTGTAATATCTCCACGAATAATCTGTCTTCCAAATGAACCAAGCAGCTGATATCACACCGATATTACCTAATGCATCACCCATGACATGTAAGAACACACCACGCATATTTAATGATTTAGTTGATTTTTTTGGTTTCTTAGCACTTTTCTTCTTACGTTTAATCAAAGTGGTCTTCTTTACCAATGGTGTATCTTCATTGTTATTACTCTCGTTAACATCGTCATTACCACTTCTTAGTATATCAACAGTGGTATTAGTTAGAACATCATTAGGGGTGGATTCTACAGAGTGAGAATGAGTATGATCATCACTCTCTTCGGCATCGCGACTAGTGTTTGTAATCATATGTTGATGACTTGAGCCAATACCGTTTCCAGCTTCTTCGTCGTGAACACCATGATCATGGTCATGTTCGTGGAATAAGAATAATCCCAGAATATTTGACACTAGACCAGCAAAACCAACAGACATGACCAATTTAGGGTTCTCCACTACTTGTGGTTGAATCAATCTTTGGATACTCTCGATCAAAATGGAAAAACATAATGCGATTAAGAAGACAGCGTTGATTAGTGCACCAAGGATCTCCGCTCTTTTCCAACCATAGGTATACTTGGAGTCAGGATCACGTTCTTTGGCGACCTTCACGGCCCAAAGAGCCACTAGTAATGAGATAATATCATTTAGCATATGGAAGGAATCTGCAATCAGAGCTAATGAATGAGACATGTAACCAATCGTTAATTCTAAAATAAAGAATATACTGTCTAGCACTAGCAAAGACATAATTCTAATTTCTTTACCTTTCATCATCTTGGGCAAAAGTTGTTATATGCTAAACACGGTGTAGTGTTAGGGGATGGCTATTTGTATATAACTTTATTATTGTTATCTGATTAATCTATCTTTATACTAGCAAATATTGGATACTGTTAAAGTTTAATGCAATGAAATATATTCCTTTCCAAAGTGTAAATTAACGTTAAAGTAAAGGTATCTTAATTCTAACCGAGAATAATTTCGATTGATGATTAAAGATCTGTAAGTGGATTATTATCAACAGGACCTATCTTTTTCTAGTTTTGCAATAAGATATGTATATGCTAATTCGAGTTGTTTAAACAGTGTTGGGAGTTGTCACAGTTGAGATAAGAACCAGGTTATGTATTTGTTTATAATGATTCGTTAATGAAAATGTTCTTCAAATTGCATTAGTAACTTACTCTCAATTAGTAATTTCCCTCCCTTTTCTTCCTTCACCTTTAATTTTCTTAGAGACAGGGAAGTAAGAAAAAAACTGAAACAGAGCGGCCGATGTAGCGAACGAATACACTAACAAAAAACTCGGGCGAACCAAAAAATTTCTCACCTGCTGTACGACTGTCCGTGAGTGTATAGAGTGAAATTGCCATCTCTTTCTCTCTCCCTGTAAAAACTCACTTGATGTGGCCATCACGGATTATATGAACTAGAGGGTGCACTTGTCCTAATGGCAGCGACGGTTGATATCCCATTGCCAAAAGTGACCATTTCTTGTCGAATATTTGCAATTTGCAGCCCTATGAGCTAAGTAGGGTTAGCATCAGTTCTAATGTTTGAATGTGAAGAGAATGATTTACTTATTAGTTTAACGATGAGATAGACCGGACTTTGTCCTCTTTATTTGTGTCTATTGCTTGGAGATGTCATTTATTGAAAGGAGTGTTAAAAGTGTATAGTGATGTAAGAAATTATTAGAAGACAAATGTGTTATTGATCTCCTTTGTCACGTTACTTGCCACCTCATTAAATTGTGAGTTATAAAGGTCTTATTATTAATAAAGGAGGTGTTAGTTATATAGGCTCTAAAAATTGTCCAGTAGTTTTGAGAACAATGTACTGAATGAATATCAATTTTTTGTTACATATTAGGTTAACATTCAAATGATGTTAATTTAAATTGGTGCATAAAGCAAAAAATTAGTTTTGATTGTTAATGCACTTTACAGTGACGTTCGTTTTTATCCTTGATTCTTTGCTTTCTTAATTATACGCACCATATATTCTTACTATCGTACATAACGTTAGCGAAGTCCGGATATATATGTTTTATATTTAATATATATATGTCATTACAAATAAGCAGTATTGAATAACTGTCACCCCAGCATTATTAATTTTATTCTTTTTTTTTTTGGATACCATTATTTAGTGGCATCACTTTTTATTTGGTTCAGATTAATTTTGCGATTCTCGGAATACTTATTATACATAATATCTATACAACGTTCAATAATCAAGCCACAACCCATACATTATCCGAGAATACTATACTTGCATTTTGTATTTGTACAGTTATCTTTGTTTAAATTTATTTCTTAGTATATGTACCAAAAATATCATACAATTTAACGTATTTCATAGATATATATGTGTTTTCCAATAAAGGTAATTTCATATGATATCTCCATTGAGAAATTCCGGATTGATCGGGGCTTGGCCACCCTACCACAATACTTCTTTAGACAAAATAAGGCACGATAACATTAGAAAGATGTTGCTTTATAATTCTAATTAAAAAGTAACCATGCGATTCTAGAACCGTTATTTCGATGACAGTAGATCGTACAAAAGTATAAAAAAGAGTCTATTTAGTTTAATAATATTGTAAATGATACAAACGCCGTAGTTACTGATTACCGATGAGTTTCTAGACCTTGTTCCACAATAGCCACGATTTGCTTTTTCCATTTACTTTCTTTTTCTTTTCTTTTTTTGCCAGTAATTTCTCTGTAGTTCGAAGAGCTGATTTGCATAGACGGTATGTCAGTTTCTTTTTGTGGTAATTTAAACCTATCACTTTACTTTTTTAGTAAATTAGGTTTTGGGCGGGTATGCACCGAACAAACGCGGAGAGAAAATAACAAGAAAAAATAACTTTATATGTTCATCCTCAGGTTATTTCAGGGCCCATACAGGAAGACTAGAACCATTTCTTTTATTTGTAAATGATGTAAAATATAACAATGGCCAGAGAACTTTCGGATTAAAGTCAAGAATAATAAAGTAGACTGCACATTTCTTTTCAGCACAGTTGCTTTTATACTTTCTTTTTTCCGGATAACAGTTTCTTTTAACACCTTGCACATATGAGATCTAGGATATTTGTTAGTGTTATTAGTTTCGATCAGTAATAAATGACACTACATTGGAATGATCTTGTTTTTCGATGAATAATTCATATAAATAGCAGCTAATTTAAATATATTTGATATTCTAATTTTATGTTTCCCTTGTTAGTTAATAATTAACTCTTATATAGTTATATATAATACAAATCATATCAAAAATAAAGTGTTTACCAACTTATAGTCACTCCTTTAATTTAACAAAGCAAAACTACTACTTTCCTTAAATAAAACTACAAATATGATTTCTAACACTCTTTCACTCCTTTTATTGAGCACTATTGCTAATTCTGCTCCTATTGCCGATGTTGAAATTCCATCCACTTCGGATGTTCACCATGAACATAACCCATCTCAACAAACCAAACGTGGTGGTACTTGTTCTTTCCCAAACTATGATGGTATGGTTGCTGTTCAAACTAGTGGTAAGAACGCTGGTTGGGCCATGCATGACGATCAAGAATGTACATATGGTTCTTGGTGTCCATATGCCTGTAAGCCAGGTCAATTAATGGGTCAATGGGATCCATCTGTCACAACATACTCCTATCCAGGTTCTCAAAATGGTGGTTTGTACTGTGACTCCGAAGGTAACTTACAAACTCCAAACAGTGGTAAAAGCTACTGTTATGATGGTGCTGGTACATTCATTGCCAAGAATAAAGTTGGAAAAGATGTCGCATTTTGCCAAACTGTCTTACCAGGTAATGAAGAAATGTTAATTCCTACATTGGTCGGTTCTGGATCCAGTCAAACATTAGCGGTCCCAGACACAAGTTATTGGGCTGGTACTGCCTCTCATTTCTATATTAACCCACCTGGTGTCAGTGTAGAAGATGGTTGTAAATGGGGTAGTACTGCTGAGCCATGGGGTAACTGGGCTCCATATGTCGCTGGTGCCAACATGGATGACAGTAAGAACACATATGTTAAGATTGGTTGGAATCCAATCTATTTGGAAGACACTAGTCCATTCAAGAACACCAAGCCAAGTTTCGGTGTCAGAATTACATGTGATGATCCATCTAAATGTGTTGGTCTACCTTGTTCCATTGATCCATCTAGTCAAGGTATCAATCAAGTAAACAGTGCTGAAAGTTCATCCGGTGCCGGTGGTGCTGATTTCTGTGTAGTTACTGCACAAGATGGTGCCAAGGCTAATATTGAAGTCTTCTCTGTTTAAGATTAATACTTCTGTAACATTACATAAATATATATATTCTATAGTGTCGAATAATATTAGTTCTTCGTTTCTTTTTTGAATTATTGTTTACATGAGTGAGTCTACTTGAAGTTCAGTGCTAAAGGTCAAAACTACAAAATTTTTAACTAAACTAAAAAAAAAAACACTCAAAAAGTAGTAAAAGATAATATGAATATAAAAGTGTTGATATGATAGATAGAATAGCACTAAGACCTAATATATATATATATATATAAAATCCAAATGAGTAATGAATATTTACAGACAAACAAATAAAAAAAAAGAACCAACTCAAAGGGATCTGCAATTTTTTCTCTTAGTGATATGAGTTATCGAGAATATCTCCGAGGTGTCTAAATTAATTATTTCTGTTGTAATTGATTTTGATTTTGTTCATCTTGTTGCATTTGTTTTTGAATCAATTCATTTCTATAATCTGTTACTCTTTTCTCTTTAAAATAACTTATCCAACTATTTGCACAATCATTTTCAAACCCTTTTTCTTGATTGCTACAATTCTTTTTAATTTTAATTTTATTTTTTGGATCTAAGGGACTAATAACATCGATCTTATTAAGACAGTCAAAATAAATGTCTCTTGATTCCCAGCATTGTTTTCTTGCTTCTCTATTATTTTTAAATTCAGGTTTATTTCCTGATACAAAAGGAAACCAAACCATGATTACGTTAATATACTATGACTTATTGTGTATCTATTTCTCTTTCCTCTTTTAACTTCACTTCTTAATGTGAATCCTGTTCTTCTTCTCTTATTTTTTTAAGTATATAAGCTTTCTCTCCCTTAATTAAATCGATCTATATAAGTGACGTCGTACAAAACTACATAAGAATACAGCCGGTCACGTGCGACATCACAATACACGAGCACTAGCAGCTCAATAATACAAGAAAAAAGAGTACTTTTCACAGATAGCACATATATTAAGTTGCCCTTGCATTGTGCATTATTAGCGAGATGAGTGTATATAGCCCTATTTAAGGACAACTTATAGCACAATATATGCATAGAGACTTTATTTTACTATTTATGTCAACGTGGTCCGATCAGTAATAAATTAATGGAATGCCACCCTTTCTCTTTTACATTAATACAATATACCTCTATTTAATTGGTTAAGGTGTGTGTGTGTGTCACATCACTCACAATTTTGTTTCCCCTCCATCAACCGAGCCGCTATTCTCGCTGTCCTCCAAAGATTGTCATTTTCGGTGGGCGGTTCAGTTTCGTCAACAATTTTTTTTTGTTGGATTTTTGTAACTACCCAACAAATTTCGGCCGAAACAACTAACAAAGCCGCACTAACAAAATCCAATTTGTTGGCGAAAAACTCCATATTCTACACTAAACCCGATGCCCTACACTCACGAAATTAGGGCTGGAGCATATTCCCCGACATCGACTCATAGTTAATCTTGCAATCTCAATCTAACAGGACGAGACAGACAGAGACAGAGAGCCGATTGCTATCTCGTCTTTATTATAGTTAGATCAGGGGCAGATGATCCCTGTCACACTCCGTCTCTACCGCTCCACTCGTCTCTATCTCGTATAGCCTATAACCCTAATATCGGGCATGAGTTCCCTCTTCTCCCAACAAAAATTTCAACAATTTTGGTTTTCCACTTTCACACTGACAACCTGCGCAGAACCATTTATTGGTTGACCCGAGTCGCCCGCCAACCGAAATTCCTTAAGCGCTGAAAATTAAATTTGTTACTGAATTGGAGTCCTGATTTGGGTTGTTGGTGCGGGGGTTTCTGTTGCGACAATACACAGCTGAAAGAAAAGGGATTCATTTCCCATATCGTCAAAATCACCACATTGATTAAAAAAGGGATTATTCTAAAGTAGTAGCACCATTAACGGTTATAAGGACTTGGTATGATTTTTTGATTTTTATTACAATCAAAAAAGACAACAACAACAACAGCAACAGAAACGGTGGCAAGTTTTTAATATATTCATATATATAGTGGGAGACGTTAGAGATTAGATTAATTGACTTCTTGGGTTGTATATATATATATATATATATTTTGATTTACACTCTTCTCACAAAATAGTTTTGTAATTTCATTCTCTTATATTTATTCTCTTTTATATATCCGTAAGTTGAAAAGAATATATTATACTACAATATTTATAGAAATTCATTATACAAAACAAAAATGGTAGAACAATATAGTGTTATTGTTGGTAAAGCCGAAAATGAACATGAAACTGCTCCAAGAAGAAATAGTAGATTTAAGAAGGCTCCTTTAACTAGACCGATTGGTATGAAATGTAATACCGTTTATGAATTTTTAGTGGAAATTTTCACTAAAAATGGTAAAGGTAGAGCAATGGGTTGGAGAGATACTATCGATATTCATGAAGAGAAAAAAATTATTAATAAAGTGGTGGATGGTAAAAATATCCCTACTGAAAAAATATGGCAATACTATGAAATGTCGCCTTATAATTATAACACTTATGAGGAATTAATGGATATAATGCATGATATTGGTCGTGGTTTAGTTAAAATAGGGTTAAAACCAGGTAGTGAAGATAAATTACATATCTTCGCCTCTACGTCACATAAATGGATGAAAATGTTTTTAGGGTCTCAAAGTCAAGCTATTCCAATCGTGACAGCTTATGATACCCTTGGTGAATCGGGTTTAACCCATTCAATGGTTCAAACGGGTACTAATGCGATCTTCACAGATAATGCGTTATTACCAAAATTGATTAATCCATTAAAGAAGGCTACAGAGATTAAATATATTATTCATTCTGAAAAACTGAATCCAAAGGATAAAAGACAAAATGGTAAAATATTTAATATCCCAAATGAAGCTTTGCAAAAGATTAAAGAAATTAGACCAGATATTAAAATTTATACATTTGACGAAATCGTCAAAATGGGCCAAGAATCAAAACATGAAATCGATCCTCATCCACCAACTGTAGACGATCTGTGTTGTATCATGTACACCTCAGGCTCCACAGGTGATCCAAAGGGTGTTGTTCTAAAACAATCTACTGTCACCGCTGGTATTGGTGGTGTCGGTAGTACTGTGTATGGTTACATGGGACCCGAGGATAGTATTATTGCATTTTTACCGCTGGCTCATATCTTTGAGTTGGTATTTGAGTTGGAATCCTTTTATTGGGGCTCTTGTATCGGTTACGCTTCCGTCAAGACTCTATCGGCTCAATCCATGCGTAATTGCCAAGGTGATTTACAAGAATTTAAACCTACTCTGATGGTTGGTGTCGCTGCCGTCTGGGAAACTATTAGAAAGGGTATCCTAGCTCAATTGAGTCAACAACCTGCTGTGGTTCAAAAAATATTCTGGACTGCTTACAATACAAAGTTGACCTTGAAAAGATTGCACTTACCAGGTGGTGACGCCATTGGTAGGATGATCTTCAAGAAGGTTAAAGAAGCTACTGGTGGTCGTTTGAAATTCATGTGTAACGGTGGTTCTCCAATTAGTTCCGATGCTCAAGAGTTTTTATCCAATATCCTTTGTCCAATGCTAATCGGGTATGGTCTAACCGAGACCGTTGCTAACACAACTGTCACTCAACCAGATCGTTTCGAATTAGGTGTCGTTGGTGATCTGGCAGGTACTATCACAGCCAAATTGGTAGATGTCGAAGAATTAAACTATTTCGCCAAGAACAACCAAGGTGAATTGTGGTTAAAAGGTGCTTGTGTCTTACCAGAATATTATAAGAACCCAGAAGAAACTGCTAAGGCTTTAACAGCAGATGGTTGGTTTAAGACAGGTGATATTGCTGAATGGACTGCTAATGGCCATTTGAAGATCATTGATAGAAAGAAGAATTTGGTCAAGACCATGAACGGTGAATATATTGCATTGGAAAAATTAGAATCCCTTTACAGGTCTAACAAGTATGTTATGAACATTTGTTGTTACGCCGATCAAACTAAGGTTAAAGCCGTTGGTATTATCGTTCCAGTATTCCCACAATTAGCTAAATTGGCTATTTCTCTAGGAATAATGAAACAAGGAGAAGATGTTGAACAATACGTCCATAATCCTAAATTGGCAAATGCTGTACTAGCAGACATGTTGAAAACAGGGAGAAGTCAAGGCCTAAATGGTATTGAGTTATTACAAGGTGTTGTCTTATTTGATGACGAATGGACTCCAGAAAATGGATTTGTCACTTCTGCTCAAAAATTGAAGAGAAAGGATATATTACATGCTGTTCAAAAAAGGGTAGACAATGTTTACTTAACCAAATAGAAATATCAACAACATGTTTTATTTCTTTAAATGCATGACTTTTCCATTAGCCTATTACGACTTCTTCTATTCACCCTAAATCATTTATTCTCATCATTTTTTTATTTATGTTTGATAAATAATGTTAACATTATTGAACTATAAATTGTAACTATTTTCCTTAGATTTGCTTTATTATTATTACTCTTTAGTTCAAATTATTTTCAATTTGCATCCACTTATTAAGCAAGAAAAGTACAATAAGTTGTTATTACCATACATATACATATATACAATCATAAAAAAGTTTAACATAATGTTTACAATTTTTGCAATTTATAAAAAACAAAATATTATACACTGAACTTCAAGTTTTGATAAGAAAGACGAATTTCTCCCCATTTTGAAACTACATGCTATTATTACTTCAATAGATGAGCGATTAAAGGGGATATTGACTCTATGACTTCATTGACCATAGACTATTCATACCGTAATTTCATAATTCAAATACTTTCCACCCACATTCAAAGAGATATTGACTCGATCGACTAAACTAACAATCTTACATTCATATCTTTCCAACAGCCTATACTGAATTAATCACTTTGAAAAACATAACATTCAAAATAGTCCCAATCACATAAATATTAAAACCACCAAAAAATCGTCCCCATAAATATATGGTAAAATCCACATATACGCTTCGAAAGAATTATGATATATTAAAATGTAAAATCCAGATACAAACGACTGATAATTCTAATTATGCCAGACACAGTAAATATAATAATCAGTAAATAAAAACAACCAGAATTCTAAGAGAAAACCTTAAATTTGACTCATAACATTGCATCGTTATGGAAGTAGAAACGATGAAACAACGTCAACAAGTCACAGTATTCTCAAACTCACAAACATTAGATTGAAATACTCAAAAAAATGAAGCGTAAGCAAATTCTGTCTGATCACAAAAATCACTTTGAACAGGCATAAATAATGAAAAATCATTCTCTCCAGTTCCAACAAACATTAATAGATATAATAAAAATTCACGCATATACTAATTCACCTTTATAGGTACAAAAACTAATACTCTCAATATTTACTTAACATGAAAAAGTCCTCTCAAAGTATGTTTAAATAAAATAATCAAAAAATGTAGACAAAAAAAAATTTCAATAAAATTCCAAATTCAGTTGGAATTCGAGTCACTCATTAAAGGAGACGTTCTAAAAGAAGAACCTTGCACAGAATATGAGACATGAACTATTTATAGAACTCCATCAATAAATAATTAGTTGATCCTTTTAAATGTGAAAAATGAAAAAATAATAGTTGTACTTAAAAATCCAACCAGAAATCATGAAAATATAATTTGTAATTTCTCTTTGTTTATATATAGTGGCCATCACAGAAAATGCGCTTCGTGTTTTTCTTAAAAATTTTCTTAAAACTTCCTGAGGGTAACTGTTTCTCATAATAATGAAGTTTCGATTAGGTTTGAAGTTCGATATAATTTTGAGATACGATCAACTTTACACTATTATGTATTATAATCGACTTATTTATGGACTACAGATTTTACGGTTGTCTAAATACGTAGTATATACCGAATTCCACAGATCACAGGCTTCTGTATCTTGCTCGATGTTCTTAGAATGTTTCTCGTCGACTTTACATTCGAATTCTGAAATCGAAGCGTAGTTCCAAGGTTTCCCAATAGGGTAATCAGAGAAATGTATATACTTCGAATCATCAATAGATGTATGCACATCCGTTTCCAATTGTTGACCCGATTCGTCCAATCTCTTATAACCTAAAATATCATTCGTTATCAAATCATGATGTTGTCTATTCTTAATAGAACCTGTCAATAGACCATATCTAGCAAAGGGCAAAACTAATACTTCAGGTTGAAATCTGGATTTCATTCTTCTGAACAAATCAAACTGATAATATATAATTTTCTTAAAATTGTATATTTCTTCATTGATTAAATCCATATCGTATTTAGTTTTCTTAGACAATACTTTTGGTAATGCTTCAGTGATAATTGAATTGAAAAGTTCCGCAGATGGCCTAATAACCATTAAATTAGATGCAAACTTGGTCTTACTGGCCTTTTTATTGATATGGAAATTGAATAATGGGGATGCTGACGATGTTGAATGAATAATTTCTTGTGCAACATTCTTAGAATTCATGAATAGATAGTTTGGTAAACTTGGTAAATGATTATATATCATCTTATTGTTTTTAATTCTCAAATCTAATTTCTTAGTATAAGTTTTCAGATTGATCGAGTTTTTATCATCGTGCTGTACTTCTTTATAAGCTTCCTTCATATCCTTTTCGGATAGGAACCAATATGTAAGTGGAGCCGCAAATCTAATGTAATGTGGTAGGAAGAAAAGTTCATCCAAATTGTTCCTTAATAATGCATCATTATCTAGATAGATAATACGGTCATAATCAGTTTCATTAAACACTAGTAGTTTTGTAAGACTTTCATTCCATGGAGTGTAATCATCTGGTTTAACAATATTTTCAATGTACTTTATGACTACTTGATTTTCATCTAGACTTTGAATCTTATGCAATTGATACTTTATGTGTTCAATATCACCAGAGGTTTCTGGGTCTAATAAATCTCTTGAAATCAATAATACCAATTTTGCTTCAGTTTTAAATTTATTTTTCAAATCATCAAATATTATCAAGGTATTACATAAATATGCTGAATCTGTCACATAATTGATGTAGGCATACTTTGACCAGTTAACAACCTTACCTTGTTCTTCTAATCTAGACAGTTGATCGGTATATAATCTATCAATAGTCTCACTCGGTATCTGTTTTATCTCTAGAGGATTATACATTCCTTCTAATTTGTCTTTCCGATCTTTGAAATACTTTTTGTAGTACTTAATTTCTTTGTTCAGTTGGAATTGTACAACACATCTTACAAATATGACAACTGCTGAAACTGCGAAAATCACCGTCAATAAGAAACGAAGTCTTCTTTTAGATAGGATTCTCATGATCGCACTGCAAATACTTGTTTCTAATCGATTTTGTACTCCCAATGCTTATCCTAATTCTTTATTTGCATAAAACGTTGACTTCAAATTATGCAATTAACACGTATAAATAAATGTATCTGAATAGTGATATATGCACATTCTCTACCATGTATGCAACTCATCGTAATAATGCTCATAGAAACCATTAATGTTCCTGTTTGATTCATCGCAACAAGAATGCTTGCTTATTTTTCATTTTATTGCGAGGAAGGAGACGCACTGTGTACGTTGAGTGACAGCTGCCAGTTAAATTATAGAATAGGAGTAACTACTGAGACGACTAGTATCTTACAAAGCAACAGTAATCCAGATGAAACTATACCAATTTGGTAATGACAAATTGAACATTCTATAAGTTATACATGTTAGAAATTAAAATACGTAAGGTTTATGTATGGTAAAAACAATATAATATGCAACATCTATTTTCTGAATGGAATTTCACCACGACATAATGGACAAGTGTTGTTACCAGATGATCTGAACCACTTATATAGACAAGCACCATGGAATCTGTTGTTACAAGTTGGACATATCTTTGTTGGTAATTTTCTATCAACTGCATGTAAGATTGAGTAACAGATTGCACATTCTTCGAAACCGGAAAATTGTAGATGAACGTTTTTGGTAAATAATTCTAGAGAGTCAAGAACAGAACCATTCATACCTGTTATGACATGTTGAGTAGACATAATCCATTGTTTCCATTTCTGTTCTGTAATACCAACTCTTGAGACACCTATGACTTCTACATTGTTCAGAGGGTAATTACTTGGTAACTTAAAAGAAATAACCAAATTTTGTTCGTCAATCAGATAACTTGCCTTAACTTCATTGGTAACTTGGTTAATCTTGATAGAAAGAGCATCATCTTTCTTTTCCATATCGTCAACCTTTTTAGAGACAGCGTAAATTTCACTAGATATTAGTAATGGAGATATAAATTGAGAGACAAATTTATCGATTTTGTTTTGTAATGACCTATCCCTAATATTTAAAAACCATGCACTAGTCAATGACCCGACATTATTGAATAGTTCATACATCAAATGGGCCATCAAATATTTAGACTCATTAGATAAATCATCATTATATGTCATGAATTCATTTTCCATCTTGGAATAATGTCCAATATCATAAAGAGCTAGTTGTTCTTTAAAGAAATTGATATCATTTAGATTAATTTGGTCACTGACGAAATCAAACATCTTGTTAATTAAATCGTGTTCCTTTAATTGCTCGATATATAATTGACGCATTTTATAAGATATATTTTCGAAGAATTGTAAAGTTAAATGCCAATTCCATAGGTATGTGATAAACATAGTATTTTCACAATATTCTATATATTCAGTTGGGAAGTCATCGTTTAATTTGTTAATCAATTCAATAGGAATTTTAAAGTCATCATCATTCTGTGGATTATCATCTGAATTATCATCTGCATCTTCACGAGCGTCGAAAAACATATCTTCGTCGTCATGAGAATGTGGATGAAGTTGCTGCTGTTTCAGCTCAAATTCAATTACTTGATTTTGCTGTCTCTCCTTAATAATTCTACCTAATACTAGAGTAATTAAACGCTTTTGGCTTACAGATTTAAACTTCTTTGAGTTGAAGGATAAGAAAGCTTTTAAAAATCTATCATAGTATGACAGAAGATCCTTAGATTTAGCATAGGAGGAAATATATTTATGGAGCTGTCTGTAAAAAGATATCGAGACTTGATTATTCGACTCTAACTGGAATTCAATAAAACATAACTCTTGAATCACACTCTTAATATCACTTCGAAACTCCTCTTCAAATGTCTCGGTGGGACGTGATTGTTCAATGGTGCTACATAGTTGCAATGAGGATGTTCTTAGAGATAATAAATATGGTGTATCGTCTAATTGACACATCGTCAATGAATCGACTAGTAATTTACCCGCAATATCCAATATGGACCCGTTCATATCTACAACAGAGGGATACTTCATGATCAGACTGAAGAAATTTAGCAATACTAAACGCATCCCAATAAAACTTGGCTCGTAAATAATATCACTATCTAACCATTTTTCAATTGTCTTAATGACCATATTCAGACGTTGTGGTGAAATAGGCACAAAATCATTTGTATTAGAGGAGGTAATATCCAGTTTCAACATGTTTGTCAACAGAATTAATGATTGCTTCGTCTTATTCTTTTTTTGTAACAACTCAGACTCTCTAATACCTATACAGTCTGCGGCCAAAAGAGTTCTTAACTTAGTACACAATTCATGTTGCGGAACCTTCGATAATAAAGATAATAAAATGGAACTTAATAGATACCTTGCAGTACTGGTATCCTTTGCCCTTACGGTTTCGGTAACATATTTCTCTATTGATGGAATAAAAGAAATTAGAGCAAGTTTTGATATATTGTCATTTTCATTCTCTAGAGCCCTATAAAGTACTCTAAACTTAAAGAAAGTAGTGACATCATTAATGTCCGCTAAAATTGTCGATAAAATATTCTTACACTCTTCATTCTTATTAGTTATACTTTCCAAAGTATTTCCAAGACATATATCCTTTGATTTTTCTGATTTTGGTAGAGTGTGTATAAAATCACACAATGCTGGGTCCGGATTATCTGATATAGAGTTGTAATCGTCTGCCAATTCTGCTATTATTGAAAATAGAACCATCAATTCATCAGATAGTACGTCTTCATTTTCTAAAACCAAATAATCTAGGAATAAACCAAATTTAATAACTTCTAACCACTTTGAAACATCTTGATGTTCATCATTCATTGGAAGTAAAAACGAATTAATAGACATGGCGCTAGTTATAGCAACTCTACTATCAATATGCGGAACGTAATCTAAGAAAAACTCATCGATTTGAACAGGAATAAAATTATGTATAGCTTTTGGGTTTATCTTAATTATATCATTGGCGATCCTCGAGCATTCAAAAATGTCTGCATTAGCAGTTGTCACAATTACTTTGCAATGCTTGACGTGATTTATAATGATCGAACATAACTTCTTAATAATTAAAGTACCATCACCAGAAGTGGATGCACTAATATATGGAGATACCATATCATATACTTTATTAGTTGTTTCATCAGATATCGAGAACATTGTCTTCGAAAGAAATGATGAATCAAAAAGCACATGTTTCTTTAGTTTTTCTGACAATAATGGAGCACATTGAACAAATTCCGGTATTTTCTGAGATTTTTCTGCGTTTGTGAAAATATTTAACAATAGTTCTTCATTAAGAAGAGGTGATTGAAAAAGTGTCCTTAGTTGATCAATGTTATCAAAGGAAAAGTTATTAATGTAATTCGTCACATAACCCTTTATCGTCTCATCGGAGGATATCAACTGTTCATAGCACTCTTTGTTTATAGATGAGATCAAACTAATCATTTCGGAGGATTCAATATCAAGGGATAAGCAGACTGTAAAAAAATCTTGTAAAGAGGATAACCAATTATCGTTTGTTTCTAGGAATTTTGAATTAGAATATTCAACAATTATATCCATGGCTGATTTATAATTTGATTTTTCTACCCATGTAGGTAATTCATATACGATTGTCGAAATTTCATTCTCCAGTACTTCAGATTTGGAATCTATTAATCTTTTGCAAACATGAAATAGTTCTTTTTGGGCTAATGCAGAAGGGTCTTCTGACAGCTTATTAGTTGTAAATGCAGACAGTTTTTTCAGAGAAGATTCATTTGAACGACATAAGAACAATAGGGTGAGTACATTATAAATATAATGCTTTGGCAAAGGTGTACTTTCATTATCCAGTTCAGAAATGATTTCTTCGAATAGAGTCTCTAGCTCATTTGCACTCACGATGTTCTGTAAAGTCTTCTTCAAGTCTGGTAGTGAATCCATTGAATTTCCATTTTTTAATGTTTTTATTATACATTCCTGTAAACAGTCTCCATTATCATCGGTTGTTTGTTCCAAAAGCTTGCAAAAGTTTATCCAAAACTCATTAAGCAATTTCGCGCCAAATCTACCAAGAAATGGTTTATCATTTAATTCATCAAGACTTTTTTCCCAAATTGGTAACCATTCTTTCTCAACGTCTAATATATCTAGGGATTTTGTTGCATCGTAAAGTTGAAACAATGAATCATAATAATGAGGGGTAACGTTCTTAGAGGTTACAGATAAGAATCCTTGTAATTTTTTATCAGAGTCTTTATCGTAAGACCAAATCCTACCATCCTTATATTGTGATAATTTAACCAATGTATCTAATATCATAGGGACAAGAGTATTCAAATTAGCAATATTTTTCTTGTTTATTTGAGTCAATGATTTAAACATATTCCTAACTGCAACTTTAAATATATCTTTATTATATTTGAAAAAATTGGTTGAGTAAAGGATATAAATTAAATTCAATATTGCTTGATATTTCTTCATATTAAATGTAGTCAAAAGATTAAAAGATTTCCAAAACGCTTCACTGGATAGGATATCTTTATAAGTATCCTTGAAGTCTCCCTTCACGTAAGTATCAGCATTGGAGTTTATTGTCAGAATCAATAGATTAATTGAACTGGTACTCAATCTATTATATTTAAATCCAGCTTCCTGTGAATCGATATACCTTTGATCGGAAATAGTATCGACAGATTCATTAATTAAAATTTCTTTAATTAAAGAGATGATTTGTTCTTGAAAGACTTTCCATAGTGCATCCAATTTCGATTGATCATTATTGAAACAAGTTTCAAATTCCAACTTACATGTCTTACTGACCATTGCATCTGTATCACATGTGCCTAATAATAGGAAAGGTATGAAATCCTTTAAGAATTTAGATATTGATTTATTTAATAATGATATTAATTTAATCGTAAATGAATTACTTGCAATTCTAATGGATTTCGATTCATTTGTTATTAATTTCGCAAAGACTTGAGACCAACAAAGCAAAAATATATCATCATTAAATTGAGATTCTTTGCCCACTTGCTTTGACAGATCAGTATCAATCAATCCGTTCAAATCATTCAATGCCTTTTCTTTAGTGGTGTCATCTCTCTTTAATAAAGATTTGAAAATTAATCTTAAATCATTGCTTACTAAAGAGCCCAAAAGACTTTGTTCAGGTATACCGTCAAAAAAGTTCAATGATATCCTAGCACCGTTATGTCCTAGCCCAAAATCATTGTCATAGGCCTGAAAACTGTTACTAAGGTTACCAAAAGACATATTCTAAAGATCACACAGGTCAATGTCAAAAAAACAAAAGTGAAACAATGATAGCGTTGTTATGTTTATTAGCCCTTTAAAAGAATTAGAAATAACAGAATTGAATTCGTAATTCTAGTGTAACACTATTAATTTAAAGAATCAAGATGTGAGCATGTTGTATGTATTTTGTTACTAGGTGGGCAAACTCTTTTGTTTTTATTTCGACTCCCATATAAATAATTTTTCACGCTTTGTCTTACTGAATTAAAAAATCGCTTACTACCAGATCCCAAGAAATCATTCATAAGCATATATTTAATTGCGTTATTAGCAACGTCGTTACATATCAATTTAAGACAACAAAGCTATCTAGACACAGCTAACTTGTGCCGATATGTGTGAACAACTCTTGGTTAGCAAAACCGTACATATATACACGTAGCTATATTAATATATCTACAATTTCCCTATCCTAAGAAGTCAGATCGATATTTTCAGCATATATACGCAACTATATAAATCAGAATACAATTGTCAAGTAATAACCCTCCTACTAATCAATCGCACAGCCACGCTATCTCATCTGCGAATATGCTGGCCCATCATCACCCTCAAATTGCCTCTAAGTAGCCTCTATCTACCATCATAATGATAGCTAGTTGTCAGTTAATAATATGTCAAAAAGACTGAAAATTTTTTCATTTTTCAATTCTGATTCGAAATGCGTCAAATTGACACAGAAAATGCTACAGAGACGCAGGCAGCGAAGGCGATGAGCGTATTTGATATTGAAGCTGCAAATCGAATATTGAAACATCGAATGGGAGAGCTCAATATGTAAAGAGAGCAAATTTCATTGATCATTGATCGAATTCAAGAGGGAGGGACGAAGGGAGAACCTCAAGCATCCGTATATATAAATATAAATATAAATATAAATTCATCTTGAGTACTTGGTTCTTTATCTACTTCAACCTTTTATCAAGCAACAATCTTGAGGGAGAGGAGAGGAGAGCCGAAATTCATTTATATTTATATACATGTATCTTTAGATATTTGCGAAAAACTCACACTAAGCAGAAATTTCTTAAACCCCGTTTCGAGAAAATTTAGTGAGCGTTTTTGACCTGAGAGAAGTCTTCGAAACATTATTGTATTATTACTATAATCTACATACATCATTAGCGAACTAAGGATATTAAGAGCAGTTCCCAATAACTTAACCTTCATCTACAGATATTTTTTTACCTTTTTTTTATCGCAATACTCTTTTAATTGTGCTAATTATTTGAATCGCATAACAACAATATTGCCATCGCCATGACTATCACTATTAAAGAATTGACCAACCATTCATACATCGATCACGAACTGAGTGCAACGTTGGATTCTACTGAAGCGTTTGAAGGGCCAGAGAAATTATTGGAAATTTGGTTTTACCCAGATCCTTGTGCAATCCCAGATAAAACAAAAACATTAAGATCGATCCCTGTTCAAATATGGACCGATATCTTAAAGCTGGTTAAATGTGAGGTGTTATCCACGAAGTCTACGAAATGCATGGATGCATTTCTATTAAGCGAATCCTCCTTATTTGTTTACGATCATAAAATAACTATGAAGACTTGTGGTACTACCACCACTTTATTCTGTTTAGAAGAAGTCTTCAAACAAGTAGAATCTTTGTTAAATTGGAAATGTAATATAGATAATGATAAATTTAGTCCATATAAAGTTTTTTACTCAAGACGTTCATTTATGTTCCCATCAAAACAACGTTCTATTCATCGAAATTGGAATGATGAAGTGGACTATTTAAATAAATTCTTCACAAATGGGAAAAGTTATACAGTGGGGAGAAGTGATCAAGGAACTCATTGGAATCTATATGTAACTGACACAAACAAGAGTTCTTTAGTAAACGATGATACCGAATGTCATGAAACTAATAACTACGAATATGACAATGATGAGACCGTAGAGATTCTAATGACTGGTTTGAACCATAAATGTGCGGATCAATTTGTCTGTAACAGAGAAGTCAAATCCGCTACATCTTCCATTGATGAAAAGGATAATGATGCAGACGATGAGGGCCATCTGTTGGGTTACAACATGACTAAAAAGACAGGACTGGATAAAATATACCATGAATCAAAAAATTCTTGTTTCCATCATGATGCGTTTGCATTTTCTCCATGTGGTTACTCTTCAAATATGATCATTGACGAGAAGTACTATTATACTTTACATGTCACTCCTGAAAAGGGTTGGTCATATGCATCTTTCGAAAGTAATGTCCCAGTCAATGCAGTCTCGGATAATAAACAGGATAACGTCGATGTTATGCAAAAGATTCTGAAGGTGTTCCAACCAACTGAATTCTGTTTGACATTTTTCTGTAAGGATATTCAAAACTCAAGATCTTTCCAAAGATTAATTAGTGATATTGATATTGGACCAAAATATACAAAAATAGACAAGATAATTTATGATTTAGATGATTATCAATTGTTGTATCTTAGATTTGAAATGAAAAATTCCGAAAATATATGATATTATGACGTGAATTTCAAATCATTGACTCCTTGATTGAAGTCAATGAATGAAATGGAAATTAACTTCATTTGAGGGTAGAGGGACAAGAGAATCTTAGCTTTAAAGTTAATTGCAACTAAGCTCGTGCTAGAATTTTTGAATCCACCACACATGTATCTCATCTATAAACGTATATATACATTATTTGCCAGCATATAAATAAGCATTATCGTTCTATAAGTTTCCTCAACAGCTTGCATCGGAACTTATTCTTGTTTAGTCGGATTTGATAATGGTACGGCTATAATATTATATTGTCCGGCAAAAATCGGGGTTGGGATCTGCAAAAATGCATTTGACGAAGGTATCTCCCTTATTTTATAAGTATAAATAAACGGTAAATAAAGAAGTTATATAACACTTTTTTTCTTAAATGGTTTTGGTGAGTAGTATTTTAAAACTGTTGTTACAAGTGTTCTGAGAAACGACATTCATATTATAATCGTCTAATTTAAATATATAAAAAAATGTTACATACACATGAAAAAAGAAGAGGTAGTCTACAGTTATCAGAACAAGAGTTACTATCTGCTGTACCTGAAACTACTCTACTGTCTACCAATTTGCAAGAACTTACCCTAGCCGATGAGTCCAGGAGTTCCTTGGCCGTAGGAACATCCACATTAAAGGATAAGTTTACTATTCCTACAAATGGTTTACCTGAGGAACTTACTTATGAATTAATTCATAATGAGTTAACTTTAGATGGTAATCCACATTTAAATTTAGCAAGTTTTGTCAATACATTTACCACCCCAATAGCTGACAGATTAATTCGCGAAAATATTAATAAAAACCTGGCAGATAATGATGAGTATCCACAATTGATTGAATTAACTCAACGCTGTATTTCAATTTTGGCACAACTGTGGCATTGCGGTCCTAATGATCACCCAATCGGTTGTTCGACTACTGGTTCATCTGAAGCCATTATGCTAGGGGGGTTGGCAATGAAAAAGAGATGGGAGCACAGGATGTCGTTGGCTGGTAAAGATATTTCAAAACCAAATATCGTGATGTCTTGTGCTTGCCAAGTGGCCCTTGAAAAATTTACACGTTACTTTGAAGTAGATTGTAGAACTATTCCAGTAAGTTTCAAAAGTCATCATATGCTAGATCCAGAAGATTTAAAGGACTATGTAGATGAAAATACTATTGGTTGTTTCATTATTTTGGGTACAACATATACTGGACATTTTGAAAATGTTGAAAAGAGTGGCAAAGTTTTGGATGAAATTGAAGCAAAACACCCAGAATGGGCTAACAAGAATATTCCTATTCATGTTGATGGTGCATCTGGTGGTTTCATCGCTCCCTTTTCATTCGAAAGTAATCATATGAAGAAATACGGAATGGAAAGATGGGCATTTAATAATCCCAGAGTCGTTAGTATCAACACCAGTGGACACAAGTTTGGCCTAACAACTCCTGGTTTGGGCTGGGTTTTGTGGAAGGATGAATCTTTCTTGTCACCAGAGTTAAGATTTAGATTAAAATATTTAGGTGGTGTAGAAGAGACCTTTGGGTTGAATTTTTCAAGACCTGGGTTTCAAGTTGTTCACCAATATTTCAATTTCATTTCTTTGGGGTCTATTGGTTACAGTGAAAGGTTTAGAAGATCATTATATGTAGCAAGAACTTTTTCTTATGGTTTATTAAACTTACCTTCCTTAGCTGGCCATTTTGATGTTGTTAGTGGTATTCATGAACGTATATTAGACAACTCTACACCAGATGATGTTAAGGACTATTGGATTAATCAAGATATGTATAAACCTGGTGTCCCATTGGTTGCTTTTAAGTTAACTAATAAATTCCGTGAAACTTATTCGGAGATTCCACAGGTCCTTATTTCTTCAATGTTGAGACAACGTGGTTGGATTATACCTAATTACCCATTACCAAAATCCACAGATGATTCTGATAAATATGAAATTTTGAGAGTTGTTTTCAGAACTGAAATGAAACTTGATTTGGCAGAATTATTATTGTCGGATATTCAAAATGTAATTTCAAGATTGATTCGTTCCTATACTAATTTAACAGAAAGGGTTGAATCCAGATTATACGAGTCTACAGAGAGTAGACGTGATTATGTCTACAATATGCTTTTGGAATTGGCCTCTCCCGTTGATGATTCTAAGCAACCTACAATTAGTCATGAGAGAGCCAAAGAGGCAGAACAAAGAGCAAAGAGAAATTATAGAGGTACTTGTTAAGCACTCATATTTCTCGGTGTCTTTTTTTTTCAATTATTAATTTTATATGTATTTTATTTAGTATTTAATATTTGACATTATTCTACTTTGTATGTATATTATTACTATAGTTGCTGTATTCGAGATAGATCATCTATGAGTCATTACGTTAGTTTTAATACCTGTAACTATACAGCATACCACTTATACATTTTTTTTGCTATTTTGATGGTTTATGGAATATTAGATGGTTTACGAATTAGTAACCTTTTAAATGTACTATGAATGAATCTATTTTCTTCTCTAGCGGCAACTGATTGTGCAATTATACTTTGACCAGCCTCTCTGGCCAATTCCTTGTATATATCGTTGTAAAAAATACCAAAAACTGCTGGAGAGTCCTCAAATTTATCCATATCAAGAGATAACATTTTCAGAGATAAATTAGTTTTGGATTTTGGAAATTGTTTCTTGTAATTTTTTACAAATTCTTTAATAAATTGTTGTCTCTCAGGTAGTTCTAACTCTGCCCAACTCTTATAATAAGATTTGGTTTCAGTGCTGTTATATCTAATAGATATATTATTGAAACTGCATAACTTCATCCCAGAAGGTACCACTAACCTAGTGGTTTTAAGAAGGGTTCTAACAGATATACTCATTTAATTAATTTGAGATTTTCAAGTGTAATAGTAATCCCTCAGTGTACGTGACCCTTAATTATAACGATGTTATCCTCAATACTATTCTATTAGTAATATATAAAGCTTTTATATATGTCTTAATGCAACAGTTCCTAAATATGTTAATTTAATTTCCCAAAATTTAAATATGTGTAAATATAGTATTTCTATTAACCTTTGTTGTGGTGAGTTATCATTCAGTCTTTATTCGTGATTCCTTCAAAATCTCAGCTATTAATATTAATACCAAAAATATTATGTTACCTCCTCTATAAGCGAATCCATCAAAACATTCCGCGATGTCATCCACGCAGGGAAAATTGAACTATTTATAAATGAAGAATCTAATATTACAGATTTTGATAGGTGTTCATTGTATTTAACTTCTTAATTAAATACATATATGTATATACTGAGTTTATAAAGTTTAATTAGTTACAGGTTAATCAGTAGAATCGTCAATATTGAAGTCGTCCATCTCTAGTGCTTCGTCAGGATTCTGTAGAGACTCGGGATCCTTAGCCGCCGAAGTACTCAAATCACAATCACCATCATCATCACTAGGCGATTTGAATTTAAGCACAAATATGGTACTACCAATAATAATCACCATACCTGCCCATGACCAGATAGGTGGCCAATGACGATATAAACTGACATCCCAAAATATAGAATATATCAATTGTGTATAACCTACTAAAGAACCTCTACCGGCCCTTTCCTTTTGAATACCTAACGTCAACATCAATTGGAAAATAAATCCACATATACCTAGATTTGTAAATAGTAACCATTCTAACTTGGTATGTGGGATTTGGAAATGCATAGATGGAATGAATACAACACCGATAGTAGAAATAATAAGGGTTGTTAAAGAGAAATAACTGACGTTGATGATAGCATGCGCTCTCTTCCCAATGAATCTGATTATAATGTATACACCACTCCCGCAAAGAGCACCCCATAATGCTACCATTGTGGCCATTAAACGGTCACTGGGGTTACTAGTTTCTACTACATTGTTAATATCGGAGTTACTGTTTATATTTGAGCCGAATAAGAATGGAGGTCTAATGATCAGCACAACACCTATGAAGGATACCATAGACCCTAGAACTTCCCAACGGTTAATCTTTTCTCTTAGTACTACCCAGGCTAATAATATGGTTAATGTAGGTGATAAGAAAGTTATCAACACAGCGTCACTAATGGATAAATACATCAAAGCGAAGTACATACCAAAGACACCGAAGAACCCACATGAACCTCTTAACACCAAATATTTTCTTACAGCTGGGTCACCAAACGGGGCATGTTTCACAGTAGCCTTGTTGAATTGCATATATATCAATGTACCTATCCACGTTATCAACATCCTTACCAATAGAATCTGTAAAGGCTTTATATGTGTCCCAGAATTAGGGTTAGTTTCCAGAATTTTGGTTGATACAACCATGAGCGAGTTGAAAAACTGTGCTATGATAAGAAGTATGATTCCTGTATTCGGTTTAACATGTTTCTCTATGAAACTATCCTGTATTCTCAGGGGATGGTTATCTATCGTGAAATCAGGATCACTAGAACTCTGTAAAGGAGAATTTAAGCTCCTCGTATGCACATGGTAATCATCTTTGATGCTTACTGTCGATGGTTTGGGTGTTGGTGTTTCACTACTCATAGTTGTCCTTACCATTATCGAATATAATTTATATCGTAAAGAGGCTAAAGATGAAAAAGTTAATTTTGAGGGAATATATGAGATTAGTCAAAAGATAACTCGATATATTAATAATCAGGGTGCCTTAAACTATTAATGGATTGCCAGTATTATTTAATTATGCCTAAGTTGATCTTCAACATCATTAAATTAACAAAATAAAAAGGAATACTAGGAAATATTTATTGTGACAAAAATTTAACTTCTCATCGATAGAGAACCAAGAACTTTTCTATCCTAAGGATTACAATATCTAAATAGGATTGAGATGATATCTAATCCACGTACAGGGACATACTATAACATAACGAGACAAGAAATTAATAAGCTAACGAAACTTGTCAGACAGTAAAATGGCGCAAGGGACTTTTTATTCCGTACCCGAAATCATATAGAAAAGAAACGTTAACGACCGACAATTTCTTATCGAAGAAGACCGCAGTTCAGAAATGAGTCTTACTCTCCGTAACATAGTAATACTGGGGGTGGGGGAGAAACAGCGACAATTTGTGCGATGACATAGTGAATGCCAATGTCATTTCGCCCTTCCTCTTATTATTTGTGTTTTTGAACAGAACAAATGATACCGTCTAAAGAGTGGAAGCGATTAATCCATCAAAGGTGTGGAGAGTTTACATAATCAAGAAACGTAATAAATTATGATGGATCATTGAGCTCAACGTATAAGTTATAAAGAAATTTGGCAAAATTGTAAAAATACACACATTATGTATTGCATTTTAATACCTAATTTACTCAAGATTGGTGACCCTGTATTTTTTGCACTAATTCCCATAAATTCTCTTGTGATTTGATTATATTTAATAATCTTTTTTTTTAACCTTGCGGGTAATACAGATTTGCATCGCTTTTTCCTACCAAGATCAAAACAGAATAAAAAAAAAAGCAAAATCTTTATGGCCAAGAGTTTATTTGAATAATGAGCCACAACGCATATGATTTGAGATGAGGTTATTATTGATACTAAGAAGAAGTATATAAACTGATACTAGCATAACATAATCATATTGCCAATGGCATTAGAATCTAGTTGGGCAGATGCACCAGAAGAACCGGATGTAGTGATAAAATCACCTTCTAAATCACATTCAAATTCGAAGAGAGGTAATCGTAGCCAGAGGCACAATAATTATAATAACAACAGTAATAGTGACAATAACAATTATAATGAAAGGAGATCTCCTGAGAGGAACACCATGGATTTTGATAACTATCGTGATAAATCAATTGATAAAAGTAGTTCTCCCGTCAGAGAAGCTATCAGTTTTGATCAGTATCGTGATAAACCAATTAATAAAAGTAGTTCTCCAGTTAGAGAAGCTATCAGTTTTGATCAATATCGTGATAAACCAATTAACAAAAGACAACCTTTCGAAAAGACATCGGGTAATACTGATGTACATCAAAAACGTGAAAACAATGCATACTATACACCTCCTTCTTCAAGAGGTAAACCGAACTTAGAACCGAATCCCAGCAACAAAACAACAAAACAACCTGTATCACCTTCCAAACTTGAGATTATTAAGAAAAGAATTGAAGAACAACAGAGTATTTTTAAAGTCACTAAGCATAAAGAGCAACAAAAGCAGTTACTGGATGACTTCTTAAATGGTGACGATGAGATCAATTGGGAAGATGAATAGGTACTGAAGTGAAAATGTTATAATAATCATATTATTTTCAATTTCGGAAATGATACATATGGAGAAAATACTCTAACGAACTCTAACATTTGCCATATTTAGGATATTTATAAAAATAGTCCATTGGTAGTGCTATACGGACAGTTTATATACACATAGATAGATATATTGATATAGAGTTGAGAAGTGTCTATTTCTTAAAGGACAGAAATTTAATAATTATAATATATAAAAAACACATTTTACTTGATAAGTTAATCTATTCGTTGACAAATTGACTACATATATATGTATATATATAATTTCAAATATAAGAGTTACTTTGTTCGTTATCATACTGTAAGTAAGCTCATAATGTGCACTTCAGGTTTTATAAAAACAACGTCAAAGGTATAAACTTCAAAAAAAGTAGAAAGGGAATATAAATAATTTTATTATTAAATGAAAAAAAATTAGAAAATTCAGTGAGTTTCAAACCCACACACAACATAAAGTACATAAGGGAAAAAATGGAAATAGGTAACTTCAAAATGATAATTTGAGTAATTGATTTTTTAAAAAGGGAAGTTCTCTTGCAATATTCATTATTTATTAGTTCTTCTTAGCCTTAATACCCAAGACAGCATTTGGAATATATAGCAATGGGGCAACAACAGCGACCGTCAATAAACCATAGAATGGATATAGATAGAAAGCAGATCTTGGATGTCTCCACCATAGAGGCTTTGTAGAGTTTTGGAATAGTTTTTGTAATTGTATCACCTTGTTAGCCATTTTGAATGTATTATGTGGTTTTTGTTTTGTGTATTATTTTATCAATTAAGATCTTAATATCGAACTTTTGTAATGTTTTAAAGAAATAACAAAAAATCACCAGAACTTAAAAATAATAAAAATATATTTGTTTAATATTGTTTATATATTAGCATATTATCTGAAAGTACCTCGATTGTCAGTATTTTCGTCTCTATATATACATTTGAGTATGCATGCAAACCGTGAAGTCGTTCTGCCTGTTTTTTCCCCTTTCGATTATTTTTTGTCTGTCAGCAGCACGGAGTAAAATATTCAAGATTAAGTGGTTCCACGGTAATTTCTCACAGACCTCGGCGAATTCGGCGTTTGCAAACATGAAACGTCCCCAGCCAATCAAAGTAAAGTTTACTCTTCAGCTCTCTTTGGGTTTTAGCTATTCCATCATTAGGACTTGTTCGTCTGGAATGATCCATCAGTGAAGTAGAATTTTATCTGAATATAGTATAATAATAGTAATAATGATAATGAATAAAGATTTATGAATAAGTTTATATATAAGTATACCATGTTTTTAAGTTAATTACTAACTGACCAAGTAGTACTTTTTGTATTTACAAGTTGATATTTGCTCGGTCAAGTAATTAAGCTAAGTAAAAAAAAAAAAAAGATAACCTGTGATATTCTTGCACACTCAACACTTATTCTAAATGATTATATTTGGCTATGAGTTCTTCACGTTTAGCTAAATATTCTTTCGTTATTATGCTCAACCTTCTTTTAAGGACACCTTGTAGGAACTTGCTTACCGTATCCATATCGTTCAAAGTATTGATTTTATTCACACCATACCTTTGACCTAGTTTCATTAATTCTGCTTGGATGTCTTTTTCATAAGTATCAATTGATAATATTTCCTCTGAAGTTCTAGTCATATCATTTTCCTTGATTTCTTGGCGCTTCTTCATAAATTTCAAAAACTGTTTTAATTGTTTCAGTGTATTTACTTCAAGGAAAGAAGCTTTATTATTAACATTCCAATCTTTTAATACAGAGTAAAATTCCTCCCACTTAAGTGCTTTGCAATGCGATTTTAAAATAGTAGAATAATAAATCAACCATTCTCTCCTATCATCCTGATTCATCTCTATAAATGCATTATTTAACACTCTGTGACAGTTCTCAAAATCGTATATTCCAGAATAGATATTTGCCAATTGTACATAATTCTGAAATGAAGGGGTACTATTCTTGAATCTTGTCTCGACTTTGACGATTTCGTCTCTTTTATCGGATTGGGTTCCTTTCATTGATAGCAACTTCTTTTTCAACCATAATAATTGAATTTTCATGGTCATATGAGAATTAGGGTGATATATGTCCTTTGTCATCTGATCTATCATTGTTGCTAAATTGATATATCCACCATTCAAGCACGTTTGAAGTAAAATATAAAACATGTTCACATGAGGCATGACTCCATCACGGCATCTGCTAATTAATAAAGTTTTAGCTTCAATCAAATCGTTGTCCTTTAATGCAAACTTAAATTTTGTGTATGTAACACTATCAGGGTACGATAGATTGCGTTTATCCCTCCAAAATAGTTTACTTTTCTTAATCCAGGGGAACGCATGCACATAAACAGGTACAGCTTTTAAAACTAATAACATTTCATTCCTATACTCTTGTGATATTATATTATTGGCATTATTGAAACACCTATAAAGGGATATGAACATTTTCTTTTCACTTAGTTTTGAATGTATTTTTAGTAACTCCTTGTAATAGTCAATTAGATCCTTTAGTTTACCATTTTTAATAAAATATGATATTATTCCAGCATGAAAGTCACTATCAAGTTTAATATCTCGATCTTTATCAACGTATTCTAAAAGTTTCTTTATTTCTTGTATGTTATTCAATCTCGTATATGCTTTGAGTAGTGTTAAGTAGAACAACCGGCGTTCCTTAACATTATCCTTCAACAATTCGGAATATTTTTTAATTTCTTCTGTAATCTCAACTGGAATATCACTAACTACCAAGGTATTATTCTTAGTTTTGGCAAGGGAAAACAACCTATAGTAAAAATTAGTTAATTCATATCTAATCGTAGAAGTGAATTTGCACTTTTTGACGCTTTCATTATTAAGAAACGTATTAATTCTTTCTTCATCTCCGGATAATAAGTATGTTCGGTACATTAAAGAATTGATGTTTATATTATATTCTGATAGATCAACTCCCCCGGGCCTGTAATGAATCCACAATTGATAGAAATAGTTCATAGTTTTGTAATTTCGAACAGTATTCAAAAATTTTAAAAGTTTATAAAAGTCCCGCGATGATAAAGGAAAAGTTTCCTTATTAGTCATTACCTGTATAAAGAATTCTTTGGCTACTTGAAGGTTATTGTTTTCGATAAATGACCGAAGACCTAATAACGTAACTTCAGATTTTATTCTGGAATATTTGATATAGTGGGAGAATAATTTTTCACAATTTTCATAATTTGAAAGCTCTTCCTCACATTCCATAAATAGTTCCAAAAGTAAATCTTTATTAGTATCTGTTATACCGTTTATATTATTCTCCAGGAAGTATTTGAGATATGAGCTATAATTGGTATATATTCGATGGATCTGAGTGTACCTCTTTAACTCTTTTAATGATATTAGTAAAAGTGTTAATTGTTTCGCATTGAATATTGTTCTTCTGTTACTAATTCTTTTAATAACAACTTCGATGGTCTGAGGATCACCTATGCAAAATTTATATTTCCAAATAATATTAAAAGTGTCATCATCAACTGCAGGTATTCCAGCAATGAAGCCTCCTCCGCTTGAATCTAAATTATAAGTCTCATCATATAAACTCACAACTGGATGAGTCTGTCCAGACATAGTTAAGGGTGTTTCTATATAACTATTTCTGATCCATTTCGCTAATTCTTCATTTTTTTCATTTATCTTCAGTTTATTAAGATTGGAATTACTATTTAAAGTAGGTGATATATTGTTTAAAATCATTTCATTGGAATTAGATTTATTCACATCTTTTAATGTAGTACTTTCTTTGTTTATTGATGTTGTATGATAATGACATGTATTGTTTAATGGTTCCATATTTAGCAAAAATAGTATTCTTGTCTGTCGATTCAATATTCCACGTCCCACAAAAAGCCGCCTTCGTATCATGGTAGTTTGTTACTGTATTAGATATAAGGGAAAGTTAAATGAGAAACAAATGCAATGTTCATGTAAAATATGGTAGATTAATAATAATATTAAAAGAAGAAAAAATATGACTGAATATTGGTGATAATACAGGTAAATTTATCGTAGAGGGGGGAATTATGTACAGTATTTTCTATAGTCCTAACGATTCTTGTGAATATAAACAAAATGAAGTTGGTAGTTGTATGTTTGGTTGGATTCTTCCCTGAAATGGAGAATGGAAAAACAATTACACGTTTGAGTTCAATCTGATATCCCTATCCAAAATAGATGGAGAGATGATTAAAAAAAAGGAAAGATCTAGATGACGTGCTCCAAAGCACAATTAAATATTTACAGGGCCCTTATTAATTCTTTAGCTGGTAGTCTCTTTAACCGCTTCAATACATAAATAAATTCCCCTGTTACGTACTTCCGAAAAGTCACCGTTCTTTTATTTAAAGATGGATTTTTAACGTTAATACCTTTCGGTGCTCGAGCTTCACGAGAATCCCCGGCGCGATGCACGGGCGTTATTACACAGTTGTAACTAATTACATAACATTGATCTTATACCCAAGTAAAGGAACGTTATATTACGACCCTTATTGGTCGTAAATACATTTGTAACGACGTTGAATACCATTATACAAATACAACTCCTTATCAGCAATAGTGTAGTAGAAACCTGATAGCATTGCTACTTTCAGACTTGGAAGGAATGCCACTAAATGATCCATATATCCATTAAAGAAATGAGCCACACATACCAACAGAGCATGGAAGATATTCTCATCGAAATTACATTTATAATTATGAAAATGATGAATTTGTTCATATCCATGAAAATTCCAGTATATATTTACAGGGTTATACTTAAAACAATTCAAATCCCAGTCAATTTCATATCGATTCCTTTGATCTAGCATGTCACCCACATATCCGAACATTACTGGAGGGATAATATCTTCATAAGATCCTGTCTCTCTAGAGTAATATTGGTGGTTCATTAAATATTCATCAAAATAGGGTAAATATTTCTTACAATGTGAGCAAGTGCAACCGTTCCACAATAAATCACAGACAATTATTTCATATAAACTAATTGACTGTAGCATTCGTGGTACAATTAGTTTTTCTAAGGATTTAAAATTAGGTAATATTTCTTCATAAAATTTTCTTCTCCTATAGTAGTTACCTTCAACAGTATCGGTACCTAATCCATTTAATGGCGGATCATGTCTTATACATAACTCTTTTAGTTGCGTTTCATAGTTTGGTAAACATAATAGAAATTTCCCAACTGATGCATCAAAATGTTCTTGAAGGGTATTATCACCTTTATTTTGATAGAGAGAATCTGCTAAGGCAATCTTATTTAATTTCTCCATTTGAGGTGCTAATAATTCTAAGAAATTATCAATGCAATTGCAGTATTCTATATGACAACAAAAATTAATCTCTAACTTTTCAATATTATTGATTTCAAATGTTTGAGAAAAGTAATCATATATTAATTTACCTGACGTATCGTCCTGAAAATGAGTAAAACTGAATTTCAACGCTCTTACATTCTTGAATAATACTTTATTTCTATTTAACAATTCTAAAATTTCCATAAAATTCAGATGTTCATCAGTTAATAAAATTTCTAATGTGTCGAGTTGGTTGATTAATATATTCATCAGAGAATCATCAATAATAATTGTAGGGTCAAAACTAGAATCAATGTTAATTTTCATGCTAGTGACATCTGATGCAATGCTATCACCTTCGAAGAACATAAAGTTGTATAGTTCTAAATATTTTAAGGATTCTATTAAATGTTTTTTTTCTGTAAACTTACTTGAAACCATAGGATCCCTTATTAATATCTTTTCA
This sequence comes from Maudiozyma barnettii, assembly GCF_903064755.1. Classification (NCBI taxonomy): domain Eukaryota; kingdom Fungi; phylum Ascomycota; class Saccharomycetes; order Saccharomycetales; family Saccharomycetaceae; genus Maudiozyma; species Maudiozyma barnettii. Next base: position 105,437 of record NW_024545239.1, on the reverse strand, counting down.
ATTGTTTGAATATTGGATATGATGGATATCAGTTGGCTAACTAACTGCTGTGTCCCAGATATATCAGTAAAAATAGAATCATCAAGAATGAATTCTTTAACTAAATGTGAATGTTTCTCCAAGACAGATATAAACTGTTCAATTCTATCAAAAAGAAAAAGATCATTCTGGTCGTTGGTCTTCTGAATCGATCGATAACCACTTATATATGTAGTATTGCAATCTAGATAACATCCTTCCACTCTCAATATAGGGTTTTTAGTTATATGAATCTTATTATACAGTTTTGGTAATGCAATTTTGTCGTACAGTTTCTTGGAAACTAACGCCAGGTTGAGAAGTTCATTTTGATTTAAAAAATAACTGACGTTCGACCAAACAGTCAGGAAATTGTCGGTCTCAGATATATCAAAAGTTGACATTTGTTTATGATGCTAGATAGTCTGATGAAGGTAGAATATATGTTACTTTTTTGTATTTCTTGAATATGATCTAAAAGTTATTTATGTTCTTATTGTCATCCCAAAATATAAGGACAGCTTTAATGGGCGATAAAACTCAACAAATTTCTGGCTAAGATTTGTGCATCGCCGTGCCTCGAATTGAGAGTTCGTTATTAGGGTTTTGAAACAGGGCGCGAAACTAAAATTGCTTGCCCATCTCAAACCCTAATTTAGTGGTATCAGGACTTTGTTTACCTAATTTCTTGTATTTTTACTATATTTTAAATCCTTACATCTGTAGTCATACATATCCCTCTTGCTAACTAGGTTAAGTCTTATTTGTAAGAACAAAATCATGTATAATTCTATATGTTAATGTGGGAACAAGTGAGAAAAAATATAGATGTCTAAATCAGATTAAAGAAGCTGGTCTTAAGCCATAAGTCACTTCTTGTAAACAAAAAGTAAAAAGTAATGAAATAACCAAAAATACATGAGGTATTTTAGAATACATTCCGGTAAATCAACTAAACTTAGCAATACTGATTTGGTTGTATAAGAATATATAAGAAGGCGTTAAGTAGTATAAATATTTATATTTAATGTACATACATTATTGCTATGTTTAAATTATGCATTTAGGAAACCTGATAAGATCCCTAGGAGATCTGAAAACCTATCCTGAAAAGGGACTAGCTCTCGCCCCAACCATATTCCTAGTTTCTAGATGAACAAACTCCATTAAAAACAGTTTAAAATTTTATAAATTGTTTAATTATCGATATATACATATTCTGAAACAATTGGATGTACGTGGCAACCATTTAATATTAGGTTTAATTCCTCCGATTTGTCTGGCATAAACAATTCAACAATTTTTTGTAACAAAATTATGATTGAAAATGGGAACGGGCTCGAGAGCCATCCTTGAGGACCATCAACTATTTTGTCTTTGTTGATATTATTACTTAAATCAGTTAAAAAATCTTGGCAGTAAACGAATAGCTCCTCTGAAACGTCATATTTTTTTAAAATTGAAATGTACTCAGATATTAATTCGATATTATTCCTATATTGATTATCTTCTTCAGCGTTGAATAAAATATGTGTCTGTTCAGTTAACTGCAAAAATATATTGTTACTGGAAAGATACTTCATCACCTCTTTACTTAAACATTCCTTAATTTCCATGTCTGTGCAATATTTACTTAACAAATCATACAGCTTTGAAGATGTTACAACAGCACTTATCTCTAATGGAGGTTCCTCTTTATTGAGTAATTCCTGATTAATAAAACGAGCAGCTTCATTCCTAATATCAATATCATCATCGCTCAACATTTTATGAATAAGAGTCAACACCTTTACTTCTTGCGTATTTTTTGAAAAATTCTCCACAGAACGTAAAACTGATAATCTAGTATCCTCACTAGAAGAATCCTTCGCATATCCAGCTATTATATCCCAGTATGAATCAAAATCAGTGGCGGAAGTTGTTGAACCTAAGATTTCTAGCACAGCTAGTTTCATAGTTCTTGAATTTTCTGAATTGATAAGTGATAGAGCAAGATTTTTGTCAATACCTTGTTCGACTCCTTTTAGAGCTTTCACTGCAGAAGCCTTGACATTTGGAAGAGTCTTATCTATTTGTAATAACTGGAGTAGTTGTTCTACAAGTTTATTTTTTTCATTGTCATCGAGCATTCTCAATAAATCATAGTCAATAATAAATTGAATGGCAGTATCTTGAACTTCATATAAACTTGAGTGGATACTGTTATCGCACAACATGAAGACTATTTCACTTGGTCCATAAGCCAAAAGAATGTCAAGTGCGGTCGATAGACACAATTGTTTACTTCCATCTGTTTCTGGAAAGGAGTTATGATATAAGAAATATATCTTTAGGTTATCGAAGAAGTTGGAAGATATATTTGATATTGTGTCTGGCGATTTCTGAAGTACCAACTTAATTATTTTGAGATAGGTCATACTTGTTTGAAAACATATATTTTCCTTTGTAAACAAAGAGGATTCTTGAAATAACATATTGACAAGGGTAGTGTAACTCTTACTATCATTGGTGTCATCATAAGTAGATATATCGTTGATAACGTAATAGACAGTAAACAATGAACCATGTAATAGATTTTGGTTTGATAGCGCTGGCTTTTTTATCAACGATAATGCCTTCATGAATGGATCCTGATGCAGAGATGCTATGACCCTGGCTGCAACATCACGGATCTTCCAATTGCCGTCACAAAGGAATTTTTCAACTTCGTTTAGCATGTCATCCAATTCGCCTGAACCAGGATTGGATTTTATTGAAAGTAAAATGTTTAGTGCTAGGAAAATGGATTCATATTTGAACTGATCTTGTGATCCTGGAGTGTTGCATGCATTAGTTGATGCTAAAATTTCTAACATTGACTCCTTGATACCTGAATACTTTGTGAAAAATAGTCGAGCACTTAAGGCTTTACCAGACTTTCCGAAAATTCTATTTTGAATAGAAGTAAATAGCATTAAAGAACAGTTTCTAAGAGCCCATATGTCGGAAGTAAAATATTTGAACGATAATTGCAGAGCGGCAGCGACATATGGTTGACAAGAATCAGATAAAGTAGATTCAATAAATATAGCTTTAATACAATTAAAAGCATTTATTTGGGGAAGGTCCAATTTATCCTGATGTTCTGGAATCTTTAAATTAGCCATCTCAAATAGGGTAGAAAAGACATTCTTTAATTTGGGTCTTTGTTTGTCTGTCTCAGCACGTAAAATATTTGTTAATAAAAATGGCAGCCCACCCGATCTTCTCGTAATATGCTGCGTTTTTGTTTGGAGTTCCTCTAATATCAAAGTTAACCACATTTCTAGTTGAGCAGGAAGATTCTTTTCACATCTTATGCAACATTCCTTAAAACTAGGCAGTACGGCTTGAAACGCACCACTATGACGAATGGAAAATAATTGATCGATTAACAGGTCACCAATTGACATCAATATATGTTCTGAAAGAGGATATTTATCTAGTAGGACAATTAATATAGCAGATATTTCTTTAACTGATCTATATGCATAACTAGATAACACTTGGTCTGATACACCGCTATTTAGAAACTGCTGCGGAACTAAACTATCTGATGCATCGTAGCATAATATGTCTCTAACTAATTCCCAAACATCTAATACGATATCCCAAACATGTTTAGTTATTATTTCAATAGTGATAGTAAGGGCATTTAAATCTAATTCGTTTAAAATTAGACTCAGCGATGATAAGTAGCTACTAATTTTATTGTTGACATTAGATATGTAATCACGTTGCACTTTTGCGACTTCCAGATCTATTTTCTTAAGAAGATTGTTTAAATAGCTTGATTGGTCTGGTATAATATGAAATAAAAAGGACTCTAATGTGGCTGCAATATCCACGTTTTGGTAAATCTCCATATTGTTATGCATTACATCGGTAAAATGTGGGATATCAATTTTCGCTAATATGGATTGGGATGTTTGAGATTTGTTGAACATTAATAAAGTTTCTTTTGATAATTTACGAATATCAGGAATGTTGTCAGAAAGATTATCTACTAGAAGCCTAAATATTGTTTCATCCTTGCTCAACGATACATCAAATGGATATTCCCTCGGTTCTTGTTTGTACAGATATTCTTCCGGGATATCTTTGTCGATACCAGAACAAATTAGTACATTCATGATTTGTATTGACATTAATTTTCTATGGTATTGAATACCTGGTATCATTTCACTTTTCAAGAACTTGACGATCCAACTCAGAAATGACAAATACTGATCTAAATATGTTTGCAAATCAGATTGTTCCTCAGGAAACTTCTTTACCTTTTGGAGTTTTAATAATTGTCTGTTCAGAGCATAAGCAGAATCTCTTATTCTTATAATAAAATTCTTGAAAGAACTTATGAAGTAGTTTCTATTTTCTAATTCTACATCCACGAAGAATATTCTCAAGTTCCGTTTAATAATGTCGAAGATATAAGGTTGTACAGATTTAGATTTTTTACTTGCGAAAGTCAGAATTTCAAATGTAGCAAGTTTATATTCATCTGTTTGAAGAAAGCATTCTAGTTGTTCCAGAGAAATTAATTTACTATCATGGAAAGGTTCTTCAACTGAGATATTTTGACCAATTTTCAATAATGATAACAATAAAGCTGGATTATTTTGAAAATCCTTGCTTTGTAGAAATTGAATAAATGCCTCGGAGGGCATACTCTTAAATAACGGCGTTAAAAAATATAACGATATAGGTTTTGTATATTTTATCTTTTGAAGGTTAGAAAGGGTGGGTTCATTCCACAATGATGTCCATGGCAGAATATTTTTAATCTCATTTCCAAAATGCATTTTGTATATATTGACTAACACATTGACTAAACATTTCCCGATGGCATTGGATAAGGATTCCTTAGATATTTCATCTAGGGCACTTTTTATAAAATGAGGTCTCTTCTTCAACATAGTGTACATATCTAAATCAATTGCAAAAATTTCAATCAGGTTATAATGAATACGTAACAACGAAGGGACTGTTAAAATATTATCAAGCCAAAATGACAAATACGCATTATATTGTGCATCTGAAAGAATAATCTTTAGTAAGGTCAATAGTTTGTTCAATAAATCTCTTAATGCATTGCTCAATGTGGGTGTACTATCTGACCAAAAATCTATGATATATCGAAGAAGTGCATTGCGGTTCTCGTTTGATAATAGTTCACTTGCAATTACATTGGAAAAGCGTACACTGTTGATCTTTTTATTTTGAATAATTTTTGTAGATCTCACCATCCATATTGAAAATGTATCAATTAAAATTAATCTGTACGAATCACTTAACGTAATTGAGTTATCCTTGATAGGCTTTAATAAATTTTCAAAAATAGTTATCAGTGTATCGACGGTTCCATCACTATTATCCTCTTTAATTCTATTGACAATATCTCTCTGTAACAGATATGCCTTTGCTTCTTTTATAATTTGATCCATCGTACTAAAACGCCACGTCTCTATTTTAGATTATGTAATATCCAGCTCTGATCAGAGTAGTAACATTATTGGTATGTGCTTATTCTTTCTGATATGTCGAACTTTTCAAACATTTGAAGATTGCTTATCTTAGTCGACCTCATCGCACAAATTTTTTTCGCACACCAAAAAAATTGTGTAGTAGTAATTATCAAAATATCTGAGGACAAAGTTAAATAGCGAAATAAAAGTAGATCAATTGAATACGAATTAGATATTTTATATTTTATATATTATATAGTATTATTAAGGTACACATAACCTTACCGGTTGTCGGTGTTTTAAAATTAGTTTTTTCTCTTTTCATAATGATACAAAACGATGCAACAACAATGACTATGAACTCATGCATAACTTCTCAAAATAGCCGTCACAAGAAATAATTAGAAAGCGAAAATAAATCATAAAGCATTTAGAAATAGACTTACTGTACGACTTTTCGATAATAAGATGCATATCTATAATTTTTTTAGTCTTGATAAATGGAATAAATTGTAAAAGTATGACAAGGTATATTAATGGGAGTGGGTGGAATAAAATATTGTTTCCAGTAGAAAGTCATTGGTAAAATTTATAAAAGAGCAACGGACTTTGCAACCCAGAACAAAAAAAAAATTAGAAATGGAAGAACTATTATATTCACATCTCTTCGCTTAGATATCATCGATATCCAATTCATCATCGTCATCTTCTTCATCAGAGTCATCGGCGTTACCGAACTCGAAGTTAACATCTTCATCAGAGTCGAAACCGAAGTTTTCACCTTCGTTAATCTTGGCGTTCTCTGGAAGTTCACCTTGGTTCTTCAAAGTTCTAGCTTCATCTAGATTGTACTTGTGAACAACATCACATTGGTCGTCTTGGAAATCTCTTAGAGAAACCAAAATGATATCACCTTGGCCCATCCAAACCTTCTTTCTCAATTTACCTCTAATGTGAGCCATTCTCTTTACACCATCGAAACAACTGGCTTCGACTCTACCGTTACCAAGCATCTTGGTGATTTGAGCATACTCTTGGCCATCTTCCTTGTAGTAAAGCTCACGCTTTGGACCATCGGATTCGTTCTTTCCTCTTCTACCTTTTTTACCACCTTTGGTGTTCTTCTTACCCATGATGTACTAGTTCTGGATGTTTAGTTTATTGACTAGAATCTATATATGATAAATATAGCAAACAAAAAATACGTAATATTTAAACTCTTCTTATTACAATGTTACAAGTGAAAAATTTCATTACTTTTTCGTTGCTTATATATTATACGTTATTGACACTCTAAATTTGTTATTTAAGAGAACGATGCACGCAAAAGCGAAATCAAAATTATCTCTTTTTCTTTTCTGGTATGTCTCTACGTTGTTTGTCTGATTTTCTGAGGGACGCAAAATTTTTTCTTTCTTCGTTTTACCGTACACCTAGTTATATTCGTCTCTAGTGATTGAAACGTCTAAAATGACAATAGTACGGGATCAAATACAAATAAAATGTCACAATTTAATACTTCTTTTATTTAAGATCATATATATATTTGAATAGTTTCTTCTTTTTTCATTTGTTTAAGAATTAGATATTCGGGACAAGGAATTCAACAATTCATTAAGACCAGTAATATGTTCCTTTGCAAATGTGGAAACAGAACCTCTACCGTAGGTAATGGTATGTCCAAACTTGAAATCGCCATTTTTACTACATTTGTTTATTACATTAAAAATAGGTTCTAAAATGGGGGATGAAGAGCCAGCAACTAGCATGAAATCTATTGGTATCATTGACATCTTGCCTGAGTTATCGCTCTTAGTCTCTGTGTCTGTTTTTGGTTGAGTGATCTTTGTTGTGTGTGACAGTAATTTCTTAAAATTTGCAGCAACACTACTAACATTATTAGTTTCATTGGTGTTGTTATTAGTTTCATTATTCATAGTAGCACTATTGTAAAAATTTAATAGAAATTGTAAAGCTTGGACTGCCAACCCTTTTTGTTGCACGTAAATGATATCGTTAAGAACATAGGCATGAACGTCTTTATCTTGAAAAGTTGAGTTTATATGTGTAATAATATCACCAATTGTTCCTTTAACACGTTCTTTATCAATTGCATTTTCAGTATGAAATTTCACCAAGGAATCTGAAACTTTGTAATATGACCCTGGTAATCTTTCCATTTTATCATCAAAGATTTTGATTACATCAGTTCTCCAATCAATTTGATCAGCCATATTGTACCAATTATCATCTATTCTGATATATGCACCGTTTTCTGCTAGTAATCCAACATTGGGTGACCTATTGTAAAGAATTTCTAACACAGATTTTGAAAATGAGCTTAAAACAAATACAATATTTGCCTTATCTGATGCTAACTCGTTTAAAATATCTAAAGTTCTTGCTAATGGTGGTTTTGAAATTTTTAAAATAAAAAATCTCTTTTCAGATTTGTTATATTGAGTTTGCAAAGAAGTCAAATTCATCTTAAACAATGTAGATCTTTCCTCATTAGCCTTCCAAGACATATTAATTGAATTTAAATTTCTTTTGATCCAATTATCGGAATCATAAACAATAATTGTTTTCAACAGATTTTTCCAATTGGATCGTTTTTCAATGTTGGGTAATTGAATTCCTCTCTTAATTGCTTCAGAGACACACTTAATATCCCATGGGTTGATTATTAACGAACCATCTGCTAATTCTGAGGCACTACCGGTGAATTCTGATAATAATAATGGTGCATTTTTCTCTAATGATGAAGCAATAAATTCATGACATGATAAGTTCATACCTTCTCTTTGTGAATTCACCCAAAATAAATCAGCTTCAGAATTTAAAGCTAAATACTGTTCATATGAAAGATCTTGATATAAGAATACTACCGGTGGTGTATCGCCAATAGATACTGTAAGTTCATTGATACGATCACCAATAATTGCGATCTGTTTCTTCAGATTTTCGTCATTGGAGGATCCAATACATATTTGAATTAAAGAGACTTCGCCAATATATTTGGGATTATCTAATAAGAATTTCTCAAACGCAGTCAATTTTTGTACTAATCCTCTTACTCTATCAAATTGATCTCTAGAGACAATTAATTTTGTATCATTCCAACGTTCTCTAATGGCATTTCTCCATTCTTTAACTGTTTCATCTTTAAATAATTGCAATTGTAGATCTAATGCATCTATCCCTATTGGGATATTCCCAATTTTAATAAAATTTCCTTGATATTCAATCACAGTATCATTTTCTATAGTATCTGCCATTAATAGTCTACTACATGTTTGAATAAAATGTTTTAAATATTCTTTAACTTGGAAACCAATAAAATTTGCACCTAATAGACCATCGAGTATGTCTTCTCTATGAGCTAAACATCTAAAAACTTCACTACTAGGAAAAGAAATATGAAGGAAAAACCCAATTTTAGCAGTTGGTAACTTATTTCTAACCATCCTTGGTACTAACATTAAATGATAATCATGAATCCATATTGTATCACCAGGTTTATATTGTTCTATAAGTGTTTCTGCAAACAATTGATTTACTCTTTGATAAAATTTCCATGAATGATCCTCGAAGGCCTTTGATAAAGGATTATCAGGAATTTGATAATGTAAAGTAGGCCATAATATTTGTTTACAATAATTTTTATAACAACCTCTAAATGTAGTATCGTCTGTTACTACAGGGAAACAATTAAAATCATAATTATAAGTAGAAACAATACCGTGAATTGTCTCCTCCGACAATTCATCTGTTGCAATACCCATTGTACCAATCCAAGATACATGATTTACTAAAGGATCATCAGGAAATTCTTTCATTGTATTTTGTGTAATAAAACTATTAATTGCATTTTTTAAGGATCCATTTCCTTTCATATCATTTGGAATTAAATTACAAGGTAAATCTTCAAACAACGTATGTGAATTATCTAATATTTTAGCCTTTAATGTAGGATCTTGATTTGAAATCCCACCAAATGGTGGAACATCATATGTTGTTTCATTCATAATACTTTTATTATCATCTAAATCAGAATCAATTTGTTGTATATGAGGTGGTAAAGAAGTAGGTACAATTTTGGAAGAAGAATATTTTAAAGTTGAATTTAGTCTTTTCAAAGAAGGTTGTTGTTGCTGTCCAGTTTTTTGTCTATTTTGAATACTATGTTTTAATAACGATTTATTAACACTTTTCAGTAAACTTTCTGTTGGATCATCACATATTGAAGATTTCAAAGGTTGTGGTGGTAAAGATCTAGAAGGAGAAGCCGATCTATTCATTGTAATATTAGTAGAGCTACCAAAAAAATTCTCTACTGATGAATTAGTTGGATAAAGGTTAGGAGGTGGTGATCCAATATTAGTAGGAGCATTTGATGTCAAACTTTCCATAACTTGTTCGGAAGATACTTGCCTATCGATTGCCGTAGTTGATTGATTTCTTTTAAAGTGTTCAGTATTTAAAATCAATGAATCCTGAGATAAATTATCGGGATTTAATACATTTTCCCTATAAGGAGTTCCCACTGGAGAAATTACTCTATTAATTGGTCGAATGTTTTCGATAGTATTGCTCTCTTCTTCTGCATGCTTATCCTTCAACAGGTCCTTTGTAATATTCTCTACATTTTCCACATCAAATTGAGGCTTATAAGGTAAATAGAGTGATGCAACCAGTAAAGTCATATTAACAAAAATTTATTATTTCGTGTAATATATTCAAATATTAAGATACTTCTATCTGTTTTATTTTGTTTGTTTGTATATATAAGTTTACTTTTCAGAATATGCCATCCCTTCTTGTACCCTTAAATATTCAGATTCATTTAAAAAGAGTTTTCCTATTCCAATCCTTCCTCCATATATATATATATATGTATATATATTAATAAGAAATACTTTGAATATATTAATAGATACGGGATGCTATAAATTTGAAGAAAGGAAGGATAATTAATAACCGTCTCCAGACTTGTTTGTGTCATTATCCCCCCAAAATATGCAACTTGTACGTATATATGACTTTCTTGACCCCTCAATGGCTAATATAGTTTGCGAAATAATGTTTGATTGCAATATTGTCTCGCTCGCTCATTCGTTCCCTTTTGAATCTTCGTCCCTCGCTGTCTGCTTCCACTTTTTGTTTCTCGCTGTGGCAAGTTTCTGCTGCGGTGCGGTGTGTGGGTGTGTGTTGGCCCATTTTATTACTTTAACGAATTCCCCCCTCCTTTGGTTGCAAACCCTAAAGAGGGCTGAGAGGGGTTTGCTTGGGGGAAGGGGCGAGGAGATGAGGGGAGAGGGGGGGGGATTGAACTAGTGGGTGCTTTTATTGATTAATAGTGATTTAACGGCTAAAACTCTGAGGGTTTTTTCACTATTTATGACATAATTACAAGTAGAACCATGCAGACATGTGAGAAGTTTGGAAAAAATGTTACGAATGAATGAAGAAGAACCGGTTGTACCATTGGTAGATGCACATTGCCATGTCTTGACGAATCCCTCCAAAGTCGAACCAGAACATGAATTGTCCAATCATAGGATAAGTAGAGCCTTGATGTCTAACAATCCTTATGATTGGAATAGATTACAATCGACTCAGTTTGAAGGAAACGATAGAAACTTGCCTCAGTATAAAGGTTTTGGTATCCATCCTTGGTATTCTCATTTATTTACATTAGATCATAACAAAACATTAACTAAAGATGAACATTATAGACAGGTACTAATTTTCAAACAAACAGATGATACTATCTTATCGAATTTAATTCAGAATGTATTACCGGATCCTGTGTATATAGAAGATTATATATCAAAGATAGATTTTAATAAGGTGGATCTAATCGGAGAGATTGGGTTGGATAAATCGTTTAGTGTACCATCTAATGGATTTTATCAAGGTCATGATAGTAATAATATAATTACAAATACAAGAATAAAAGTCTCAATGGATCATCAATTGAAAATATTTAATAGAATGTTACAATTAGCATGTGTTCATTCATTGAATGTTTCTTTACACGATGTGAATTGCCATATGAAATTACTTGATACTTGCCAACAACATTTATTAAAGAATCCAGCTATTAATATATGTCTTCATTCTTATACAGGATCGATTGATTTCTTATTAACTCAATGGATTAAAACTTTCACTGAAGATAGAATATTTCTTAGTGTGTCTCAGTACATTAATTTTAAAAAAATTGAAGGAAATATAGATTATTCACAAGTACCACAGAAATGTATCCTGACAGAAACAGATTATATTGTCGATAGTAACAATATAACTGATATATTTTTACAAGATTCTTTGAAGAATACTTTGGAAAATTTAACAAATGTAATACCATTAGCTTCATCACAAGACACAAGAAAACTTGTATACGAAAATTTCTGTAGATTTATGCATACGTGATATATGTATATATATACATCTGAAAAGAGGTATACATAATAATAATTATCTTCTTATGTATGTACACCTCTTTCTGTATTTATTGAGCTTTCCTTGAAATGATGACTTCTGAAACCTTCTTCATTTTTTCTACGGTTTTTGCAATCTTTTTATAAGAAGAAAGGAAAAATAGAAAATCTATATCAGTTTCCATTTCTTGAATATAAACAGTTAAGATAGACCTGGTAAAGAGACTTAAGGGAAAGGTATTGATAACAATACTTAAATATTATATTAATTATACTTCCATTGATAACATTTTTTTTTCCAAAATCACAAACCAAGACCAAATGGCCAGAACTACAAATTCAAACAGTGAGTCGGATTCGAAGTCCGGTAGATCAGGGAAGACTAACTCGGGTAATTCCAAGACTAATACCAATGGATCAGGATCCATCCAAGGGAATAACCAAGGTAAGCAGAGACTCACTGCAGCACAACAACAATATTTAAAGAACTTGGTCGCTACACATATCACCGATAATCATCCAAATATCGTGAATCCACGTACCAATCCTGCGGATTTTGAAAATTATTCAGATAATTTCTTACGTAATTATAAAGATCATTTCAATTTAAATACTCCAGATAATATGACGTTTAGAGGGTACCTGTTGGGTTCGAAATTGGGTTCAAAGACTTATTCATTTGAAAGAAATATGATAGGGAAACCTGATGCAAGGATACACAAGAAAGAGTTATCGAATGAAGTAAAAAAACATTTTGATTCTGCATCCATAAAAGAAATGGAATGTATTCCACAATTTATTTACAAAGTAAAAAGTCAAAGAAAGAAATTCAGAATGGAATTTAGAAGTGGGAACCATCAATAAGTGGATGTAAATCATATTTCTTTGGAGGTTTCTTTTACATACACGATTGGAATTCATCATGCCTATAGTTTTTTTACAAGAACGTACATCTCCTCATATAACCAATTGTCAACAGGCATTGACCACATTACTACATAGCATTAATAATATTGTAATATATCAAATACATATCGAACTAATTATCTTTTTTTTATATTGTCTTTGCTTTTAGTCAGCTGTTGTTGAGTTGAAAAAAAGAGAGAGACAGAATGGGAAAAAGGGCCCTCAAAGGAAAGAGGGCGAAAGGATTGTATTATACTAATAGACCGTTTTTGACAGATAACTATTTACAGAATAATATATATTTATATAAATTGATAAACGATAGGAACGAATACTGCCTTATTGTACAGAAGAGAGAGACAAATTAGAAAAAACGTATTAGTTGTTTTTGTCATTTCCATATCTTCAAATACAATGATGGATTCAAATATATTATCAATTATTATAACCTTATTGTTAGGTGTCTTCATACTGAAATGGTTCTTACAAAGCGATGCACATCCTTCAACCGATAGAATAAACAGAACACAAGTGAGAGGCAGGGGTTCCACAGGTCAAAGAGCCCGAACCTCTGGTAATGGACGTAATGAACATACTGTGACTCCCGATATGATACAAGCCGTGCAGAACGTCGCACCAACAATGGATGTCGAACAAATCAGATATGCTTTAAAACAATCGGGATCGGTGGAAATAACTGTGGAAAGATACCTTAGAGGTGAGAATTTCCCATTCCCACCAAATTATACGCCACCTGTTGTTCCTAATGGAGGTCGTCATTCAAGAGATGAAACCAGTAATGATCCAAGAAAGAGAAGTAATATTAAGAGTGATAATTTATTGACAAAATTTAAAATTAATATCAATGATCCTAATTGTGATGCTGAGTTTGAATCCGTAGAGTTTTCTGATTTGGATATGGATCAAAGAAGAAGATACATGGTATGGGAATCAAGAAGAAAAATGGAGAAACGTTTGGAGACTGATTCTGAATTGAAGTCATTATTAAATGACACGCCTATATCTGTATAAGCAATAATTTAAAAAAAAGATATATATATATATATATTAATAAATATTGTTAAAATTTCATTTTAGAATAATTTCCAAATGTTGTATCTATCGTAACTGTATTTTTTAATGGTGTCCACGCCATTCCATTTTCTCTCATATAATCATCATCAAAATTATAATGAATATATTGATCTGGAGGTTTTTCCGTTAAATGACCAATAATTACCAAAGAAGCACCTGCTTCAAAAGTAGTTATAATCTTTGTTGATCTATCTTTAGGTATTACTTTGAAATATACCAAACCTACTCTATCTCTTTCCCTTGATGTAGGAATTGGTTTAGAAACGTAATGAGTCACTATAAACTCTACATTCTTTCTATGCTCTGGGTTCCTTTGATTATAAAATTTGTTTAAGAATTCCAAAGATGTCGCGGCATTCTCATGATTGACATACATTTGTGCAATTGTATTTAGTGATATGGATTGACCTGGTTCACAAATTGGAACATACATTGGATATTCTGAAATATTGTTGATTTTTTTGAAGTTACTTAATTTTGTGAGTCGAAAGGCCTGTTTCAAGATTATCCGTTGTGATTCCATGGTTAAGAAAAACCCTGTACATTTAGGAGTCCATTTAATTTCCAAAAGTTGTTGGTTAGTGGATCTTCTTTCGTTACATTCTTGAATTACTCGATGTACTAACGAATATTCTGCCACGGGATCCAGATTGATGCTTAGTTGTGGTACCGGTATTACAAACCATTGAAATCGTGGTCTTGGTCTCATTTGATGGAAAAATGATTTGAATTGTTTAATATGTTGTAATCTATCGTCATATACTGTAATTTCTTCTAAATTCGGATAATTTCTAATGAAGTCAGCTATCAATGAACTTTTATATTGGAAAGTTGGTAAATTTGATGCTTGTCTACTTATACGTTTCTTTAAGCATACCGCATTAAATTTTAAAAAATTCGAATCCTTTGACCATTTGTTGTAAAGTGAATCATTATCTTCTGAAGCAACAGCCAACTTTCTTGTCACCGTCAACATCTTCTCCATCAAGGAAGAAAACGGCTCTTGTTTTCTTCCTGTCAACACTATCGAAATCGTTTCCGGATCCCGATAGGATAAGCTTGTCAACGAGAGCATTTGTTCGTTCCAAAACAGTTGCTGAGTGTCCGCCACGCACATTTTGAAGGATTCCTCCAAGAAACAAGGCTGATCATACCAGCCCCCAGTAGTCATGACATCGTTTGTCAAGAGGTTTCGTATTGCTCTATTTGAATACAGGATTCTATTGGGACTTGGGGATTTATATAGAGTGTTGTCGAAGTCGTAGATATGAAGTCGTTTCATCCCCGAGACATCTTTCTGTGGTATATTCAACTCCCCGGGACAACTATTCCATTTCTTCAGAGTAGCGTGGTTCATCGTGAGTACAGTGATGATATTGTAGATATGTATGTCGATGTATATATCGATGTATATATAGTAGGACTAATTTAATCTACCTAGTGTCAAAAATGGCATTACCAGTATTTTCAGTATTTTCAGAGTGATGAAGCGTGCGTGCCGCAACCGTCATTGCCATGGTTAAAGTATAACAAAGCCAGAGCAAGAACACAATACACCATTCTAAAGAATGTCATAAATATAAGTATAAGTACCTAAATATGAGTTGACCGTATGTGTATGGGACAGTGGTCAAAGAGAGCGGAGATACAGCTCAGCACCGTCTACTACGTCCGTGGTTATACCCAGGGTAACCCAAAGCAACGCAGGTGAAAAATTTCGCCAGTCGCCGTTCACAGAGCAGACCAACATACGCCAATTGCATTGTATCATTAGTCAATCACAACGTCCACACTGACATCACCGCCATCGCCAACGTCACCATTACTCTATCAACATTACTCTGTCACCTGCTCTGTCGCCTGCCCTCACTGAAGCTTTTTATCGCTGCCGATGCGCCACACGGAAGTTGAAATTCTTTTCGCTGCTGCCTGCGCTGCTGCTGCGGTTGTTTCTCTCGAGACCCACAGCAAAAGGATCGAATCGAGAATGCTTTTTGCGACTTCTCCGAGGATTTGTCACAGGATTATATAATCACAACAACAATAACAATACCACAGTTGCTGGTTGTTCGTGGTGCGTCAATAGAGGGAGCGGGAGTGGGAGTGGGACGGGGCAATTGCTGCAAAGTGAAATATTGGGATAATAGACGAACTGGAAGGAGGTCGGGAAACAACAAGGAATGGACAAGCCACTCGTTGTGCTCATCGTGCGTTCCTATTGTTCCTGTTGCAACTGAATAATTCTTGCAATACATATATAAGAGGGAGTATAAAGGCGATGAGCTCAGGGTTTGGAAAGTTTTTTGTATTTTATTTCTTATTCTTTTGTTGCCGTGTATATAAGAGTGAATAGCTATCGTTGTTTACTACACACACAGGTATGTCAGATACTACTAACACGACTAGTACGTCGACTCAACAAGTAGTCACGGCATTGGTCTCTAATAGTGTTATCTTCGGTGTGTTCATATCATTATTCTTACTGTTTAGAATCAAATTAAAACGTATCTATGAGCCAAAATCATCCTTTCAATTAATCAACGAAGAAAAACGACCCGACCCGCTACCAAAAGGGTTGTGGCAATGGGTCATGCCACTATTAAGAAAATCGGATAACTTCATTATTCAACAAGCAGGTTTAGACGGGTACTTCTTCCTAAGATATCTGTTTATCATTTGTGCATTTTGCACCTTTTCACTGATTTACATGTTTCCTATTCTGTTTGCTGTTAATGCTACGAATGGTGAAAACGAATCTGGTTTGAATCAACTGGCGTACACGAACGTTAAGGACCCCAAAAGGTACTACGCTCATGTCTTCATTTCATGGTCGTTTTATTGGTCGTTCATGTATATTGTCTATCGTGAACTATTCTTCTATACGTCAATGAGACAAGCTGTGTTGGCCTCGCCAAGATATGCTAAAAAATTATCGTCAAGAACCGTGCTGTTTCAAACTGTTCCAACGCAATATCTGAGTGAAACAGAATTCTCAAAATTGTTCGATGGGGTGAAAAGAGTTTGGATAGCGAGAGGTGCCAACAATATCGAAGATCTGGTGAAGGAAAGAGAAAAGATGGCTATGCAATTGGAATCTGCGTCTGTTTCTTACTTGAAACAAGCCATTACAAAAGTTCATAAAATGAGAAAGAAAAACCCAAGTACCATTATCGATGAAGAAATATCCACTTATATCCCAGAAAAGAAGAGACCTCACCATTCGAAAAACTTCTGGAATAAAATCATATTCAGAAAGACTGTGGACACCATATCTGAATTGAAAGAGGAATTACCAAAGATCAATCAGGAGATTAAAGATTTGCAAGACGACCATATCAATGGAGAACCATTCAACTCAGTATTTGTCGAGTTTGAATCCCAATACCAAGCTCAGGTTGCTGCTCAAGTCACCACATTCCATGCTCCGTTGTTCATGACCCCTGCATACATCGGATTGGAACCCAAAAATGTCGTTTGGTTTAATTTGAGAATGTTTTGGTGGGAAAGATTAAGTAGAGAAGTAGGGACAATAGCTGCCATTTGCGCATTGGTCATATTGTGGGCTTTCCCAGTGGCTTTCGTGGGTATGATTTCAAACATCACGTATCTAACCGATAAAGTCCATTGGTTACGTTTCATCTATAAATTACCAAATCAATTGCTGGGTTTGTTGACTTCATTGGCTCCAACCATCGCGTTGGCTGTATTGATGAGTTTCTTACCAAGAATTATTAGAGGTATGGCTGTCCTTCAAGGGTCGCCATCTAATCAAAAAGTAGAACATTTCACTCAAAATGCTTATTTTGCATTCCAAGTGGTTCAAGTGTTCTTAGTGACAACAATTACTTCTGCTGCTACATCCGTGGTGACACAGATTGTTTCGCAACCAACGAAAGCTATGGAATTACTAGCAACAAATTTGCCAAAGGCTTCCAATTTCTATATCTCATACATTATCCTACAAGGTATGTCCATTTCATCAGGTGCTCTGCTGCAAATCGTTCCTTTAGCAATATATTATGCGCTAGGGAAAATATTGGATTCCACTCCAAGAAAAAAATACAATAGATTCGTTAATTTAAGTTCAATGCAATGGGGGACAACTTACCCAGTGTACACTAACTTGGCAGTCATTGTCTTCTCGTATTCTATCATCTCTCCGATCATTCTATTATTCTGTGCATGTGGGTACTTCCTGCTGTATGTTGCATACTTGTACAATCTAACGTATGTGTTCAGTGAAGCTCCAGATGCTAGAGGTATCAATTATCCAAGAGCGCTGTTCCAAACAATGACAGGGATGTACATTGGGGAGATTTGTCTGTTGGGTCTGTTTGTCGTAGGTAAAGGTTGGGGTCCGGTTGTTCTTCAAGTGATTTGCATTTGTATCTCCGTCATCTTACATTTACAATTAAACCATGCATTCGATGATTTGATGACCGTTTTGCCGGTAGATACAATGAAACCATTGGATGGTAAGACAGATACTCCTTCGTTTAAAAATATTTATGACGGTCAAAGGAATCATGGAAAGGACACCATCAAGGAATTACCACAATTCCCAATTCCTAAATATCAACCAAAGAATCCTTTCAATAAC
Organism: Maudiozyma barnettii; assembly: GCF_903064755.1. Classification (NCBI taxonomy): domain Eukaryota; kingdom Fungi; phylum Ascomycota; class Saccharomycetes; order Saccharomycetales; family Saccharomycetaceae; genus Maudiozyma; species Maudiozyma barnettii. The sequence goes on along the minus strand of NW_024545239.1, from coordinate 86,889 downwards.
CCTAGTGACTCAAAATCAGGACTCAGTGATACAACATACCCTTATATGTATGATGAAACATTGGAGACTCCAGAAAATAACGTCATTGGAGTGCCATTGTTAGCTGATGGGGATACAGTGAGAATCCCACCGGCTCCATTCTACAAAAGATTTTTCAAACCACATATATATTGCTCGTACAAGGCGGTCAAGACAAGATTGCCTGAGATTTATGGGTTAATCGACCCAGATGAAGTCTTGGATGAATCACAATTATTACATGCTTATGATTTCCCTGCTGTAGGAGCTCAATGTCCATCCTTATGGATACCAGAGGATGAGTACGGTTTCTCAAAACAAATCATTAAAGAATTGGAAAATGTAGTAGATATATCGGATCGTAATGCCAAGATAGACACTACTGGTAAAATAACGTTCACAGGTGTCCCCCCAAAGAATGAAGGGGAAGAAGATAATGAAAATGATATATTTATGAATCACATCAAAGAGGAGTCCGAGGAACCTAAGGATTAAAACTTCCAAACTAATAACTAATACAATAAAACATTTTAAAAAATACATTATACTATACTGTAACAATATATACATATATCAGAACTCTTTATATTTAATAAAATTCATTTGCTTAATTAATCAATTGTATTGAAGTTATTGAAATTATTTAAGTCGTACTCGCATCTACTTCCAACAAAGTGGAGGTTTATTATAAAAATTAAAAAATATACATATAAATGGAAAAGGTTGTTCCCTTTAAAAGGGCAACTCGCTACCAAGATTAGCGATCACAACAACAATTAAGCTCAGTCAAAATATATATCTTACCTCAACAATGTTACGTATTACTACTCGGTGTGTAACAAGGTTAAATTTCAATAGAACTTTTGTTTCTCAATCAAACATATCAGGGTTCAAAACTATAAACCAAGGATCAAAATACTCCCCGAATTTCAAGCAATATCTTCGTATGCCAAATGATGAAGCAGGATCTTTCTTCCACGATATTCCTCTTGGATTGGCTCCTGAAAATGCTACAGTGAATATGGTTGTTGAGATTCCTAGATGGTCGAATGCAAAGTTCGAAATATCTAAGGAATTGCAACTTAATCCTATTATTCAAGATACAAAAAAGGGTAAACTAAGATTTGTGAATAATATATTTCCATTTAAAGGTTACATGCATAACTATGGTGCAATTCCTCAGACATGGGAAGATCCAACTACGGAGGAATTTGAAGGAATTGGACTGAGGGGAGATAACGACCCTCTAGACTGTTGTGAGATTGGTTCAGAAGTCTTAAATATGGGTGATATTAAGAAAGTGAAGATTTTGGGCTCTTTGGGCTTGATAGATGATGGTGAACTAGATTGGAAAGTTATTGTTATCGATGTTAATGATCCCTTAGCAAATCAGTTGCAGAATCTTTCTGACGTAGAGAAATATATGCCTACGCTACTCCATAATACAAGAGAATGGTTTAGAAATTATAAAGTACCGCAAGGTAAACCTAAAAATGAGTTCGCATTTGATGAAGAATATTTAGATGTCCCAAAGACTATATCCATAATCCAAAAATGTAACAAATCTTGGGATAAATTAATATCGGGAAAGGGTTTGGAACCATTTGATTCGATACCAATGACTCAAAGATCATCCAAAGATATTCAAATAGAGTCGAAGGCTGAAGTTGATTCACCTATCCCTGTAGAAACAAAGATATGGCATTACGTTTAATATGTACAAATGTCAATAGTTTGAAGATTACTTGTAAATAAACAAATTCTGTAATAATAAGATACTAAAACAACTTCTCGTCATAATAGGGAGATCGGATTACGGATACTCTAAATACATGCAATTTTATATAAATTAATTACCAACGAACATTTTTCTAAAATCATCATTAGTCATTTCCGGTTTTGATGTCGACGAAGGTGAATATTCCTGTGTGTTATCCTTTGGTTCATTCTGTTTTAACAAAATATTTAAATCTTTATGGCTAGATATCGTATGATTACTTTCTCTTTGGGATGTATCAATTTTATACGATTTCAAATCAGATATTGTTCCAACATGTATCATTTTATTCATAAACTTGGTCTTATCTAATTTCACACAACATTTAGCTGCAATGTGTCTGTCACTAAAATGAACCAACGCACCATTAAGATCGTTTGCCAAAAATATCTTAGTTACTTCACCAGAATTTATCTTCAAGTTCTCTGATATATATGCTAAAATATGTTCCTTTGATATTTTATCTGATATAGGATATATCGACACAAAGAATTCTTTCTTTCTCTGGTTTCTTGAATTTAATATGTTGAGTAACTCTTTTCTCTCCAAATAGGCTTTATTATCTGCTAACTGAACTGATATTATTCTTTCATCTATCTCTGTTTTGTTAAGAGAAAGTGCATTGTCTGTATCCTCCTTATTAAGAAATGTAATAAATGCACATCCATTATTGATATCAGAAGACGATTTGGGGATTGTTATATGTTCTATCGTACCAAATTTACCAAAAATACTCTGTAGATGATCTTTCTCAAGGGATGATGGATTTAAGTTTCTGACGAACAGTTCTCTTCTTTCCAATAGGCCTGCATCGGAACGTTTTTCCTTTTCAGCTGGGTTTGATATCTTTACAACTAATTTGTAATGACCAAGTTCGATTCCATTCAGTTTTTCTGCTGCTGTTTCACATTCTTCCTTTGAATATACATCAATGTAGCAAAACCGTCTATTTGAATTATATCTATGGGATGGTAGTCGTATACTAATTGCTGCAATCCCAATATTCAATAACAAGTTTCGTATGTTTTTATTTGAATAGTTTGGTGGAAAATTTGTCATCCATAATGTGCTATCTTGTAATAATTTAACCTCAATTTCATTAGAACCAATTTTTTTGTATGTCTTCGTCAAGGCCGCTAATGCTTCATTATGGGAAGAAAATTCCAACCTAGCAAACCTTGATGCATGATCAATAGAATCACAAGTTTCTATGTTCTGCATACTTCCACAATCTTGAAATATCTTTTTAATTTTCCCATTATTATAACTTCGAGGTAGATTCTTGACTATCACTGCTTTGAATGATCTATCGGTCACATCTGCACCCCTGGATTTTTTTGTACTTTCAATGTCTACCGAATTGGGATTGTCCAATGGCCTCTTTTTATGCTCATCCATTGCTGATATAACAGCCTTTCGTCAGGAATTTATATAAGTTTTCGATGTTGCAATGACACGCTTATATTGTTTTGGTCTCTTCTTGTGTGTTTCTGTATGGATTATTTCATTAAATAACCTTTTTCATAGTATGGGACCGATCGCTTCATTAAGATAAATGAAAAAAAAATTTGCGATGAGCTTCAAGTATTAAAACTTGCAACTGTATTTAACTGAAACCACAATATGAACATTGGTAGCAAATGCAAGACATAGAACAAGTTAGATAGACATAGCAATGAGCTTAACTAGTATGAATAGTAGTGAATACCTGAAATCATATGGGTGGGAAGAAGGTGAAGCCCTAAAGGAAGGTGGTCTAAAGAAACCCATCCTGGTGAAACATAAGAGAGATAAAAAAGGTTTAGGTTCTGCTCCAGGTGGAGATGATAGTGAAGCATGGTGGGAGAGGTTATTTGATGGACATCTTAAGAACCTGGAAGTAACTTCTGGCTCTAAAAAGGGTGGACTTATCTTTAAACAAAATAAAGTAGTGGCAACGGCAGTATCTAAACAAAGTTCGCCGTTATATCAATGGTTTGTTAAAGGGGAGGGTTTAAAGGGAACAATAAAAGAGAAGGAGACTACTATATGTGTCGAACAAACTGTTGTGTCGAATATATCGAGATCTAAGAAGAGATCAAGATCTGATGGTGATAAAGAAAAACACAAGCATAAGCATAAGAAATTAAAAGTTAGCAAAAAATCGAAAAAGTCTAAAGATATAAAGACTAACGACAAGAAATCTAAAGATAAGAAATCTAAGCATAAAAAATCTAAGGATAAGAAATCAAAGGATAAAGATCATAAGCATAAAAGATCCAAGGATAAAAACTACAATGAAAAGAAACCGAAAGACAAGATATAATAATATAATAGAGAATCAGATGAGTAAGGATATAAACAACTTATCCCAATGTATATACACCCACCCAGTATACCAAAATTTCTTCTTGAAGTTCATGCCAGGAATATTATAATACAACTGATATATAAATCATATATTTAGAGTACATAGAAATGCAACTTATGGCAGTTTATTGAGATCCACTGTGTAATCCTCTAAATCATAAGCATCAAGATCATCTACATTTGGTTCTATAGTTTTATTCACCAATGATTTTTTATTCTTTGGGAAATTAGGGAGCACATAATTATTGGAATCTATATTGTCTATGAGCCTTTCATCTGCAGCCTTGTAACCCCTCACCTGAAAAAAGTTTTTTTTATTGAGACCCATCTCCATCTCTTTCCTATTTATATCTCGTAAGTATTCTCTATCTTTCCATGAGATTGCATTATTTGAAACAAGTGTCTCTAAAGAGAAATAATCATCTTTTGCGTTTGGATAAAGAAATTTTGGTAAGGATTTTTTCCCTGTTTCCTTATTATATTTATACGTTTTTAATACCTTTTTAGGTAACTTGAATTCATGTTTTTTAAATGTATTAGGAACATCATTGAAGAGTTCTAATGACTTCATATATATTTCTTCCATGTTTTCTCCCATCTGACAGCCACGTTCAATTATATCGTGATACGTCAACTTAATGTATTTATTAGCATGAGTGCTCTTATTTTGTATCTGGATTACGGTTTGACTTTCATCAATTTCAGGTGTGATTTGTTTACTCCTGGATACTGTTATCTTATTTTGTTTAGCAACTTTATGATGTAAACCTAAGAAAAAGTGATCCAACTTATCGAAAACTGAACGAGATAAATCATTAGGTATTTCTGTTTTATCAACATCCAATTGCAACCCTGATAATTTTGATGATTGTGAAAGTAAATGTTGCCATTGACCTGAAAATTCAGCATTTAACATATTTGTTGCATGACGTAAGGCATTAGCGGAAACTTCATTAGGAGAAATGTTAATTGTTTCTTGTGTGGATGACTTATTATTCATAAGTTCCATATCTTCGTATATTTTGTCAGTCTGGGGGTCTATAATTGTATTTGGATTTGGCCAACTCACCCAACTATCTTTAATTTGTGTCTTAATAAAATTATTTACGGCGTAGAAATGTTTCTTTTCATTAGCTTTATAAAGTAATTTCTTCAATAAGAATGAAGAATAGAGATGTAGTGTCAAATCTGTTCTATGAATATGTTCTAATGAATTCAAAATTTCGTTAGCTGACTCGATGGTCTGCTTATCCTCCTGAGTTAACGATTTAGTTACGCGTGATTCACTATTAGAATCATTACCTATACTCTCTGACACGCTAGCATTGTTTCTCGTTGTGCGCTCATTTTCATCGTCACTCATTGAGTTATCATATATCGGATGTCTTTAGGAGTAGAGAATTTGCTTTAGGGAATTGAGATTAATATTCAGAAAATTTGTCTTTAAGATCACCTATTTAGCTGAGATATTAAAAATATTAGAGTTTGTTTATTCTTCGATGACTTTTTTTTAATTACAGTCAGCGCCATACAAAAAATGGAAGATGAAAAAATTAGCATACAAATTTTAAACACGAACTTCTACGAAAGACTAAATAAAAAATTTGTAGATAAAGAAGATTGCCTCTGTTACACATCTGCTCTAAAATCGTTCCAGTTGTTGTGCGTATTTCATTGATATTACTTCTGTTTGACATTTGAAAAATTTCAGTTGCATGTTATAACTTTGTGTTTTCTTTCGATGAGTTCGAAACTATCAAAAATAACAAGACAAAGATGAATCGACAAGGGGATCATCAAAATAAAGTGAAGAATATGAACTCGGTGCTTACAGAGCAGAAATGTGAACAGATATGTGAACAGATATGTGAACAGAATGGTAAAATCTTGCGTTGAAAAAAGTTAAAAAATAAAGGTCCTACCCGGATTCGAACTGGGGTTGCTCGGATCAGAACCGAAAGTGATAACCACTACACTATAGGACCTTACGAAAAAAAATAAAAAAAGGTGATGTTTATATAGCCATTACAATTATGATTTTTAATTATTTTTGTTACGAAAATCTTAATTATAATTGTGAATTTTGAGCTGATATTTGCATAGTAGAGTTTGCTCTGGATTTATTCATACATAATTGTTAAGGTAAAAGGTTTTGTAGCAGCAGCATAAGTGTAAATGATAATAGTAAAGCAAATGCTTTATGTTAACCCTCTCTTATATTTGTAAGTGATTTTTTATATTATATATAATTTATAGAACGAATAGAATCTAACTCAGAATGTAAGTTCAGAAATCTCTCTCTTTATATATTATTTATTTTCTCAAAAAAATGTTTCTCTAATTCTTTCTTAATAAAATTGTCAGAAATTAAGAGTAATATGCACAACACTTAATTTCAATAGGTAAAAAACTACCTTTAAGCACAGTTATTATGAAGCGTGTTAAAATATGAAACAAAATATGTGGCAACATGAAACAAAGTTAATCGCATTATGAAACAAAACATAATTCGAACCTCAATTGAGATTAGAATAAAAAATATATAAAGACAAAGAATTCTGAACTTGCATTCGAAGTTAGATTCTATCTGTTCTATAAATTATATATAATATAAAGAGACTGATCGATTATCGTATTAAAAAATGTCCGAATTAAATAAAGTAAAGCTTGAAGAGACTAATAGAGGCAAACACTCTATCTCAGATTCTCTACAAAAATATTACCTAATGAATTATTAAGTAAAAACCATTATTACCTAATTTTTTTCGTAATGAAATTATTAGGTAATAAATTACTAATTAATGGGAATGTTATTACCTAATTATTACGTAATTCTTCATTCTTATTTGGACATTTTAGATATCTCGATTCGACATAATTTCTGTCAGTTCCCACATAATTTCTCTCAAAAATATTAATTAATTACAGGTCAAAAATGATTTTACTGGTTTAAACGAAGGTTTTCATCATAAGATGAATACAGTATATGAAATCGACTTATCGTACAAAGTGTTAAACAGAGTTGCTGTTGTTAAACTGCTCATCTTTTGTGCATAGTAACATTGGACAATATAGATCCCATAAACCCAATGTAGGGGAAACGAATACTACATTGTGCAGTATATACCATGCGTTATTCTATATACGGCAGTGCAGTACACTCTAAATTCTACGTATATTAGCTACCTTCTCCTTCAGATAGGTTAAGCTGATGTTAGCCTTTTTAGTGCTGCCGCTACATTTCAACACAAAGTGGGGGGTATGTATTAAATATTTGTACAAACCTGGACATATCCTCTAAACATGTTTTTTGTTTTATTATAATATATGAAAAGAAACTAAATTAAATAAATAGAGGGAAATATGATTAGATATATAAATTTATCAAATCACTCATACTTCATTGGAGATACAGGAGAATCATTATATAAGTAAGTACCAAAGACATTATCCCAGAACCACGAAGTGATACCAAAAGCTAATTGATAATTTTTATAATGATGTTCTAAATGGAATTTCTTTAATTTTCTCATGAATTTTGGCATCTTAGAATGATGTAACCAATAATGGCATTCATCATAGTAGACGTAACCAAACAGACCACCAGCGAAGCCTGCATAAGCCCAGTACAAAGGTAATGATTTGAATACGACCCAGTAGAAAGGAGTACATAACATGACGAATAGAGTTGGAGGCATGACTAATCTGTTTGGATCCATTGGTAAATAATGATGACAACCATGTAGTAAGAAATGAATAACGAAAGCCAAATTATTTTGAGGTAAATAATTATCGAAATGGAAAACAAATCTATGTAGAGCATATTCAATAAAAGTCCAGACAAAGACACCGACACCGAATAAGAAAACGGTTAACAGATGGTTTTGATTTCTCCATGCAACGGCAAAATGGTAAATGACAACAGGTAACCAAACAATAGGAATAACCCACCATGGAGTCTTAGTTAGTGGTTCTAGGAAATTCCCGAATAGAGGAGCAGAAGTCTTACCGAAATGTCTTGGTCTGTTGACTTGATCGACATAAAAATCAACAGTGAAATCACTGAATAAAATTTGTTTTAATAAAGGTTTTTCTAAGTCTAAGAAATGATGTTTTTCGTAATCGTTTTTATAATTAGTGGCGATACTGAGTTTATCTTCAGTTGGTAAATCCTTCACAAAAGTAGTTGAATCAAAGTTTTTTTGCTTGCCATTATTAGTTTTTGAATCGACAATATTAACTTCCACTTTATGATTTTTATTAGACAACAATTCTTCTTCTTCTAAAGTTGTTGCTAAATAACCAATTAAGAATTTATCGGATTCGATTAAAGAATTGAAAGTAATTAATTCGTTATTTAAAGCTTGAGTAATATCTTTACCGGCGAATGATAGTAAAATTTCATGTTTATTATCATTTTTCAAATCTTTATTTTCATTTAAGAATTTAGTAACATCATAAATTTTTCTTTCATCAACGGTTACCCAGCAATCATTTGGAGAAGTATGTTCAGCAACTTTAATAGAAGGAAATAGTTCCAAAGTCTTTGCAGTTTCACTCATTCTGGTTAATACACAATAGATTATTAGTTTATATATCCTGAGATAATAAAAATAAATATACGAACAAGTTAAAATTATGTAGTAAGAAGAGCTATAAATCTAGTTCATCAAAATGTGTCTTATATATAGAAACAAAATGTGAATTTTACGTGTCAATGAGCAAAATTAAATGAGAACTTAAGCATGATGTAGTAGTGTAAACAAGAAATTAACTGACTGCAAGGGTAAAAAAATAAGGCAGACAGACGGAAGGTAAAAAAAGGACCCAAATCATGTTAATATGGTATAGTGCAAGCATTACGTTTCAGTTGCGGCAAGTGCAGATAACCGATATTTATCATTTCTGTAGATTTCATTTATTGCGCGATATTTGTTGTTGTTGCTGCTGTATCAGTTCGACAGTTTGTACGCCATATTCGTCTCTGTGCTTCATATATCATCCATTTTCACCGGAGAACGTTTTTTCCCTTTTCCGTTTTTATTGCTGCTGCTGCTGCATTACGCGACGCGCGTTGCTGGAAAAATTCGCTAAAATTTTTGGTTTTTTTGTGGAGGAAAGTTTGCTTGCTTGCTGGCTGTATCTGGGATTGTCACAGGGCACGACCCGCTTTTTGGCTCAGGTGTTTCCCAATTGAGAACACACGGCAGAAATCTATCGGAAGGCACCCCACTACCATCAGATAATATATGGATGTAGTGGGGTGACGTGGGGAAGGTGAAATTTATTTATTTATTTAGAGTTTTAGTGTATATATGATATGACAGCGTGCCTAATTGTTGTTCTTTGGCTACTTGAATGATGATATTACGAACTGTGCGTAGGTTATGACGAAACTCTCAGGTATAGGAAGTTGTGAGTACATATTTTTGGTGTTTTAGGAAAAGTTGCCTAGACCTTTAACAAATAATAGTATACCGACAAACAGTAAGCCAATATATATCTTTTTCCATAACTGTACCAATCTGAATCTATTTGAGGATGGATGTACAGGTTTAATTATCGTGCAATATGTAACTAATTCTGATCCATTCGGGAAACCGATTATATTGCAAATACTATGCAATGCAATACATGACAACAAATTACCGTGTGTAATTATAAAAATATAGTTTGTTAATATGCCAAATAAACTGGTATACACCATTTGGAAAATTGTACTAATTAATATACTGAGTATATTGCTATTGCCTGATACATAGGTTTCGTAACCATGGTGAATGTGTGCAATGCCAAAAAATAAAGGAGGTTCAAGTAATAGCCGTTTGAAACTATTATGTTGAGAATTGAAAAACGCCATATACGTAGTTAGTAGCATCGACGTATAGAAAAGCTCTTCTGTAATAGGTGCAAATATAATATTTCTGATACTCCATATATTGTTAAATAATTCAAAAAAATCAGCATACAGAGTATCACATTTTGTTGCAATATAATACAATATAATATCAGTAATTGGACCAATGTATAATTGGCTTATTAAAATCACACTTTCAAAGCAATTTTGTAAATATAATTTGATATCCCATTGACCATCGAGTTGTCGACAAGGGATTATCCCTAAGTTCAACACATGCGAAATATAACTCGAGCCACTTGTATCAAATATGGTCTGCAATAAAGGGATTACCAAAATATTAAACAGAGTTAAAAGACTTATTCTTTGCATTCGGGACTTGATGACTCGAGGATCATCTCGTTTCCTCTTGTATTGCTCTGCATCTCGAGAACTGACATACAACACACTGACATACGATGCCGAAATATACAATAAAGTAGTATACCCAATGATAAGCTCACTCATCGTCAGTGAAATGTATACTCTATCAGTGGTATTCATCCATATCTGGCTTGTATACTTATGTCAATGTGAGCTTCGCCCTTATATATTACGTATGTATTGCTTTTTATTTTTCAATTGTCAATTTTTTTTTCGTTCAGTTCAAAGCAGGAACGAGTTGAGGTTTCCCCAGTATATTTGTCATACACTACAATTATGTTTAATGTTTGTTTATTGAAATGCTTATGCTCATTTTATGTAAAAGAATATTGCTATACACTTTTTATCAACTGTTTCAGAAGTTCTTGACGTTGATAGGAATATCAATGGAAGTAGACCCAATATGATGGAATTTAATATTCACTCGGACACAATAGAAACGACAACATAGACAACTTTCAAAACTTGGTACCAACGTCTCTAACGTATTAGCATTAAACTCAAGATTCACGTTGATCTTTCTCTCATATTGAAGTTCACCCTGTTGGTCCCATTGATGAATGATTTGATCAATGAATCGATTGGAAATCGAGTTTCTAGAGATCGTCGCCGATGTCCCTAGTCCACCTTTTGCATTAACTATCTTCACAGGCTTCTTCTTTGTAGGTGTGGTACTTCCAGAATTCATAGGCGTCAAATCTAATGATGGATCATCTTCATCCTTTAATGTATCAAGCTGCTTCTTAAATATATCACCTAAAGGTTGGATCTTAACTTTAATATTCGCCAAACTCTCAATATCATTATAAATTTGACTGGAGATGAAATTTGTAAATTTCAATTCACGTGCATTGACAATACTACGATTCACATTGTATAATTCATTTAATCTATCCTTGTTCTCGAGAAATTCATCATTGTAATCTTTAATCTCATTCAAATATGATGTAAACGTCTTTCTAATCGAATCCAACTTATCATCATCCATTAATACTCTTGAATTTAATTTAATCGGGATAGAATTTTCAGATTTACCTGTAATAACAATTAATTCAGTAGAGATCGCTTGAATCTCCGGTGGTGGATGTGGCGAACTATTATTCGACTGAATACATGTAAGAGTCAAATCCAATCGTTTTAAAGCATCTCGCTCAGATGCAGGAATGGTCTCGGAAAGAGCGTGCCAATTCTCTTGTGCCTGCTTCGTCTTAGCCTCTACTATATTTGTCTTTTTCAATAATGATGGAGATAAATATTGAATACTCTTATGAGGAACTTTTGCTTGAACAAGAATTAATCCGAATCTTTCAGTTTTAGAAGTATTGTTAGATATACCACCGTTCGTTACGCTACTGTTGCCACTGCTGCCAGAGCTTGACAACCCACTCAACGAAGTGGATGATCTAAAACTTGAAAATAAACTTTTTGTGGCAGATTTACTTTTATTCTTCAATTTGTAACTTAGTTCGGATTCAATGATATCGGTCTTAGGTTCAAATGTTTTTTTCTCGAAATCCTGAGATGACAATTGATAAGATTGGCTTGTTCTATTCTTAATGTGTAATTGATCTAATTTATTTCGTAGAATTTCACTAGAGTCTAATTCAGTATCGTTTTCAATCGTACCACTCAAATCTGTGCCATGGATATCTTCATTCTTGATAGGCTCATTCTTCTCTAGCCTGTTAAATACAGTCTTAATGGCTTCTAACCTCTCATCTACTAATTTCATTAAATCCTTAAGTTGATTATTTGGATCACGCTCCCCAACTAAAGATGAATCAAAGCCAAAGGGAATATATCTTATATTGTATTCTTTTTCCCTCATGATGTTCAGCTGTTTCGTTTTCTGATCTTTACCGACAATTCTAGCATCAATTGTATAGTTGATGGAAACATTTTCATCGACTAAATCATATGTCAAAATTGGCGAACCTTTGCAACCAAGATGGCCACACCCAAGAACACTATTGACTTTGATACCAGAATATTTACAATTGTTTCTATATTTATCAATACCAAAACTCGGTGGTAAAAGACAATGGGCGAAATGTTCTTGTTTACAGGTGACATCAAGTAATTGCTTTGGAAATTTAAACATAAAGAATTTCTTACGCTTTACACCTGGTTCTAATATTCTCCTATTTGATAAACCAACTAATGAATGATCAAAATCTTCTTGATCTGGAATCAATTTAAATCCAGAACCTGTTAAAATGTTACCATATGACCAACTTGCAGATAAATCAACCATTCTTAAGAATCTTTTAACTGTACGTTTACCCTTTTGTCTATCGATTAACGAAATATATGCTTCTAATGTGACGTAAAACATTTCAAATTTAAGGGGTTGTGTAGATTTGTTTTCAACGACACAATAACCATGTATTACATCACCTGTGGTGTATTCCTTCAGTATTGATTCTTCTTCTGGCTTTTCAGGTGGATGTGAAGGATGTTTTGTAATTCGTATATCAATATCTATTGGGGTTGGTTTCTTTGGTAAAGTGTATAATTTATCAATAAAAATATTTTCATCTTCATCGATATCATCTTGAATAGATGTGATATCATCATCATCGGTATGACGAGTTGACTGGATAGATAAATGCTGAGTGGTTAAAGGATGCAAATTGTTGATGATACTGGTGGTACTTGGGGGATTGGATGGTATATTCATTACATGATCATGTTGTTGTTGCTGTTGCTGTTGTTGCAGTTGTGATAATGTTGAAGTTATTGCAGACGATGAAGATGAAGACGCATTTGATACCTGTAGGTTATATCTATTTTGAGTTTGTACATCACAATACTTTGGTGGAAAATCATGTAAATCAGGATTGACATTCCCTTGTGGAATGTGACGATGTAAAGTATTATACATTTCAAATGATGGTAATACATCTACCACGATATTATTAGCATCGGTAGTCTCAAGAGGATCTGGTATTGAAGACATTATTGATGACTCACTGATCGAGGCATGCAAAGGTGGTTTTACGATAGGTTGTGAAGGTTGTTGAGTAATGTGATTGATTGCTTTTCTGATGGGACTTTCAGAAATTGTTTGAGTTGTTCTTGATGGAGAACTTTTTGGTATTTTGAGAATATTAGATGTAGAAGCACTTCGTATCCAATTTGTCCTTGTTCTAGACCTGCTATTGTTGTTGTTATTTCTACTATTAGACGAGGAGGAAGAGGTAGTATCTGCAGTTCTACCACGATTTGGATCCGCAGTAATCAAAGGAGGGCGTTGCAAGTTAATATCCTTAGTCATTATTTGTGATCGATACAAAAGAAAAAAGAATACTAGAAAAAAACGAAGGAATATAGTTGAATTAAGGAATGAATAATTAATTATTTGGGAATAAAACAAAAAAATGTGGAATTTGATGAACAAAAAAACCGAATATTTATATGAAAGTGGAATGAAATTGTAACAAAAACAAAAAAGTAGAAATGTAATTTAAAGTAATGTATTCAGATTTCGGTTCTGTTAAATTTGATCGAAAAGTATGAATATCTCTGGATGTTTTTAAAACTAGCGATGACTTGTAAGGTTTTAAAAAAAAGGGAATGTAAACGAAGGTTCAGTAAAAAAAAAAATAGCTATTGCGTAAAATTTCAAATCTTAACTTTGTTTGTAAACTTATTATTAGAGTAGCAATTGTAGTTGTTGTTTTTTAAGAGTCACAATGTTGTAATTCTATTCGTTAACACCAAGCAATCAAACAGTTGACTTTGGTTAAGTTAAAAGAACTCTAAACCAAGAAACAAAAAGTACAGCGTTGTGTTCAGAAACAAAATATATTATATTTCTGGAGATGTAGTGAGCAAGAGTAATAATTATTACATTCTATAAAATTTTATAACGTAAATATAACCTTTTTTATTTTTGTTTTTGGTCTCTTACTAAGAAATATGAGATGATGATGCCATCTCAAAATGAAAAAATAAATAACCGAAGATGAATATTTTTTAGCTGAATGTAAATTTTTCATTGTTTGATCTCGTGCAATGTTTCTTTTAAGCCCCGCGCAATTGCACTGCATATTTGTTATTTGTTTTTTATGAATTTTGATTAAACAAGAGTATTAACATTCAATGGTACAGAGAGAGAGGTATGGTCGTGATATAGTTAGATGGTTCTTGAAGTTGTACCTCACTCTTTGGTGTTTGGTTCAAAGAATTGTTTCCTATCAAAAAATATGAAATTGAAGTCGAAGGACTTGGAAGACAGAAGAAGTTTTATTGAACGGGGGCACCAGTAGTATATACTTATTTCGTTTTACCTAGCTCGAAGATATCTTTAGTCGATCAATTCTTCAAGATATTGTATCTTAGCAGAGTTTAGAACTGTATGTATCGAAAGAGAAATAATAAGAAAAAACGACGACTAGTCAGTCACGAAGTATTACTATGGTTTGGAGAGTTTCCTTATCTGAATGGGAAACCATAGACAACTAAAAAATCGATTCAGTATACACGAACAAGTTACTCATAAAGTTGGACTTCTTGTTATAATTGGTCAACATCTCTTATCAGTTATAAAAGTTTTTGGGACACATTTCTATATTTTTCCATATCCTTCTAATTATCTTAACGTAAAGTGAGTAGAAAGAAGTTTCGGATTTGCTTTTATAATTGTTTCCCTCGTTATTCTCATGTAATAAAAGTACCCCTAATTTGCCATTCAAAGTTTCGTGTACGTCTAACTTCGTTGGTTGACAGATGCAAGTATGATTCATAGTTGCAACTCAATCTGATTAATAAAAATATCGCCGTATTATTAGTGCAGTAATGTAAAGTATTCAGTGGGATACAGACAGATTGTTTCTCCGTTTCCGGCCTGCTCCGAGTCAAATTGTATGAGATTCAGTAGCCTTCTTCTGGCCGTAACAGGCAAAAATAAAAAATGAACATGCACGTGACTGTGACTGTGACAGGAATGTATCATGTTATACGGAACCGGCCGGGTGACGTGTCACATGGTATCCACGTGACCCGAGAAATCGTATTTCATGAAATTTTAACAATGGGAGCGAGCGACCCATCAGGAATTTTGTAAGGGGAGAAATTGATAAATGAATGCGTAGCTTGGCTTGGGTGGCAAATATACAAATATACCAAAGTATTTATTTGGTTTGATCTGACCAAATAGAAGAAAGGATAAAGAAGTGGTTACGTTGTCAATACTGTGTGTGATATAGAATTGAAATATTTTTCCCTCTTTTTTAAAGTGTCTATTTTGCTAGTTTCTACATATTTATCATTAATCCGATATGAGCATTACCATACATATTAAGTGTGGTCAAGATAACTGGGAAGTTACTGTCGAACCTACCGATACCATTTCTCAATTAAAGAAGACTATTAAAGAGATAAGTGATATCCCTGAAGAGAGTCAACGTCTGATATATTCTGGTAAGATATTGAAGGATCCAGAGACCGTGGAGTCCTATAAGATTCAAGATGGCCACGCTATTCATTTAGTGAAATCAGGATTGCATAAGAAAAATACTACTACACAAAGTACTTCTAATAACAATGGAACTGAAGCTGCAGCTGTACCATCTAATATAGCTACAGGTCAAACAGGTGGATTTAATCCATTGAATGATTTAACATCTGCACGTTATGCGGGATACTTAAATATGCCTTCTGCTGATATGTTTGGTCCAGATGGTGGGATGAATAATATCCCAAATCAAGATGATATGATGAGAATGATGGAAAACCCTGTCGTACAATCTCAATTGAATGAAATGTTAAGTAATCCACAAATGGTTGATTTCATGATTCAATCCAATCCACAATTACAAGCTATGGGTCCACAAGCTAGACAAATGCTACAAAGTCCCATGTTTAGACAAATGTTAACAAACCCAGATATGATGAGACAAAGTATGCAATTTGCTAATATGATGAATGGTGGCCAAGGTTTAGGCGGTGAAGGAACTGCGGAATCTGCTTCTGCATTCCCAGCACCAGGTGAAACTGGTGAAGAAGCCGCAGCACATGCATCGTCTGAGGATGTTTCTACAGGTGCTACAACAGCTACGCCTGCAGCCCCTGCCGCAGGTAATCCATTCTCTGCTTTATTTAACCCTGCAATGAACCCATTTGCAAATATGGGTAACGCGCAACAACAAGGTAGTAACCAGCAAACAACACCTGCATTTGATCCAGCTTTGCTAGCATCTATGTTTGGAGGTGCTGGAGCTAACTCTGCTGTTAATGCACAACCACAAGACGATAGACCGCCTGAAGAACGTTATGAGACTCAGCTGAGACAATTGAACGACATGGGTTTCTTCGACTTCGATATGAATGTTGCTGCTCTGAGACGTAGTGGTGGGTCTGTTCAAGGTGCATTGGATGCATTACTAAACGGAAGTGTATGATATAGTTCTTAACCCTAAAATAGAAAAAAAAAGTTTTCCATGGTTTGTAATATTATGATATATATACATATATATAAAAACCAAATACAACTAAATAGAAACATGAAAATTGAAATATTTATATAACCTGATCGATGACCTTTCCTTATCTAATTTTTAACGTCTGTTGTGTCTTATTCTTATTGCATTTTCAGTTTGACGGATTAAGAAAAATAGAAGCAGGGGGCGCTAAGTGATGGGCTTCCCTCAGAAGAAGAAAGAAAAAAAATTAAAAAAGATATATAAACAACAATATAAACAAATAACGAGAGTACCTCCGAGATTCGCAAAGGGTTCTAACAATAGTGTATACAGAGGGAACTAACCCAGATCCGAGATTAGTCATCACTGATTATACTAGCTATTATAGTATCTGTTTGCTTTTGAATTGGGAAGAAACGTTTAAAAGAAATTAGACTTCATCCCGAATTGTACTATTATTATTATTATTATTATTATTATTATTATTATTATTGATAACATTGCGAAGGTTTTTTTTCTCAAAAGATAGAGAGGATTGGAAAAGTTTAGATATTTGTTTTATTTTATTGTTTTTATTATAGTCATGACAACACCTACTCCTGTAAATACGAGGGAGGGGTTACCGTATCCAATTACAGTGGACCAGCTGATTGCCGATGTCGGAGATGAAATATCCAAAGGTGATAGGCTCTTTGTGTATAAGTTTTGGTATATTGTAGAAATGGCTAACTCTCCCGATGATAGTGATTCCACAGAAACGACAAAGAAAGTTGTGAGGGAATCTATTGAATTTTTTGAGTCTCCTTTTGAAGGAAAGCTTCATTCTTGGAATGTGGAAGCTGGTACAGAGATTGCATCTCCCAATCAGACAGTGTGTCAAATCATAAGACCATGTAACCATGATATAGTGTACGGTGGATTGTGCACAATGTGTGGTAAAGAAGTCGACGAAGTCGAGCAACAAGCCATCGGCGGTGCCAATTTAGCCATCTCACATACTGATGTTAATTTGAAAATTAGTAGGAAAGCAGCTAGTGATATAGGTCATGATATTAAGAAACATTTAAGAAATAGTAAAAAGTTGGTATTAGTAGTAGATTTGGATCAAACTGTGATTCATTGTGGTGTTGATCCGACTATCGGTGAATGGAAAAGAGACCCCACGAATCCAAATTATGAAACCTTAAAAGATGTTAGAATATTTTCATTGGAGGAAGAACCAATTGTACCATTTATGTATATGGGTCCAAAACCACCTTTAAGGAAATGTTGGTATTATGTTAAAATAAGACCAGGTTTAAAAGAATTTTTTGCCAAAATTGCCCCTTATTATGAAATGCATATATATACAATGGCCACAAGAGCTTATGCTCTTGAAATATCAAAAATTATTGACCCAGATCATAGTTTATTTGGAGACCGAATATTGTCTCGTGATGAGAATGGCTCCATGACCCAAAAATCGTTGGAAAGATTATTTCCCTCTGATCAATCCATGGTTGTAATAATCGATGACAGAGGTGATGTATGGAATTGGTCCCCAAATTTGATCAAAGTTACTCCTTATAATTTTTTTGTTGGTGTAGGGGATATTAACTCCAACTTCTTGCCAAAACAGCAATCTACGATGTTACAGATGGGTAGACGGTCAAGAACAAAAGTAAAAGAATCAGATGATCTATTGACAGATATAATAGATACAGAGAAAATATTAAAAGAGAAAATTGATGAAGAAGTGAAAAGACAAGAAGAAGAATTGAGTCACCAAGAAGGCCCAAGAAATGATGATAAACAATCAACAGAAACTAAAGAGGAATGGACTAAAAAATTGGAGTATTCAGCATCCCTAGAAGTACAGCAAAAAAATAGACCTTTAGCAGCATTACAACAACATTTACAAAATCAAAAATTGCTAATTGATGATGATGATGAATTATTTCATTTGAAGGACACATTAGTTAGAATACATGAAACATTCTACAACAAGTTAGAAGAAAGTCCGAACAATGATGCAATGGTAGATATCAAGTATATACTTCCAGATATGGAAAAGAAAGTATTTGATGGTTGTCATTTTGTATTTTCTGGCTTAATTCCACTAAATACAGATGTTCAGAAAGCTGATATTGTGATATGGACTAGTAAATTTGGCGGAACCACAGAGCTTGATATAGATGAAAACACAACACATGTGGTAACGAAGACCCCTGGAACATATAAAGCTAGATTAGCAAAGAGTTATAATCCTAAGATCGAAGTTGTTCATCCTGATTGGATATTCGAGTCATTATCATCATGGGAACGTATTGATGTAGCTCCATATAGGCTGATTGTTGAACAACCAGTCTCTCATGAAGATGTTGAACAATTCAAGGAAAAATTAGAAAGGTTGAGAAGAGAAAGGGAAGTTCAGCATACTGCAAAGGATGAAGAGGAGTATGATGAGTTTGCAGAAGATTTAAAGCCGCCTAACCCTGCTGATCTGTTTGCCAATGGGGATTCGTGGTTGAATGAAGAAGATGAAGAGATCCCTTCAGATGAAGATGAGGATGATGATGATGAGGATAACAATGAATCAGAAACTACCGGTAAGGGTAAATGTACCAAGAGAGCAGCCCCTGAAGATATGGCTGAAGCTAATACTATCAAAAAGACTCACGTAGCTGATGCAGAAAATGTAGAAAGTGATAGTGATAGTGATTCCGGTATGGAAGAAGAACTTCTCAATATGTTAGATAGTTAACTTTCTGTCAAAGGGATTCTTAAATAATTTTTAATTTTTCTATAGTACATACTCTTTTTTTTTAATTGTTAATGCATTTCATAAAAGTTATTCTACATTACTTTCTTCTCTTATATGTCAAATTCTGATTAATCTTTTGTAACGGTTGTCTCAATTTCGTTAATTTTTCTGGTCTTTAGACGGGGAAAGCGAATCTCGAATATAGCTCGAAGCCGATCCCTTGAAATGATAAACTTACAAAACAAAGGGGAATGTGATGAGGACTACATAATGCTAATAACGGCCTTGGTTTTCGAGAGAATCAGAACTGTAATCACTGCAACTTTAACTGACATTTATATAGTTGATCATTAGTTATTCTAAAATAAGGAAAAATGGCAATTGAATTGACATGTCCTTTGGGAGATATCCCCGATGATTTGAAAACCCCAATCCAGAAATGGTTAGCTCAAGACAAAAATATTGAAACAATAGAAGAAGTTATCAATTTATGCAATGATCATAATTGGACGGAATTACATAGCAGGTTTGACAAAAGAATTACTTTTGGTACCGCTGGTTTGAGATCTAGTATGGAAGCAGGTTTTAGTAGAATGAACAGTTTGGTAGTCCTTCAAACAACACAGGGTCTCGCCACATATTTGAAGAAAATAAACCCCAAAAATTTAACATTTGTTATTGGTCATGACCATAGATTGCATTCAAAGGAATTTGCAACTGTTACTACTGCCATTTTCTTGAAGGCAGGTTTTAAAGTTTATTCTCTAAATCCTGAGGAGGAATTGGTTCATACACCACTTGTTCCATTCAGTATTGACCAATTGGGTGCAGCTGCAGGTGTTATGATTACTGCAAGTCACAATCCCATGATGGATAATGGTTATAAAGTTTATTACTCTAATGGTTGTCAGATAATCCCACCTCATGATCATAATATCGCCAAGTCTATAAACGAAAATTTGGAACCTTGGGTTGATAAATGGGATTGGAAGGTATTGCTGGATAAAGGTCAAGAAGAAGGTATGTTGAAATATGTTAAAGAAGATATGACCACAAAATATCTGCAAGCTGTAGGTAAGCAGCTAGTAGATAAGGAGCTAGTATCAAGACTATCCAACCTTTCAAATAAGCCATGGTTTGTATATACTCCTATGCATGGTGTTGGTCACGAGATCTTCGAACGAATCACTGAAGGATTATTACATTTGAAAGATGGGAAAGATTATATTTGTGTTCCTGAACAAGTAGAACCCGATCCGACTTTCAGAACAGTTAGCTTCCCAAATCCTGAAGAAAAGGGAGCCCTAGATTTAGCAATTGCGCTAGCAGAAAAGGAACATATACATCTAGTGCTTGCTAATGACCCAGATGCCGATAGATTTTCTATTGCTGTCAAAGATATTAGGAAAGGTGTCTGGAAACAGATATCGGGTGACTCAATCGGATTTTTATTTGCAACATATGAATTTCAAAAGTATCAAAAGCTTGATGAAGACTTTAAAAAGAAGCATCCACTTGCAATGGTTAACTCTACTGTGTCTTCGCAATTAATAAAGAAAATGGCAGAGGTGGAAGGATTCCTTTATAATGATACATTAACAGGTTTTAAATGGATTGGTAATAGAACCATAGACCTTGAAAACGAGGGTTATTATATACCATTAGGATATGAAGAAGCCCTGGGATATATGTTCCCTACAATGGAGCATGATAAAGATGGTATAAGTGCATCCACTGTATTCTTACAATGCTATGCCAATTGGATTTTGGATTTCAAAAAATACCCATTAGACATACTTGAAGATGGATTTAAAAAATACGGTTACTTTAAGCAATATAATGGGTACTATAAACTCCCAAATCAAGAGTTAATTCATGAAATTTTTGATTTCATTAGAAACAAGTATGAACCTAATGGAACATACCCACATATTATTGGTAGCCAATTACATGTCACGACATTTAGAGATTTAACTATTGGTTTCCAATCTGATACGCCAGATAATAAACCTCTGCTACCTGTTGACTCTACATCTCAGATGATTACTGTAACTGCTACCCCATCTTATGTTGAAGGAAATGAAAATATCAGATTTACTATGAGAGGTTCAGGTACAGAACCAAAATTAAAGGTTTATATCGAGGCTTCTGCAGAAACAAAAACAAGAGCAAATTACTTGACAAAATTGACATGGGAAATTCTGAAAAAAGAATGGTTTAGACCAGATGTTACGGGCCTGAAGACTGATTTTTAAGTCATGCAGGTATTGAGCCCTTGATATTTCAGTTCTCATAAACTAATTGTTAAATTAAATCTCAATTTGCTAAGTTAATTATCGTTTATATTACATAAAAATAATTAAAAATAATAAATGTACCCAATTTATCACACCCCATATTATAACACGGTTTCTGAAATTTATATAAAACAGTCCAAACAGATAAAGATTAACTCAAGTTGGTTTGTGACTCTACCCTCCTCTTCATTCTTAGTCTATGATTTCTCCATAGATCTTCTACCATGTAAGAAAAGGAAAATAGGAAACCGATACCACCTAGACCAATACCTAAGTATAAAGCCGACCTATATCCGCCTAAGGTATTTGTTCCACTTTTATTGATTTGTGCCTCTACAGTGGTACCCATATCTAAGAATAATGATGTTGCATAGTTGACAATTGTATTGACAAGAGAACCGGCCATACCTTGATATTCCATAGGTAATTCATCACTTAAAATAATAGAAGAACCTGGAAATGAGAAATCCATACCCATAGCAAGAACAACTTGCATCCCTAAACTATTCCTCCAATAGGTTTGACTTGGTGGTGTGACACTAAAAATTATGCAACCACAAGTAAACCCAATAGAAGATAAACAAAATACAATAGATGGACCGATCTTCTTCATGAAAAAAGCAACAAAAAATGCAGCAAGTGTACCAAAAATAATAAAGATAAAATGAGTACTACCTGCCCATAATGGACTAAAGTGTCTCAAATTTAGATTGAAGGAATAGTAATAAAAGGTCCAGATACCAAAGGAACCCCAACCAAAGAATAAAGAAATGAGAATTGTTATTATATTACGATTCTTTGTGACGGCTGGTGGTAACAGAGGATGTTCCGCCCATTTTATTTCATAAATGAAGAAGGAAATAAGTAAGAAAGTTGAAATAATCAGTAAAACGATAACATAAGCCTTTTGCCATCCATCAATTGAACCTTGATTCCAAACAAAATTGAAAATGATTAAACCAAGAACACCAATTACTGAGCCGATCCAATCCATCTTAAAACCGTTAATGTTGGTGGGAATGTTTTTTGGGACCGTGTATAGGATCATTAATAGATTCACGAAAGAAGCAATACCATATGCATAGAAAATCCAAGGCCATTGTGTAGGATCTTCGTATACAATTAAGCCACCCCATAAACCACCAAATGTTGCACCAACAGGTGCCATGCAACCAATTAGACTAATGACAATATTTTTTCTTAAAGATCCAACTTTGTAAATGTTACCTACCAATCCCATAATATTTGGTAAAACAAGTGAAATACCTAACCCTTGGAATGATCTGCAAACGATAAAAAATGCGTCACTTCCAGAATAATTGGCGAAACCGCAAATCAATGACCATATAGTCATAATAATACAACCCCATATTAAAACGATTCTAAGGCCATATATATCACCAAGCCTCCCACCAACTAGAATAAATGATCCGGATACTAAAGGAAATGAAGCCATCAACCAGGGTTTCTTTGTGTCATCCGAATTAAAAGCGTCAGAAATAACATTCATTGTAGACAAGACTTGCGTTTGACCTGCTTGATTTAATAAATTTGCTAGCATACAAGATATTATAAAGACATATTCCTTAAAGGTTGAGTTGAAATAATTTGGATTTTGCCATTTCGAATTTTCTAAGGATACATCATCTGACGTTGAACTTGAGCTTGTCTGAAAATCTTCAGAATATTCTTCCTCTTTTTTGCGAAGATCAATATCAAAATCATCTCTGAGTTCGTAGGTATAATCGTTCTCCTTTAATTGATTCACAATCTGTTTGTCATCGAGAATGGTGTTGTCAACTTCGATATCTTCTTCCAGAGAAGTTTCGGAGTTATTAATTTGTTGCTTCTTTTTTGAGAAGAGCTTAAACATATTTTATTTTCTGTGGGTGTGATCTAATTCTAATAAAATGTTATACTTTATTGTAGTAATTTCCTTAGAATGAGGTTTTAATTAAGAGTTAATAAGAATTGACACTATCATATTTTTAGATAAATAGTCGATATTATCTTAGTTTATATACTTTTAATTTATTTATTTGAGTCGTTAATCTAGCTTAACATAGGTGTATTATCAAATAAGAAAAATGCATTAAACTACCTATTCTTTGTTGTCATGAATGAAGATTAAGATTGTTTGAACTCTTAAAATGTCGTGGCTTAATTGATGTTGTCCCAGCAACAACACGAATCGGGTCGTGCCATCCCTCAAAACAAATAAAAGAGAACCTACACGTAAATATATAAATAAATAAGCCTAAAAGAAGATGTGCAGGTTATTCAATGAGCTCCCTGACGCGTAAATAAAAAAAATTGAAACCAAGGAGTTGCTATAGTTACGTATGTATTTAGTTATACACATTTCTACTTTCTTGAGATCAATTATACTCTTTGTTACCGTTTAGAGATGTTTACAATTACGTTGCCGGGCCGACGCGTTTGTGAATAATTTCTTTTTTTTGGCGTTCTCAGTGGATTTCGCTGGGCGCTCTCTTTGATTTACATAATTATTTTTGACAATTATGTAATTTTTAGTAAAAATGCCATTCATTTTACTTCATTTTAGAAGATGTCTTTTGGAGAAGAGGGTGACTTCTTGAAAAAGAAAAGAAGTTTCTGGCAGATTCCTCTCACGAGTAATTAAATATATGTTTGTCATTATTAGTCAGTATATGATAAAAAATGTGCAGTTTTAATTGTATGAATATTTGTATATGTGCGTGTGTATATATGTATGTATTATACTATAATGTTCTTAGTAGTGTTATTATCAATATTGGGTAATTGATTAGATAAAATGTTTATTAGTTCAAATAATATAATACCGACGGGCTTAGCTACAGTCGTAAATTATCACATGTTCTAACTTTACCGTCACCGAGCTATGAATGCCAACAATTATATTATTATTTTGAATTTTGCCATTGGTATAGATCATTGGCAGCATCATTATTTCTCTTTCTTCTCTTAGTAGGTCTATGGGAGTTATCACCTGTCATCATGTCCGTGCCATTGTAAGTATATCTACGAGGTATATCTAACACCATTTCATTATTAGCGGAGAGAGGGTTTTCAATACGGCCAACTGTTTCGTTATTTATGTTGTTGGTTGTATTTCTTCTTTGAGCATTGTTCGATTGTTGACTCCTATGAGGCATACCATCTATCGATTTCGGTGTAACGGTAGACTCATCCACTAACAATGGAGCTAACCCTAAGGAACCGTCAACAATAAAATCGTAGTTAGAATTGTAGTTATTTGTCTGTTGACCGTTATAAGAAGGGTAATCTCCTTGTTGTTTGGATGAATCTGGGACGTAATTATTTTCGTTGTAGTCGTGAGCATTTGTATTATTTTGTTGAAGGTTGTTATTGAAGAAATTATTGACATCCCCTGATGATAATGAGAAATCGTTATTTAAGAACATCATCATTGTTGATAAGTTATTATTTGACATTTTAGATGGTCTTGAACCATTATTGTTATTTATGTTCTGGTTGTGATTGTTGGAAGTAGGGTTAATAAATTGTGTACCACCGCTATTATTATTATTTTCATTACCAGCTTCCGATAATTGTTGTAAGGATGTTATGAAATCACCATTGCTTGGTATTCTAAAGAATTTATCTATCGCACTGAAGGAATTATTCAAACTATTCGTTATGTCTTTGGTATTGGAGGTTCCATTGTTGATATTATTTTCTAGATGGGATGCTTGAATATTTTTCTTCCCACTATTATTATTGGCAAAAAGACTTCCTAGATCGAAATTACTAACTTGGGAACGATTGGAATTTAAGACAGGATCCAACTGAAGAGCCTCTGCAAAGGCAGTTTGTGTATATTGTGGATCTAAGTTATTACCTTTTAAGGACTTCGATAAATCTGTAGTCTCTTCGTGCTTAATTTCTGGTCCATTTACAGAAATATCATTGGCCTCTAATTTAATACTATTCCTTAGCTGTTCCTTGTTATTTGGGACAGTATTCTCATCTGATTCAATTTGGTCTTTTTCTGTCTTCTTACTTGAACGTTTCTGAGATTCAATATTTTTGATAGTAGGTTTACCCATTAATTTATTGTAATAATTTATCTTTCTTTGAAGAAATTTCTCAACCTTTTCAGGTTTCACATTTGTACCTTGTAGATATAAGTTAATTGTAAGGTCTAAAAGTTTTAAACTATGGAATGAGATAACACCAGGTAAACCCAACTTTCTGTCATTCTCAATGGATTGGATTATGTTCAATAATAATTTTTTGTTATCAATATATAATGATCCACCCTTTATATAGTCTAGAGAACCTTGAGCACTCATGACTGAAAATCTAGCTAATGTTCTTGATGAATCCATAGGTAGTGCAAAATATGTGGAACTGATAGAATTAAACGCCGATAACATAGTGTTTATTGCTTGTTGTAATGAAACAAATGCTGAAGAGGATCTATCCAATTTATCAGATTTAGGGTCTTTACTGGTATCTATCACGATTGGTTTACTAGCTAATACAGGCAAATGAATTATTGATTTGGCCAAGAAATAAAGTATAATTAATAATGTATTCTCGTTACCCTGTTTAAGTTGTTCTAAATCAATTGTTCCTGTGACGTCTAGTTTAAATTGATATTTTGGTGGAAGTCTAAATCTCCAATTATCTAAAGCATTTTCATGGATTAAGGCAATTTGTTTAGTTATTGATTCTGACATATTTCTTTTAAAGATAATATCTAAAATATTACCCATTACTTTGGCAAATCTTATAATTGCCAAAGAAAATTGTGACACGGTACCTTCCAATTTCACTGTAGTTGGGGACATTCCTTGACCTATATTTAATAGATCTTCATCTTCATCCTGTTCAGAAGACATAGCTGGATCATCTGAAGCTGCTCCGATTGGTAAAGCACACTCGATTTCATGATCTTTTATTAATCGAGGAACACCCAACTGTAGTGATGAAAAAACGTCTAAGTAGTAAATTGTCCAAAACAAAATTCTTCTATTACTTTGTTCGAATTTGTTCATAGTTGACCCAGATCCAACAAGGACAGCACTTGGGCAACGATGTAATCTTAGTTGTTGCGACATGGAGATTATCTTACCTCTTAAAGAATATATTTCAAGGATATCACCAGTGTTTAAATGATAGTAAAGTATCAAAGATAATAATTGTAATGTCTTGACAGAAGTTGTAGAGAAAACAAAATAAGGGTTTCTTGGGATATTATAAATTAATTTGTGGTAGTAAGCGGATAAATTATGGATATTATCTCCTTTGTTGTTATTGTTCTTGATCTTGATTAACAGACCCATATGACAAACGATCACTAGTATAGTGGTGAAAAACTTATAATTAAATGTCCCAATTTTATCCTGGTTGAATATTTTATTTTTATCGTTATTCATTTCAAATATTCCTCTCTTAAAATCACTATAATGCAAGAAAAATTCATCTCTGTTGAGTACTGGAATTAAATTAGACCAATGCTTGAAATATAACTCTATTAATTCATCAATATCATGGAATCTTAAATAAAAATTTAATGATGTATGCATTGTATGATCCTGAATCACTGTATCTGCATCTAAAATGTCTAATCTCATTACTTCTTTCAAGAAATGATGTAAATCATCAATATCCCATAAATTAGTATGTTTAATAAAGGAAAAATTCATTGATTCTGCAGCTAAATTATCACTGTCATTGTTCTTTGATTTAACGTAGTTAGGTTTTGGAAGATCACTTTTCAAAGAGGATAATAATGTCACGGTGTATAAACTTTGTTTCGAAGTGAATCCGAAAGTTTGTTTAATCTTTGCCATTAATTGTGGAATAAATAGAATTTCTTCAGTCGATCTAGGGATTGATAATGCGACTAATGTGGCTAGTTGTGTTGAATTTTCATGGTTTTTAATCTTTTTCAATGCCTTTGCCGCAGTTAAACCTGGTGCTTCATCTTGTTCAAAAGAAATCGTTGTTGGGTCATTTAGATTAGTTGTTGCTACGGGTTTGGCATGCATCTTACTTTCCATCGACTCTCTCTTCCCATTAGTGGAAGCATTCTTATTGTTCAAATAATCATTAGGGTCTCCTTCATTTTCTACAGTGGTTATTAAGCTATGATTGTTACAACATCCACTATTACATATGTGATTATTACTCTGCGTAGAAGATATATGGAATTTAATGTCAACAGCATCTAATGGATTTATCGGAGATATATTGGTAGAAGTTTGATCAGTTTCAGGTATAGATTTATTAGAATATGGAGATAATTCAATACCATGACGAATATCCTGTTGTGGCGACAATGTAGGGATTGTCTGATTATCATGTTTTAAATTATCATTAGTCTGTTGAGATAATAAAACTAAATTTGTTTGTGAAACGTTTAACACAGCTTTATTATTATTATTACTGGATACATTCCTTTCTGAACTCTTTTTATCATTCTCCGTAGAAATATGACCATTTTTAATATTATTAGTATGATTAGAATCCTTTTCCAGTATATTATTAGTATTGCCACCAATACTACTGGTAGTATTATTATTAGTTGTAGCAGTAGTTGAATAATTTGTCACTATATTAATTTGTTGTTCTTTTAAATCACAGATTGCCAATAGTCTTCTGTTTTCAGCTTCTAATTCTCTTACTCTTTCTTCTAGACTTTCTGTATATCCTCTAGGAAATGATTTTCTTATTAATTTATCACTAACTTTACATTCAAACCCTACTGCAGCACATTGAGAACATTGTGGTCTCTTCCCGTCACATCTAGTCTTTTTTGATCTGCATCGATCACAGGCCTGAGCTACTCTAAACCCTGACCCACCATTATTATTATTATTATTATTATTATTTGTTCCGGTATCTTTTACTAATGGAACGGAAGTAGAATTCTCCCTGTCGGAAGTCATGTTCGTCTTATTTGACATTGATATAACCGTATAAATTTGTTTAAGTGTATGTGTGTATGTGTTTGTGTGTATATATGTGTGTATGTGTGTATGCTTTTAGCTACTTTAACTATTTAATAAATAACTAGAAGAAATAAACTAGATATCCCTTTATTGAAAAAAGTATTTATCTTTTATAAATAAATAAAAATTGTCTAATGGCTTCGAAAAATAGAAAATATTAGAATAAACGGTGTATAGTTAGTCAGTAGTAAAACAAGAAACAGATAGTTCAAAGAATCTGTACCCTCTCTCTAAACATTAACTAATAGATCTTCTTATCAAAATAAACTAATCATAAGACGAAATGGGACTAGAATTATTAAATTAGTCTCGTTTCTTTCCAAGGTCCCCCCTCTCGTCTCTCTTACATTCACATTTAAACTGGAGTTTTGCCCGAATGCAAATATTGGTTATTGCTACCAGTCACGCAAGTCTTCACGTTATCTCCTCTTTGACTTGATTATATACATTTGTTAGAGGAAATGGGAAGAGAGAGGCATACATATGCACTGTGAAATCACTATTGTATGCCCCTTTTAGTGCTTGCAACGGTTCGCACCCTTACATCCTGTATGTACCAATTTGTAGGTAAGTGCCGCACAAACTCTGTTTCCCCGCGTTGATTGGTCCAGTACAACGCACAAAGAACGGCTGTGACCATCCCCGGTTCGTTTTTTGGTCTTTTGGTTGTTTTTTTCTATCGCAGCGAAACGATTGGTTAGGCAGTGTCGTGCCCAGTGATGTCCGGGTAAGAGCGTTTTGTGTATTTTTGACTCCACCCACACTACCCACCCATTCCCCCACGTTAAATGTTCCTCGTTCCCTCGCTGATCGTAGATCCACAATGTGTCAAGCAGAGATTGCCTTAGGTTCAACAGAAAAGAAACTAAACTCGTGAGTGTGGACGTTAGCGATTATCACGATTGTTTTAGGAAAAATTTGTGAAGTGGAAGAAGAGAACTTTGGATTTGATCCTTGTACATAACCCCATTCGTCAAACCGATTGGCCTTTCTCTCTCTCTGCTCTATCGTAAACTAATGACACCATTTATCACGTTCAGACTGATAAAGTTAACACTTTATTCATGGTTTTTCTATTTGTTACTCTCTAGTAGAATTCAACTATCGAATAATGTAGCATTGGAATCATTTGCTAAGTCTCATAAAGTTGCCTCCCCTACGGTAATGAACCTGCTGATTGCACATCCGGATGATGAAGTAATGTTTTTCGCTCCAACTTTGTCTCAATTACAAACATTGCATCATAAAGATAACAATTTATTCTTTAATATTATTTGTTTTTCAAATGGTGACGCTAATGACCTGGGTTCCATAAGAGCTAAAGAATTGAATGAATCGGTGTCTTTATTATTAAGAGGACAACAATATTCTGTTCATTTATTTGAACATAAAGATGGAATGGACGAAGTATGGGATCAAGAATTGATGCTGAAACAATTAGAAACAGTTATTGGAGATGTCAATGATGCTTTGATTCTAACATTTGATTCAAGGGGTGTCTCGGGACATATTAACCATAGAACATGTAACTCTGTAGCAATGACTTATAAGACCTTGCATCCAGGTACGACTTTATTCCTATTAGATAGTTATGGCCAGAATATTATTAAAAAATATTCTGCATTTGTATTGGAATTAATAAAAATCGCATTGACTTTCTTATTAGAATTGTATGAAAGAGTTTTCCATAACAAGTTTCTACCAACCACTCTAATCAATTATTACAGACAAGAAAGTATAAATGATAAACTAACATTTTTCATTCCATTTCCTAAATACGCTTTCGCTTATGCAACTATGTTAAATGCTCATCAATCACAGGTAGTATGGTTCAGATACGGGTGGTGGGCTTGTTCCAGGTTTGTGTTTGTTAATGATTTACAAATCGTATGAATATTTTTATGTTATTTATTTATGTGTATGTATATCGTAAGTAAATGAATTGTTTTGTGTTTGATTTTTTTTTTACATGTATTCATATAGTTACCTCACCATAATGGACCAAGTATCGTGTCATCGTCAACCATCTCATCGTAATTCTCATTTGTCTTCTTGTTATTTTTCAATACAATCAAATAACTGGAAAATTTACGTAACATAGCCTCATTACCACTATCTAATGACCATTGTGTAATAAATTCTTCTGTTTTACTATATTTCTTCTTATTAATCAAACGACGAATAATAAATTTTTGATATTTACAAATAATGGACCATTCGCTATTTTCAATCTTGTTTCTTTGTTCATAAAACTCTGTGAAGCAATTTGTATACACAGCAATGCAATCCTTTAAGTTTTTAGTCCTCTCTAGAATTCTATACAGCTCTTTTGTGATAGAATAATCAAATGGGATGGTTCTTCTCCTCATATTATGCCATTGCTTCATAGTATTCCAACAATCTAGCCCATTTTCGTTACCAACTGCAAAGTCTTTGTTACCTCTCTTAGGACTACAACCTTCTAACATTAGCTGTCTCCAGAAATTTATATCAAGATTAATATTTGGATGTTTTTCAAGAATTCCATTCAAGAATTTGTTAGCTTCATGCATACCATCTGAATAAATATAACAAATAACTTTCATTAAAGCAGTGACAACTTCAGAATTTGGAGCTTTATGGACCTCCCCACTAACGAAGTCAGGGCCTTGGATAGAAATACCCCATTTTTTTGTAGTGAACTTATTCAATAATTCAATTCTATTCATTCTACCTAGAGTATAACAAATTTCGGTATCCCAATAAGAAAACTTGTTTTGTAAACTATAATCAATCAAATTGAAGATATATGTATCATCAGTTATTTCATAGGATCTATCACCGTACCATAAATTAGAATATGATCCACAACGAACTTTTAAGTAATTCCTAACAGTGTCAATATCTCTGGCTTCCCCAAATACTAAGGACTCATCCAATTGAATAAGATCAGTTAAAACATCGTGGGCTCTTTTTAATCTCCCTAATTTCAAAAACATACCCAAAAACAAATTGGTATCTCGAAGTTTAAGTGCATCTAGCTCTTGGGATTGATTCATTATACCTTGATATTCATAATACACTTGATCAAGATTCTTTATGAAGTCTGTTTTATTCGGTATG
Organism: Maudiozyma barnettii; assembly: GCF_903064755.1. Taxonomy (NCBI): domain Eukaryota; kingdom Fungi; phylum Ascomycota; class Saccharomycetes; order Saccharomycetales; family Saccharomycetaceae; genus Maudiozyma; species Maudiozyma barnettii. The sequence goes on along the minus strand of NW_024545239.1, from coordinate 54,912 downwards.
AATTTATATTTGGACATTTCATCTAAATTTTTGGAGAAATCGGCATATTTACTTGGAATGCCATTCACTATTGGTTTCGAGTTGGATGTTTTACTACTAGATTCAGTCCTATAGAGACGATGTGTCTGAAAGGAACTACCCCTAGCTATGTCTCTCGAAAAATATGATACTCTTAGACTTGCAAAGTCAGTGATTGCTTTGGAAGCCGCCACTGGCTGACTTCTAAGCAACATCAAAATAGGTATTTATATCGTTAATACTTCTAATCGACGTTAAACTATATCAATATATATATATATATTATTCCCCATCAAAGATATTGGGAAAGCTCTTTAAATGCTACTTAATGATTCCTTGTTATGTATCAAGGTCTTTTATTCTTCTTATTTCAACTCAAGCGGACTAGCAGCAAATAAGAACGCGCGCGGACAGTAAAACTTCTCTCAGTTAACAAATATTTGTTCTATTAGTACTAATGTAAAGGGATTCTTACAATACATTTGCTACATCAGGAAGCTATTGACACTGTTCAGTGTTGCTCTCGACACATTTATGTTTCTTCCATTGAGGTGTGTGATTAACTGTGAAAAATGTTTCCTTATTACGGTCTTTGTGATTAAAGGTTCTCCCTTAGGTTCAAACTTCCAGTCTTGCGTATAATCTTTACACAATACACTGAGCAATACACCTATAGATATATCAGCACCTGTGTTGCAGCACACTAGGACATTTGAACTTTCTGAGATTGTGCAATGGATTGTATCGTATATTTCTGGCAATTTGATTCTTAGATCCTTGGATGATTTCTTAGAGCCACTTTGCAAATTGTATATTTTAATCAAAGTATTTGGATTGTTTGGATCGGTTTCTACTTTGACATTATCACTCAATATTATCAGTACTTTGTACTCATTGGATAGTTCCTGGTACACTCCTTTATTTATAGTTGAATTCTCCATTATTCTACCTAAAGATAACCTTTCTGTAATGTGCTCTATAGGTTTAATTATGTCATCAATTGTTTCCTTCAGAGAAGTTTGTGCCATCGCTTTTGTAAGAACTAACTCCTTTATATAATTTTCTAGTTCATCTATACCATGTTTGGGATTAGTCAAATATGCATAATGCTCCCAAAACATTTGTGGTGTAAGACCCTCCGACCAGAGTTCATGATCATCTGCAGCACCTTGAACATAAGTGAACCCATTTCGTTTATCCATACCATCTTGTGCTTGGTAACTCACAGTACAGAGGATCAAAGGTATAATCTTTTCATTTTCTGGAACTTTCCACTCTGAATTGATGGATTCTCCAGTAAAAGGATCTACCGAGTTTTGTAAAATCGATGACCCCGGATATACCCAAATTGGTCTCAGGATTCTTCCATTTAAGGAATTATATAATTTTTTACCATCCAATGCCCCTAATGTCTTCATTTTCTCCACCAAAGCTGGTAATTTTAGACTTATTGAATGATACTCATTAGCAGAAACTGTCACTGGTGGCACAAATAATATATCCTCGGTTTCGAATTCAATGCCGGCGCTCTCTAACATAATAAAATTTACAACCGCACACCATATAGGTATTGTCTTACTCAAAGAATCAGGAATCTTTTTACCACGTCTGGTGCTATCTACAATAATAATACCTCCTTTCTCTTGCAATGTTGGAAAGAGATGGAAATTTAATCTCCTAGTGCTAAAATCCCATTGACTGGTATGTCCATCAGTACTTTTGAAATAACTGGTTTGGCCGTAGGTCTTGGGGTCACAGTACCATATCCCGCATCTCTCATTAGGTATCAATGCATAGTCCTTGAATTGTTCCCTTACTTGACTTTCTAAAAACTGATGGTCATATGAAATACTCAGTAAACGATTTCTCAACGATTTGTTCTCTTTCCTGATATCTTTATTCAGTTGTGAGAGTGTTTCATTCCAATTAGAATTTTCCATATCTTTTTTAATCAACTGGCTGATCAATAATAAAGTCAAGATACTGTTCACATTTTGACAAAAATCACTGTCCCTGGCAGCCTTAATATATCGTTTCCTATATCAACAATACACTAATTTAATATATGTTAGTTAACTCATCGCCTTAATTTTTTCAGTTTGGAATAAAAAGCGAGTTTGAGAAAAATGAAAACAATCAATCATGAGAGGGTGAACTGGTCTAACTTGTCATAAACCCTTAGTGATTGTTTTAAAAGAAATTGAAAAAGGATATCCATACATTAACAAGCCGGTATAATAATTTAAAGGTAGTAGTTGGTATATCTAGTATTTGCTCGGTAATAAGAAACCTTTAAACGAAAGAAGATGTCGACCACACTTGATCTTAAACCCTTAGAGGGTTCCTATCGCTCAACCGAAGAACCCCACGTAGAGGCTCAGCTTCACCAGTGTATTTTATATTGTATTGAATTGACTCCAGATATGTTCCAAAGTGTCGAAGACTTGAATGGGAAAGTTCAATTGGTTGAGATTTTAGAGTCAATAAAAGAACTAATGTCTCAGTTGGTGATAGTGAAACCAGGAACTGCCATTGGTTGTTATTTATATCATTCTGGTAAAGAGACAGGTGGGAATGGTATTTATGAATTGCTACCACTACAAAATATAAATATTAGATCCATGAAAAAACTAAATGATTTACTGTACGATTTTGAACATGGTACTGACCCTGTAACTTACTTCGCGTATGATTCAAATAACTTCGTGCCACTTGAAACATTATTCGTGTATATTCAAGAGAAATGTGGTATAACAAACCCAGATAAAAAAAGATACGAAATTAGATCTGTATTTTTATTTACAAGTAGGGACTCTCCAAAGGAAATGAATGACACAGAAACTGTACAAAGATTGAAAAGGATTGTAGACGATATGACCGATAACTATATTACTTTCGTGCCGTTCTTTATAAGTTCAAAGGAAACCCCATTTAATACAGAGTTTTATAATGATGTGTTACGTTTTAATTCCAGACCATGGTCGGACAAATCTAAATTCTGGAAAGTGAATACAGACCCAATTTCAGCATCTTCTATCAAAATGAGAGTACAGCAAAGAAAGGAGTTGAAGAGAATATTGTTTGTGTGTCCTTTAATTCTAAATGAACAGAATAATTTTGTAGTGGGTTTAAGAGGTAATAACATTTTAAGTCATGAAAAGCCAGGTTCGCGTTACAAATTAGTATATGAGAAAGAAGATGTTAGGTATGAGGCTTTCTCTCATAGAAAATATTTAGATCCTGCCACTGGGAAAGTTATAGATAAGGATGGTCTACTCAAAGTTTATTCGATTGGGGACCTGAATGTTGACATACCAGATGATAAGTTGATGAATCTGGGAGAAGATGTCGCGGGATACAGTTCATTTCTGAAACTAATTTGTTTCAGATCATCATCCCTTTGCATAAAATATTATAATAATATTGACAAAACTATATTTATTTCATCAGATGACAGGAGTTACGAAGGGTCATATGAGACCCTGTCTTCCCTCTTCAGAACAATGAAGGAAAAAGATAAATGTATGATTGTTTGGGGTAATGTTAAAAGTAATTCAAATCCAGCTCTTTATGTGATGTCACCGGCATATGATCCAGGGCTATATGGCGGTTTCTTTCTCTGGAAGATACCATTTGTCGATGAGGTAAGAAAGTTTCCCCCTCTCCTTACATATAAGAACATTGAACAATCAACAGATTATAAAAATCTCTGCAAAGTTACAGAAAATATAGTAAACTTTCTCACCTTGAAAAAGGGATACAACCCAGCAGACTATAAAAACCCAGGTCTCCAAAAGCATTTTAAAGTTTTAAGTGATTATATTTTACAGACTCCTGTACCTGACATTGGTGATACTGATATAACTCAAGAGGATGATACCCTTAGGAAAATTATTAACGTAAGGGAAAACATTTTAGCATCGGCTTCTTCTAAAGACCCTCAACTACAAAGGTTACATAAATATGTTAACGTATGGAATGTTCTTTATTCAAAGATTGCTGATGAAGAAGCGTTGGGTGTAGGTGTCGTTAGAAACATACCAAAGAGGACTAAGCCATCCATGAATTTATAAATTTTAAACAGGTTAAAAAGAGAAGCTAAGATCCTATGTGGGTGTATGTTCTTTAAATAGGTATATAAATATTTAAAGAAGTATTTCGACGTTACATAGCATACATAAATGATCACTTGCATATTCCCCTGTATGAGGTTGTCCATGACCAAATTTCTCCATTTCTGACTTTGGAGGCATCCGTAAAAGCCCTTTGATCTTAATTGGATGGTTAGCCTCGACGTCTGCGATTGTCTCAGCATTCCTCTTATCAGAAAAATCCCAAGAATCTATGTAAAATAGGTAGTCTAATAACCCATTCCATGTATGAGCCCAATTTGATATCTCTGGTTCCCCTCTTGAATTATCTAACCCAGCATTCTCTTGGTGAACCATTTTATATCCAGTTGCGTATAATGATATAGCTCTCATGTCTAGTGAGTTGTGTAATTGTTCCATATTTTTAACTAGTTCAGACTGTTCTGGTGTAGCGTCAAACGACGACGGAACGGGAGTCTGCGGTTGGTCCTTACCAAATTTCTCAATATTCCCTCCTTCTTCTTCAGTATCACTTTCTCCTTCTCTCAATTTAGAGAATTTGAATGATGTGCTACATTCTATAACCGTTTTGGCTCTTCCAGTGTATTTTACAGGTTTTGATGTCATTGAAAGATAAGGTGTATCAAAAGGTTGGGAGTTGAAGTCACCACAGAAAAATGGGATCCAATGATCTGTCTGACCATCATTATTATTCTGTAAAACATTGACCCTATGTAGAAATTCTTTCACCTTGTTTAAAACTACGTAACATTGCCTTGTCCTCTCGTATGTACCGAATGGATGCCAGAACAGATGCGTTGTACCTATAAGGATCCCTGATTTTGTGGTTTCAGGGAACTTCTTCAGTACTTTGTCGCTAAACTTAAGTGCTAATATTAGGCCTGCATTATTCGTTGTGGTGCGAGGTGGTATGTTACCAGATGCCTCTTTATCGTAGTCAATAAACATTTTATCTGTCATGGTAAATAATTCACGTTTCCATACAATGGCGATACCATGATTCTTAGAACCCTTACGATGAAATTGACTTTCATAACCAAGTTTACCAAATTCTTTCTTCCAGAAACTTTGGTACTGGATATGGTCTACTTCCTGTAAAGAAATTACATCAGCGTTATAATGCATAAATTCGTACAGTAGAACTTTTGATCTTCTGAACCACTTCAACGCATCTCCACTATCAGGAAATAATTTTCTTCTAATAAGCGCTTGAGCCAAACAATTGTATGTCATCAAACTAAAAGTGAAACCTGACTCTGGTTCACCTTTATGAAGTTCCAGTATTGGACGTCTAATAAACTGTAGTTCGGGAGGACAGTTGATATCCAGCTCTTGCGTAAGTAGAGCTTCCTCCCTGGTCTTCCGTTGAACAGCTCTTTCTTCACGAATTCTAGCAATCTCCTCAGGACTTGGAGGTGTTTTTTTCCCTTTACCTTTCTTCTTCTTCTTCTGATTTTCTTTAACTTGAATAGCTTTGGAAGTAGCATTGTCGAGAAAGTCAGAAGTCTCTATCTTTATATTACCTTGCTTATCATTATAGACAGCATTGTTGGCTTCTTCAATCGTCATATATATTAACAAATGTTGGGTTAGAGCGTTTATAGTTATCTAATAGTAGAATTGGGAAATTGCAATGTTGGTTGTTTTATCGATGATTTTTCTGAAAATTTTTCACTTATATAAAAATTCAAAATGACGTAAACTGCAACGCCTCATGACACTCTCAATAAAAGGTAACTATAGAATAAGTAATAGGCATAGTTAAACGTATTTGTTTTAAAAATTATAGTAGGGTCTAGATCAGGAAGCATTATACTATTGTTTAGTAATTTCTTGGATATTTGGAATTTTTTGCATTTTGTACGAATATTTACTTAATAGAGTATCCCATAACTTATTTCAAAAGTAGCAAAATGTAGCAAAACATAAATTTGGGATAAACAGGAAAATTTAGAATTGTTTTGATTCACTTTGAGAACTGTGTGGGAAACGCAAAACGTGTATTCAATTAGATAATCATATATATGCTAGATTCTTTATATACAAGATTTTATGATTAACTATAAATCTAATGTTAAAATACCCTCTATTGGCATGATATTTGTAATTTTACAATTTTTAATGTTATCACCAATTAGTGGGGGGCTTTTTTCTTTATTCAATTTCAAAGTACCACGAGAATAAGAATAGTTCTTTAACATACAATTCACTGTACCATTATTTGGAACAGAGAGAACTACTACTTCAAATTTTGTAACTGGATTTTTTTTAATAACTTTTTCCAGATACTTTAATGTCCAATATGTGTTTACAGAACGTGCGCTACGTTTGGTAATATCTGCTCTTGATTGAAACCTCCAAATCATATCCTTTATCTTGTCTTTTGTGAATAACTGAGGTTTACCTTTCAAATGACGATGTAATTGCAAATGATTAACTAGGTCAGGAAATCTCCGTAGAGGAGATGTTACAGTAAGATATTGGGAAGCTCCAATCATTGCATGACTCAAAGGATCCGCTGAGTAGAAGCTGGAATTGAGGAATGACGATATTTTTGTAATGTCCTCAAAAGTAGGATAAATACCACTTTTAACCTTCTCTTGAATGAAATTATATTGACCAAGCGCTTTAGAAGACATTTCTAAATTGCTGTAGCACCTAAAAACACCAGGAATATTATTTTTCTTAAAATACTCACCACACAAGGAGTTTGCCAAAATCATAAATTCACTAACTAGAACTGTGGAAGTTGTATCTTTCTGATCTTCAAATTCAATATTAAATTTCTGTTGGTTATTCACAACACCAGTCAATTTTGGCAAACCCCTGTTAAACCCCTGTCCAAATATGATAGCGTTATCGTTTTGAATTCTATTACGACGTAAGTTAAATGCTATTTGATAGAGATTACTTATATCATTAAGCATAGAAGGATTTACCTTTTTAGAACCGGCCAATATCTCATCAACATCCTTATAAGTAGCCCGAGGAAAGTTAGAGGTATTGCTCAGAGAAACATTAAATGTATCTTTCAGAATTTTTAGTGTATTTTTAGCTGAGTCAAATATAACTTCCACAGAAAAGGTTATAGTTTTACTCTTGGATCCATTTTTACCTAAATCTGCAGCTCTGCTAAATGATTTTGGAAACATGGGGTCAACGTTATCAGTCAAATAAGAAGTAAAGGATTTTTCAAATGCCTTTCCCAAGGTTTCATCTGTAATTTCATTGGATATTGACTCATCATTACATTCAGGGAAGAAAGATGCCGGATCTGCAATATGAATTAATAATTCGAAATTTCCAGATTTTAATTTTCTAATGGAGACACCATCATCTATTTCATGTGCATCTTCGGAATCAATACAATATACAGACATCCCCGTGTAATCTGTTCTGGTTGTACCCTCTTCATCATTATTTAATGTTGGTTGCACAATATCATATATTAATTGGTTATCTTGAGCTAAATGAGAAGAAATGGGTAATGCAAGGTCATTATTATAATGTAATGGATTAACATAAACCTCTGAAGGTTTAATAGTTTCAATTAATTCCTGGCAAATGTCTTTAGAGATATCAGAGTCTTTATATTTTCCTATTTTTCTAAAAATTTTTGAGATGAATGATATCATCTGAGGATTATTATGGAAATTACCAGCACAATAATCACGAAGGAGATTTAAGTAATGAGGTAACTCCTTTTGTATCTTTTCATATTCTTTACTGTTATAAAATGAGGTGAACTTATTAATTTCTTTAAAATTTTTCTGTCTCATCTGACTTAATATCTCAGAATAATAGTAATGCTGTGACTTCAGAGGTAGTATAGTAACAGATATAGGGGATAATAAAGCTGAACTTGTATGTATTTTACCCCAAATGTTATAGCCTTGTTGTTCTTTTATTGCCCAATATGTAGCAAGGAAGGTTGAACTATTAACCCTCTCGTTAGCTACACCTATGACTTTCGAGATTATTTCATGGACATCAGTAGGTTCCGTCCTTTCGAGATTTATTAATTGCACCATTTGACATAATTTTACAAAGGATATTTGGATAGCTCCACGAGGTTCATTCAAATGACGATGAAGTAATTTTAGTTTTTTAATAACTAACGGTAATTGTTTCCATGCGTCTGCAGAGATATTCGCAGGAAGAGCACTAGTGATTAACTGATTTGCCAATAATGGAGTCATGAATGTTGTATCTCTTGAATTTTTCACTTTACCTATAGGTGTATATTCATGACGTGATTCTCTTTTCACCAATTTATGAACTTCTTCGGGTAGTGTGTAAGGGATTCTTAACTTGACTGCATGTTTGCTTTCAAATATAAGTTCACCGTCGACCAAAATAAAAGTATAACGAGGATCTGCCATAGATTCAGGTAAAGCTACACACATGGCCAATTGAGTCGCAGTGTTACCCAAGAGGACCATGTCACCTATAGTCAGCGTATTTTTCATCAAATCTGTTACTAGGAAATTCATACTTTGTTTTGGAAGTAACTGTGGATCAAGTTGTTCCCTTCCATTAATATATTTTATTGTAAATGTCTTCGGTTTATTATTGTTAGCCCATTCATATTGAAACCACTTTCTGGAGGGTTCCACATATCTCTCTGTAAAACGTTTTTTAAATTCTTGTTGAATATCAGTCAGTTCTTTTATTTCGAATTCCGGCTCGAGACCGTTTGTTCTTTCAAGAAACTGCTTATTTATGGCTGTGATATCATCTGCAGTTAATGGTATGATGTGTGATTTAGAATCGTTTCTATTATTGTAGGGCTTATTTGATGTAGCCTTGAACGAATCTTTACTTCTTCTTAGGAATGAAGAAGAATGCAAATATCGTATTCTTATAATGTTTCGAAACATGACTGCCATTAGCCTACTCTAATATATACTTAGTTGTCTTCGTTCTTATCTACTCTCACCTTTGGTTATTAAACTTTCTGTCAAATTTATAGCCTTCTCTGATTTTTAATATTTCATTTCAGATATAATGATTACGCATATAATATCGAAAACTTTATTTGCCGAGAAGATCTCAGTATTTAGAAACGAGGTCTACAAAACCCAGACAAACAAAATGCAACTACACCTTCATGAATAAGATCGAGAAAACTGATGATGACTATGAGAAGAACACTCTTAGATATTAACATACCTGAATAGGCCCCCCCCCCCCCNNCCCCCCCCCCCCCCAACTCCCTCCATCAATGTCTTCCTCGTTGCGTAACTCTCTTTCGAAGAAATATACTTGCCTCACAGGATTGGCAAATCCCGAACCCCACTATAGAAAAACAAGACATAATGTAGGTGTATTAATGCTTGATTTAATAAAAGAAAGGCTTGAGCAGAAAGTTGGCACTACCATACCATATAAACCAAGCACAAGATCAAAATATATTCATTATTGTAGTTTCAAGGATATCAAAGTCAATGTTCCTCCGATGAGAGTATCTAATCCTAATACACTTTCTACAAGTATACTATGTTTGTTAAGAAGCGATGGAAACTACATGAATCTTAGTGGAGAGACTATACGACCTGTATGGCAAGCATTATCAAGAGCAATCCATGGTACAGATCAATTGACACATATTGTGTTACACGATGAGTTGAGCCTACCATTAGGTAAAGTGCAACTAAGAGTCCCCGGAAGGAGTCTCAGAGGACACAATGGATTGAAAGATATATTGCGGATGTGTCCCGATATACCACATTACAACCTTTCCATTGGGATAGGTAGACCAGAATCGCATGAGGCCCGCGATGTTGCTGACTATGTCCTAGGCAAATTCAACCCTGCAGAGCTTGAAATATTACACACTAAGACATTAGACCAAATATGGCAGCTCCTCCATCCTGATATATTAAAATTCCAGAGCAAGTGACCTTGCCTGTAGTATCTGTCTCCCCCACCCCTCCGTCACTCTTTACAATAATTACATCATATTAATGCATCTCAGAGGGACGATAGTGGTAATATCCTACCTCCCATACATATAAACTTGTATATAAATGTAAACCAATATAATCACTTGATATTCTAAGCAAAACCTGATCACATAACTGATCATGGACGGTAACAGTTAATCCGGGGATATCGTTCTGTGATACCTCCCGTGCAGAATGATGCTTTCTGTGACTCGTTTATTTTCCTTCGTTTAACATTCAATTTCTATGGTATTATTACGTTTAGCGGTAATAAGAAGGGCGAACCGAGATAAACGAACTACAGGAATTTTTTCGTTTTTCGTCTTTTGGATATTGTCACTTGAAAGAGGTTAGTTGAACAGTTGTATATAATATAATTACCTAAGCCTAACTTACATGAGTATTCTTTTTTCTTTTGTTCTTGGTGGACGGAGTTTTTGTAAGTAGGATTACACAATTGTTGAAATATTATTTAATCGACTGCCGTGAAAACTTCTAGACAATACGATTATTAAGTAATTTGATTATTTTTGTGATTGATAGCAAATTTTTTGATTTTAAGGAAAGTCTACAATTACAATAGATTATATTCAAGCACGATTCACCATCTAAAAATAAACAAAAAAAATGGGTAAATTAACACAATTTATTACACATCCCTTTGAATTAAGGGCTGCCGTCATCTTAAAATGCATTAGAAAACCATTGTTCTCTGTGAAGGATACCACAGAAACCCCTGATTTGAAACAATGTTATAAATTACTAAAATTAACATCCAGATCTTTTGCTGCGGTGATCATGGAATTGAATCCAGAGTTACGTAATGCAGTAATGTTATTTTATTTGATTCTACGTGCATTAGATACTGTTGAAGATGATATGTCCATTGCTCATGACATTAAAGTTCCATTACTACGTGATTTCCACAAGAAATTATCCCTTGATGATTGGTCCTTTGATGGTAATTCTCCAGATGAAAAGGATAGAGCTGTGTTAACCGAATTTAACTCTATCTTACATGAATTCCATAGATTGAATAGAGAGTATCGTGAAGTGATCATTAAGATCACAAAGGAGATGGGTAACGGTATGGCCGATTATATCCTCGATGAAGAATTTAATTTGAATGGTGTACAAACGATCAAGGATTACGACATGTATTGCCATTACGTTGCTGGTCTGGTAGGTGATGGTTTAACTCATCTAATGATTATTGCTAGATTTGCCTCCCCTGAATTAATCAAGAGACCGGAATTGTTTGAAAGTATGGGTCTTTTCTTACAAAAGACTAATATTATTAGAGACTATGCTGAAGATATAGAGGCAGGTAGATCATTTTGGCCAAAGGAGGTTTGGTCTATTTATGGTGAAAAATTGACCGATTTCCAATCTGCAAAGAATACCAAACAAGGTGTTTTCTGTATTAACCACTTGGTATTGAATGCTCTGGAACATGTCACTGATGTGTTGACTTATTTGAGTTCCATCCAAGAACAATCATCATTCCAATTCTGTGCAATTCCTCAAGTCATGGCAATCGCTACTTTAGCTCTTGTATTTAACAATGAAAACGTGCTACATACTAATGTAAAGATTAGAAAAGGTACCACTTGTGATTTGATCTTAAAATCAAGAACCTACAAGGGTTGTGTAGACATCTTCGAATACTATTTGAGAGACATCAGAAAGAGATTGAATGTCGAGGACCCAAACTACTTGAAGTTTAACATCCATGTGGCAAAGATTGATCAATTCATTGAAGAAATGTACCAGGACAACTTACCTCAAGGTGTGAAGCCAAACAAAACTGAAATTTACTTGAAGGTCACAGAGAGAACCAAGTTCGATAATACAGTAGACGATGTCCAATACGAGGAAGTTTACAAATTTAATATGGTGTTAACTGTCTTATTCTCAACCTTCCTAGGTATCCTTGTGATATACTTGAGTCCTTCTAATGATGTGAATTTGATACAATAAAATTCATAGACCTACAATTACTCACTAGATTATAATAATAATAATCAACATCATGAAGCTCTTCATTTTATTACCAACCATTCCTCTCTCCCTTTAAAATTTATCAAGAAATGACGCATACTTACGTTATATATTCGTTTATACAAATTAACTAACAACTCAAGAATAAAATCATGTTTTATAGCCAATAAATTATAATACTATCATATATATATGTCTTATCTTGTCTAAAAGTTGTATTAACTAAATGATTTTTTGACACCAATTTTTTGTGCACTTAGGTTACCCTCACGCACCATTTCCTAATTAGGTAATTCGCGTTTGTTTACTTTCTCAAGACACGAAAAATCCAAAAAAAGAAAATTAAAACCCAAAACAAAAAAACTTGAAACAAGAATTGATATGAGGGATTCATATTTGAAGAGTAGTAATGAAATTATAATTACGACAATCGAATCATTCTAACTAGAATTCGTGAACAACGTTATACAATTATGAGAGAAGTTATTAGTATTAATGGTAAGTGTGAATTTTGCTATATTTCTATCGTTTAAGAACACTTTTTTTTGTAAAAAAGCCCATCTCCAAAAAGCTGAGGAATACGTTATAAATTACCTGAGTACGAATGGTCCTCGACGTTCAATAAATGGTCAGCTTGTTTATTTGGGAACACTTAAGCGGTAACATTTCTTTTTCTTTTACAATTCTAAAAATATGATTCTTTTTACTAACATTTTTTATTATTGTGGGTCAATTCTGTGTAAACATGGATCGTTAGTCTTTGTTTGGCACTGCATACCCATTTTCAGTTTTTAATTCTATAGTCGGCCAAGCTGGTTGTCAGATAGGTAATGCCTGTTGGGAATTATACTCTCAAGAACACGGTATTAAACCAGATGGGTACTTGCAAGATGGTCTTTCCAGACCAAAAGGTGGTGAGGAAGGCTTCTCCACTTTCTTTTACGAGACTGGCTCAGGCAAATATGTTCCTAGAGCAGTGTATGTCGATTTGGAACCTAATGTGATCGACGAAGTCAGAAACGGTGCTTATAGAGATTTGTTCCATCCCGAACAATTGATCAGCGGTAAGGAAGACGCTGCAAATAATTATGCTCGTGGTCATTACACTGTTGGTAGAGAGTTATTAGATGACATTCTGGATAGAATCAGAAGAATGGCAGACCAATGTGATGGTTTACAAGGTTTCTTGTTCACTCACTCCTTGGGTGGTGGTACAGGTTCTGGTCTAGGTTCTTTACTACTTGAACAATTATCTGTTGATTATGGTAAGAAATCTAAATTAGAATTTGCCGTATACCCTGCTCCTCAAGTTTCTACATCTGTCGTGGAACCATATAATACTGTGTTGACTACGCATACTACCCTTGAACATGCTGATTGTACATTTATGGTGGATAACGAAGCCATCTACGATATGTGTAAACGTAATTTGAACATTGCAAGGCCAAGTTTCTCAAACTTGAATACTTTGATTGCCCAAGTTGTCTCTTCCGTGACTGCATCTTTAAGATTCGACGGTTCTTTGAATGTCGATTTGAACGAATTCCAAACGAATTTAGTCCCATATCCAAGAATCCATTTCCCATTAGTATCATATGCTCCAATTTTATCAAGTAACAAGGCTCATCACGAAGCTAACTCTGTTTCTGAGATTACAAACGCCTGTTTCGAACCAGGTAACCAAATGGTTAAATGTGATCCAACAACAGGTAAATACATGGCTACATGTCTACTATACAGGGGTGATGTTGTTACAAGAGATGTCCAAGCAGCCGTTACCCAAGTGAAAAATAAAAAGACTGTACAAATGGTTGACTGGTGTCCAACTGGTTTCAAGATTGGTATTTGTTATGAACCACCTACTGCTACCCCAGATTCCCAATTGGCTAAGGTCGATAGAGCGGTTTGTATGCTATCAAACACAACTGCTATTGCTGATGCTTGGAAGAGAATTGATGCTAAATTCGATTTAATGTATGCTAAACGTGCATTCGTACACTGGTACGTTGGTGAAGGTATGGAAGAAGGTGAGTTCACTGAAGCAAGAGAAGATTTAGCTGCGCTAGAGAGAGATTACATTGAAGTTGGTTCCGACTCCTATGCTGACGAAGAATTTTAAGCTATTTATGACATATGACGGAACATCCACAATGGAAAGAAGGATTTACAAAAAAGCAAGAAGATATAGATATATGCCACTGATTTATGAAATTCATACTTGAAAGAAAAGTAAAACTATTGTACAATAAAGAATAATGCGAGAAGAGACAGGGTGAGGCTCGTAACTTCGTGGATGCATACCCCGTCAATATTTTTAAACTATACCCTTTAATTTATTTTCCCATCCAAAGTTCTATCAAATTTCTTCTTTTTACAATGAAGAATAGGAATAATATATATATATATATAAACTCATGAATATTTTACTCGCAATCAACTAATACTAATATTTTTTTAAAATGGAAAACGAATACTATTTAAATCTTTCCAGAAATTTACTATTTATGCGAGATTTGTTTAATTGGCGTTTTGGTTTTGGAGCTTTTTTCACCGTATGTTCTTCTATCTGTCTTGCCTTCTCAATTGTATTTAGAGGAACCGTTAAGTAATATATATTTATACCATCACGAACAGTCCTGACAACTTTGCTTGGAAAAGTTTTGGTTCGTATCTCAATTGGTGTTGGATAATCATCCTCAAGTTTTCTCTTGGATATATATTCTTGTCCAAGTGAATGTGATACCAAACAATGACGTAATACAGGAATATTTTGTATTATATTTGATTCAATACCAACAGTTACCATATCCAAAGATGGAATGTAATAAAGTAGTTTGAATAATATTTTAGGATCTCGTAAAAACGGTATATTCAAACGAGTTACGCTGCTCCATGTCTTGACGTTAACCTTAATACACGTCAACCACCCCAATATAGTTTTTTCTAAGATCTCTGGATTTTGTTCATAAAATGATACCTCACACAAATTTTTCAACTGTGCTAACCTTTCTGTTTGGCTAAGATATGAATATAAATGGATATTAATTTTAAAGGGGTATCTCTTTACTTTATCTAAGTCATTAAACATTTGTATAATGGAAGAGAGAGCATCGCCACTATCATCTATTCTATACTGTTGATCAATCCTGTCGAGTATATCATTTTGGTCACAAAAATATTGCTCTAATATCCAATGTGGTGTAAAGATAGAACTCATAGTGTTAATCGACGGAATATAATTCATTATCATAGAAGCAACATATATATTCGGAATCTTCTGAAATAATTCAAGTTGTTTCTTTAAAGTTATGTCAGATGAAGTAAGAGAACGGTAGAAGTTTCTAGCACAAAGTTCAGCAAGTGTTTTTGCTCGGAACGAACTCACACGATTATGGGGGTCTGATAATAAATGTTTGCTGTTCACATTAAGAAATCGTAAAGCAGCTATTATATCATGTTCCATTTCCGAAGATATTGTGATCTGCGACCATTTGGCTTATTCTCTATCGCCAAACTTATGCTTCGCTCGCCTATTCCCCTACGATATTTAACACCAATACTGAATTTCAAAGATATTTTGTCTAAAGTAACACTAACTGAGAAGTCGAAATCCTTTGATTATCTCAAGGTTGTTAAACATTACAACGAGATGTGACTACTAACTGGCTACCAACTGTGTCGCGATGAGGAAGAACGCTGACCTCGGAGGAAAACAAAAAATTTTCAGAGAAAAAAACCAATATAGTAAAGGAATAAACACGGAACTTTCTGAAGTTGACGTTTGAGCCAAGGGGTCACCATTGCTGCGGATATTAAGCAAAACAATAAGTCTGATTGAATATAAAGTTAGAAGTATTTACAATTGGAGTTTGTCTACTATATACAACATATACTTAGCAAACATTTATATCCATTTGGTTAGTCTAGTTGTTATATTTCCTATTTCTATTTAACGCTGGTATTGAACAACCCGGAACTAACAAACATGGCATTGGAAGCACTGCAAGATATTATGCAGAAGGACTATAAGTTCAAGAATTGGGCTGGAATCTACAGTTGCAAACCTCAATTATATTTCCAACCAACTACTATAGATGAAGTTGCTAGCGTCATAAAGAATGCAAAAGCTTTAGGTAAGACTATTGTTACTGTTGGATCAGGTCATTCCCCTAGTAACATGTGCATCACAAGTGAATGGTTGATGAATTTAGATAAATTGAACAAGGTTTTAGGTTTTGAAGAGTTTAAGGATTTACATTACGCGGATGTTTCTGTCGAGGCCGGTATTCGTGTGTTCCAAATAAATGAATATGTTGCTACAAAGAACTATGCAGTTCAAAACTTGGGTTCTATATCCGAACAAAGTATTGCAGGGATCATATCTACGGGTACTCATGGGTCCTCACCATTTCATGGTCTGGTATCATCTAATATTGTTAACCTAACTGTGGTCAATGGTTTAGGGGAAGTTATGTTTTTGGACTCTGAAAACCACCCTGAGGTGTTTAAAGCTGCTTTGCTTTCATTAGGTAAGATCGGTATAATTGTAAGAGCTACAGTTCGTGTTGTCCCTGCATTCAATATCAAGGCTACTGAAGAAGTTATTACATTTGAAGATTTATTAGAAAGTTGGGATACTCTATGGACCTCATCTGAATTCATTAGAGTCTGGTGGTACCCATACTCTCATAAATGTGTTCTATGGAGAGGTGATAAGACTGAAGCTAAACCAACTAAGTCACGTAAGAGCTGGTGGGGCACTACTCTAGGTAGAGTCTTCTATGAAACGTTATTATGGTTATCTTGTAGAGTATATACTCCATTAACTCCATATGTCGAAAGATTTGTTTTCCAAAGACAATACGGTAAACTTGGCAGTAAAGGTAATGGAAGTACCACCGTCGCGACTTCCGTAAAGGCCTTCAATATGGATTGTTTATTTTCTCAATTTGTTAACGAATGGGGGTGTCCATTAGAGAATGGTCCACAAATCCTACGTTCCTTAGATCATAGCATTGCTCAAGCTAGCCAAAGCAAAGAATTTTACGTACATGTTCCAATGGAAATCCGTTGTTCCAACACCACTCTACCATCTGAACCACTTGATACTAAGGATAGAACTATCACCAGTCGTGGTACTGTATATGGTAACATCATACGTCCATACTTGGATAACACTCCATCTGGTTGTAGATACACTCCATTGAACAGTGTCACCAACAGTCAATTGACCTTATACATCAATGCAACCATTTACAGACCATTTGGTTACAATACTAGAATTCATGAATGGTACTCAATATTTGAAGATACCATGTCTGTTGCTGGGGGGAAACCTCACTGGGCAAAGAACTTTTTAGGATCTTCTAATAACACTGCAGGTGATGTTAAGCAAGAGTCTGATTATGATGACTTCGAAGGTAGAGGTCTAGGAAGAAAGATCAAGGAATGGTACGGAGACGATCTTGTCGCTTTCAGAAAGATCAGAGAGCAACAGGATCCGGACAATGTCTTCCTAATGAACAAAGAATGGGCTGTCCGTAACGGGGTTGCTAACGAGTAAAATTAAAAAATTAAAAAATTAATAATAATAATAAAACAAAACTGATACCTATTTAATGAGAGAGATGTACACATAAATACAAAAGAACATATATACCCTCAATCAGTTCAGCCTGTTGCTTCCCATCTCCACCTTCCCTTCTTTTTTCTTTGATATATGTCCGTGGACACGAATAGGACTTTCCCTTTTACAATAAGAGAACTTCTAAGTATGTTTTTTTCTTCTTCTCTATATATACTTGTATACAACATATGTTTAATATTACAACTAATGTCCATTGAAAAGGCCATCAGCCTGGGAAGGAGTTTCTGCTGATCTCATCCGCGGAGCTCTTCGACTACATTCTTCCATACCCGAGCTAGCTCCGCAACCTCGGATTCTAAAGAACTATATTCCGGCAGAAAAGTTTCAGATCTGCGCGCCAGAAGGAAAAACAAAAAAAACCCGCGAAGTAAAAATCCGTGTAAATCGTATTTTCTCTGTGGTTGGCGTAAACGAGTGAGGGGAATATCCGCGGAGATACTACGGCTTATGTAACATCTAACTGGAAGGTTCTCTTCGAGGGTGCTGATTTTCTTCTTAAACCTTGAGGAATATAAGCTTTTTCATTGGGAGCATTATATTGACTATAATGATATGCAGGTAAGTATCTATTGATATATATATATAATGATATTTTGATATATTGATTAATTGACCCTTACTTTTTTATTTCTAATTCTTTTACTGCTATTACCTGGAATAATTGAAATTTTTTAAATAATAAGTATAGGTTAGAATATGAAGTCCTGGTTAGATAACATGGAGAATTATTTTAGGAATATAAGGAATCTGAGGTTTACAATACGGCTGGCACTTGTATTAGCATGCGTGACAGGCGTATATTTGGCCAGGTTACGATTATCATTGCTGGTAATTACGATATTGATATCAATTACGTATATCCTTGCGTATCTTAATAAGACTGCTAAATGTAAGAAAGTTTTATCAGTGGTAAAACTTAAAATGCATGGATCTAAATGGACACAATTTCATATTACAGGTATTAAAAAAATTTCAAAAGATACATCTATATATACATTCAATGTACAATATCCAGAAGGATCATTACATTTACCATTAGGTCATCATATACAAATGAGAGCGAAGATTAATGATAAATATGTGGTACGTTACTATACTCCGATTTTCCCAAAAGAAAGTACAAGAGAGTTACAACTTATGGTGAAAACATATTCAAATGGTACAATGTCTAAATACTTATCTACTTTACAAATAGGTCAGGCAGTAGAGATTAGAGGACCGTTCGGAAATCCAAATTCAGAAAGTCAGTCGTACCCACTACAGAAGGAGATAGAGGACTATAGAAAGAGCCTTACAGATGCTAATCCTAATGGTGATGTATTAACGCAACTGGGAATAGTAGCTGGTGGATCGGGTATTACCCCTGTATTACAAGTTCTACACGAAATAGTAACAAACCCTTACCATTTGGAAAATATTTCACTCATATATGCAAATGAAACAGTAGATGATATCCTATTGAAGAATGAATTAGATGAAATGGCCAAAAAACATCCACATTTTCAAATACATTATGTGTTACATCATCCACCGAAGGGTTGGCAAGGTGAAAGAGGTTATATAACAAAGAGAATGCTACAGAAATATTTACCTCAATATAACAAACATCATAAAATGTTGGTATGTGGCCCTCTGGAGATGGATGAGTTGGTACTACGGTTTAGTAAAGAACTGGGATGGAACAAAGGCTTTCAAAAATCTAAAAGTAATGATAAAGTGTTTGTGTTTTGATTGAATATTCATGATAATGTGAGACACAATTTTTTTTTTTTAGTTTCATAAACACAGGAACGAATGACGATATATTACCTGATATATAATGATTAATAATAATTAAAAAAAAAAATGCATATGGTATTTAATTTATTTCACTTAGGGATAACGCTAAGGCTAATTGTAATTCTTCATCCTCGGACATCGTGCTTGAATGATCATTTGCTCTTGTGGAAGTACCTGTATCACGAGGTATATTATCAGATAAGATATCAGATCCACTAGGAATTGGCATAGTTCTCGTAGTTCTTTGTTGTTCTTCTGCCATTGAAAGTTCCAGAGCCCGTCTGAATTCATCATCACCTTCTGCAAGGTCACCCAAGTTTGTATTTGGAGAATTATCATCATTTATCCGTTCAAGAATCCGTTGAGATTCTTCAATAGCCCTCCTTAATTGTTCCTCTTCATCATCATCTACAGTACTATTCTCTTGCAATGTAGTTGATTGGGATTCCAACAATGCAATCCTCAATTGAACATCTTCTTCGTTATCGGCGTTTGCGACAGTTAATAACTGTTCGTTATTCCTTGAGGTTGGTGTAATATCACCACCATATGTCTCTAATAGTCTATGATGCTCTAGTCGTTGATCATGTCTATACGTTTCTTCCTCGTCAAAAGTATCCATTTCGGAGTTTAACGTTTCAATCCATTTGTTACTACGGTTACGATTCGAGGAGGAAGATTTCGTCCCCAATGTAATGTCATCATCCCCCGGGCCTTTATTTTTACTAGAGATAAACTCTAATAAATGCAATACATTACCACTTCCTACCAGGACTTTATTTTCGGAAATATCCAAAAATTGGGGATATTTATCAGTCTTCTGGATGACTTTTATAGGCGAGCCCGTTGATGAATCTAACAAATGAATCTGATTTGCAATGGCTACGACCACTAATAAATTTGTCACTTTCACTGTATGAATCTGTTCATCGAAACTTATTGTGGTTTGAATTTTTATTGTAGACGCAATGTTTCGTACATTAATAATTGCAATATCATTATCTGATGTAAGTAATGCCATGTAACAACCATCCTTACCTGCCAATGAAAAATCTTGTTCTTTAATAGATGTAGTCTCATCCATGTATACGTTTGTAATGGTGCTTGAAATGTTTGGGAAAATATCTTTAATTTGCATTGTCTGAGTGGTTCCAAAGGCATTATTTGGATCAAAACAGATTGTATATACTTCAGAGTTACTAGTCATTACAAGCGTACGAGACCCAAAATCTACATTAATAAATTGTAAAATATCTTGGGTTGTTGTGGTGCTAGATTGTTGAAGATTTCCCGATGACCGTATTATATTTAATGGTAAAGCTAATGAATGCAAAATTGAATGGTTTTGAATTACATATATTCTTTTATGATCCAATGCTAATGTGAAATCCTTCCAATAATATAGTTTCCAAATCAGTCCAATTGTTGGTTTCATGAATGCCACTCGTTTGGTATCTTCCCACCAAATCAATTCCCCATTCTCAGATGCACTAACACATTTATGTTCCTTCGAAGACGTATCATTCAATAAAGATGCAATCGCAGTGACACATGTCGAATGTGTAGAATTAAATTCTGTTGCTGGTGTCAAATATGATTTATTACCTAATAATTTTCCAAAGACACGACCATCAAATCTACCAAACACAGCCGCATTGATAGAGAAATCTAAAGTAGAACAACCTTGCGGGGTTGTACAAGGAATATAAGTCAATCTTTGTCTTGAACGTTTATTTTGAAGATGAATCAATGTAATGGTACCATCATTATAACAAGCACAACGAGGATATGAAAATACTAGACTCTCAATAGGCATACCTTGTTGCTGTTGCTGCTGTTGTAATAGTTGGTTTGCAGGACCAGGTCTAAATGGCGAGACTGCATATTTTGTACGTACAACTCTATTATGTCTCCAACGAAGTAAATAATCTCTACGTGCAATATATTCTGTATGGAATTCATGTGATCTTGCTAATGATGGAAATTTAGTAGTACCAAGTCTTGCAACAAACAGATATTTCCATAATTCATCTGCTGTAATTAATGCATTAAATGTCTTTGAAATTTGTTGTAAATGACATAAATCGGGCTCATCTAAATATGAAAATATATTAAATAAAATCTCTGTTGGTAACGTTTCTAGCGTTTGGTTAGGAGTAATGGAAGTCATCTCCGACAAAACGTCTTTTAGATGGAGATATAAATATCACAACAATGGTTTGAGTTTCTTGGAAAGAGAAATCCTGTACTAGGTTGATAAATTATTAAAAGAAATATAAATGTTGCAATGTGCTCATCGCATTATATATATGTGTGTGTATGCTATATAAAATTATATAATATGTGAGCCACCTAATAATCAGAGAAAAAAAGAAATTGCATAAAAATTAGTAATTTCAGGGCACGTGGTTGTCACGTGCAAATATCCCACGTGACCGCAACAGTTTTTATTACTACTACGTCATTTGGACTCGCATAATATTTATTTCTTAATGTGATTATCAGTTAAACATGATTATTGAAATGCAACCATTCATATTACATTTTCAATCTAATTATCTCATATCAATAGTAATTGACCGCTTTTCTTGAACAAATGAAAAAGAAAACCATTGAGAGCATGGAATTTCAGGCGGTCTTATCGGAGTAGAATTTCAACGATTAAGTCAAGACTAACCTTTATACACCCATGGTAATGAATGTAATAAACTAAATGTATGTACATAATAATATATTTTATTAAGGAAAATCTACTAGAGGTAATCATTTGCCAAGAAAATAAAAATTATTTATAGAGTTATGATAATGAACAACCAATTACTCTCTTACTTAATAAGATTACACTAATGAATCACGACTGTCGCAGACCATACCCTTGGACCTTCCACCGAAATATCCACCCATATAGGTATCTGCCTGGCGGCAAACAGCCCAAAACGGATCCACACGTACCATCCCATACACAATTTTCTCTTTCTTCTTACCCCCATACAAGCATATACATACATACTTGTACAACTATTGTTCGTTTAAGTCCTCTCTCTCTATGTATATAACGCAACACTCTCACTAACAACGACGACAAGGACTAATATCCGATGCGTCCTCGGTGGGTTTCTGTTTCTCTGGACCGGTTTCTCCATTTATCTATTGAGTTCAGTTACTTCCAACACGGGAGAGTACTCACTTGGAGGCGATCAAATTCCCATCTCGTTTAAATGCCAAAATATATCAGTTAATAAAACTGGATTGGAATGCGCTGCACAGTACTTTCACTCTTAGTGGCACTCCATTATTAAGGTATTGTGCTCGTTTAAATAAAAAAAAACATTCCGTTGGCAGCGGCGGCGGCGGCTGGCGTTTACGGATATTTCGACCCGGGCACAGCTGCTCTTCTCTCGTTGAGTTCGATTAAATTTTAAATTTTGGTGTGAACGCGCGCAGTAGCAGTAGTAATAGCTTCGTTAAGACTTTTTCGTTGGAGAATCGAAATTTTAAGAGGCAACTAGTAGCTGCCACTGCAACCAAAATTCTCAAAGGGTTGGAGGTAAATGAGAGAAACAACATCATCCAATTCCTGTTACGCATCTCTATATAAAGGGAGCAAAAAGATAATAGATTGAAAGGAAAGTATTGGAATAAATAGATACCTTTTTATACATATTTCACATTGCTACATTGCCATATATCCTCAGAGAATATACACCCTCACATTATACACACACATACACACACATATATATACAATGACTGAATTGAAGAAACAAAAGACTGACACTTTACCACCAAGACCTACTAATATCGGGATCAAAGGTATTGAAGTTTATTTACCTTCTCAATGTGTTAACCAAGCAGAATTGGAAAAATTTGACGGTGTCTCCACTGGGAAATACACAATTGGTCTAGGTCAAACCAATATGGGGTTTGTCAATGATCGTGAAGATATATATTCCATGTCGTTAACCGCTTGTTCTAGATTAATGGAACATTATAAGATTGATCCAAACCAAATTGGTCGTCTTGAAGTCGGTACTGAGACTCTATTAGATAAATCTAAGTCTGTTAAGTCTGTCTTAATGCAATTGTTTGGTGACAATACTGATATTGAAGGGATCGACACCGTCAATGCTTGTTACGGTGGTACCAATGCCGTATTCAACTCTTTAAATTGGTTGGAATCTTCTAGTTGGGATGGTAGAGATGCTATTGTTGTCTGTGGTGATATTGCCATCTATGATAAAGGTGCCGCTAGAC
Organism: Maudiozyma barnettii; assembly: GCF_903064755.1. Classification (NCBI taxonomy): domain Eukaryota; kingdom Fungi; phylum Ascomycota; class Saccharomycetes; order Saccharomycetales; family Saccharomycetaceae; genus Maudiozyma; species Maudiozyma barnettii. Next base: position 31,156 of record NW_024545239.1, on the reverse strand, counting down.
CTACTGGTGGTGCAGGTACTGTTGCTCTATGGATCGGTCCAGATGCTCCAATTGTAATGGATTCCGTTAGAGGTTCATTCATGGAACACGCTTACGATTTCTATAAGCCTGATTTCACTAGTGAATACCCATATGTTGATGGTCATTTCTCTTTGACTTGTTACGTTAAAGCATTGGATCAAGTATATAAATCTTATTCAAAGAAGGCAATTGCCAGAGGTATTGCTGAAAAACCATTAGGTCCAGAATCTGTTAACGTCCTTGAGCATTTTGATTTCAATGTCTTCCATGTGCCAACTTGTAAATTGGTCACTAAATCCTATGGTAGATTACTATATAACGATTTCAAAGCACAACCTTCTCTATTCCCTGAAGTTGATGCATCTTTGGCTACAAAAGATTATGAGGAATCATTAACAGACAAAGCTTTAGAGAAAACATTTGTCAATGTTGCCAAACCATTCCACAAGGAAAGAGTTGCTAATTCTTTAATTGTTCCAACTAATACAGGTAATATGTACACTGGTTCTGTCTATTCTGCTTTGGCTTCTTTGATTTATTATACAGGTTCCGATAATTTGCAAGATAAGAGAATCGGTTTATTCTCTTACGGGTCCGGTCTAGCTGCATCTTTATTCTCTTGTAAAGTTAAAGGTGATATCAGTTATATCGCCAAAATACTTGATATCCAACACAAATTAGATTCAAGAACCACTCAAACTCCACAAGAATATGAGGCTGCCATTGCATTAAGAGAAAACGCTCATTTACAAAAAGATTTCAAACCTGTCGGCTCTATTGATTTACTACAAAAGGGTACTTACTACTTGACTAACGTCGATGAAAAATTCAGAAGATCTTACGAAATCAAAAACTAAGAAAAAAACTGAAAAAAAGAAAGTTTATTGAACCACCACTACCACAACAATAGTTTCATTCTCTTTCTTGCTATGTATATTCCGTATGATATATAATCAAAAAATAATAAAATTTAGACGACCTCATTAACAAAAGAGACAGATGTATACGTGCCTAGTATATTTGTTTTTCTATATTCTTGTTCTATTTCATTATATGTCATTTGCTGTGATTTGAATGGGGGGGGATCAGTTAATTTCCATTAACACCGCCGTACCGAGTGACGAATATATTCTGTTATGTGTGTCAACCTTTGGGGCCCCCGCACCCCGCGGATATAATACCGCCAGGTCTGTCACCGTCCGATTTTGCTCCATTCTGATTGGTCGGCACCGCAAGCCCTCTGTCACCCTCTGAATGGGGGCGAACGTAGCAACCCACAAGAACACCGCGGGAGGAAGAAGAGAGGGAGTGACTCTTCCCCGAACTCGGTCGGCTAGCTGCAACGCACCAAACTGACCAATCAGCATCAAGGGAGCAGTGGAAAATTATTTTGCGTACCGTGTCCCCTTTCTCGGTCCATCCAGAGAGAAACGTCCGCAGCAACACATCGCTTTCTCTTTGTTTCTTTCACCAAAAAGCGAAGGGATTCACTGACCGTTTTTTTGCATTGGTTTTTTCTTCTTCTCTACGTGCTTTGCGTTGCTGTCAGTTGGAAAAGGACCGAAATAATAGCAGACTCATAGTAAACTAGCTAATTTTAAATTTGTTTGCCATACATAATGGGTAAATCAGTGAATAAGACGTCGTTTTAGATATGGCATGGCAGTAACTGGTATAACTTTGAATGAAATATAATTGAAAGATAGTACTTACCTACAGAACTCTTTGTCTACTTACCTATTCTTTTTGTTCAAAAGTCCATTAAATCCTGAAAGTGGAAGAAAGTGAAAAATTTTGTCAACGTCGTACTTGCTTTTTTCATTATATTATATTATAATAACATACAACTATTTCTTTATATTTATTTTTCAACCTTCAGGTCCAATAAGCATTTACCAGATCCATTTCGAAAAGAATTACTACTGGCTTTAAATTTTGATTACATATATAAAAGTGAATACATTACTGCAGATAAATTATTTTCCATTATATTTGCTATTTAATTACTATCCAAACCTACAATTCAACTAATACCTTTTTTATTTTTATTTTAATTTAATTTGATTTAATTTTAATTTTTATGCTCATAAAAACAACCCTATAGTATTGACTATCTGTTCACTAATTAATTAATTTCATTTCATTTCACTTTTTTTTCTTTTCACTCTCTCTATCTTTATTACAAAAATGCATCCAACGAATAATAGAATAATAGCATTAAAATCTTTGAAATATAAGAAATTTGCTAAAGGTTGTCACAGATCAGCTTCCTCACATAAGAAGCCATCACCAACTTTCTTCGATAGTTCATATCAACAATATTTAAGACAAAATCATGGGTTGGTTCAATTAGACTCTGCTCAAACTCAATCACACTTACCTAATTTACAACCACATCCAGTGATTGGGGCAAACACAAATTTCAATACAGTTGAAGATGCCATACATCATGATGATTACATTATTACAGCTAGTGGGACTACCACAAACAACTACGGCTCTACACATTATTATGATTCTACCATTAATCAAACTTTATCTAAAAGATACTATTCCAATATAACAAATCAACAACAATTACAGCCACAAAATAATAATAATAATAATAATGCTCTAATAAATGAGTCTCTAAATATTCAAAATAAAGATAATAATACCACAACACAACATTCTGAATTTGCAAACGATGAGGGGAAAGTATGGGAAGAAGATACAGAAACCGATTTAAACCCGAAGGAATATTTAAAAGTTCATATTGAACAGATAGATAGATGTTACAATTTGAAAGAATACTCTAGAATAAATGCATTATACCAATCTTTAAAAAGAAATAATATAGTAGTTCCATTAGAGACTTACGAAAAGATTTTGGACTCGTTTGCAAAGAGAGTATTCGATGTCAATAACAAGAATCTGGACGAAAAAATGTTTTCTTTATTAAATTGTTATCACGATATTATAAACAATAGATTAAAACCAACTACAAAGATTTATAATATTGTCCTGTTGCAAATATTTAAAAACTCTATTGTGGCATTTGAATCAAACAATCCAAATGGTCTAGATTTCTTTAAGATTGGCTCCGAATTATTTCATACAGTATTGAAAAATAATGCATTGTCGAAGGAAACTATCAATTATTATCTATTAGCATTAAACGTCTTCTCAGGATCACCTTTCAAATACTTTAATATCAACAGTCAAAATCAACCAACAGCTTTGATTCCGAATTTAAACTATTTCAAATCAACTATTATTGATTCATCCGCATCATACATTAAGGACTCATTTTATTTTATTGCATTTATTAACTTGGCCAAGCTTACGAATGATTTACCATTTTTGAAGGATTTATATCAAGAATTTTTGCTATTATTACCATTGGATTCTTCTCTTTCATTAAAAGAAAACCAATTCGAAATATATTCGATGTTTATCACTGGATTCTTGGAAAGTGGAGAACTTACACTATCCAATAAAATCTTTGAAAATTTAATCAATGAAATTAAATTGAGAGATGGTATGTCAGAAAATATCAAATTGATTCTTTCCAACTATTTGATTTCATTAAGTAAATTGGATGCTCAAAAGGCTTATTTGTTATGGGTTAGTTTCAAGAAATTGAGATGGGTCCCAGAATTTACTTATGACTTTTATTTACAATTAATGTCAAATTCATTCCATGATTGGGAACTAACCAAAAAAATATACGACTACATATATCCAATGGAAAGAGTCTTTTACAATAGAGGAAGAGTAACTAGCACTTCAAAAGAAACAAATTTATCTAGTTATCTTCTATATCCTATTCACACTGAAATGATTTTAAATTCTTTGATGAATTATGCATTACAGTTGAATGATCAAGATGTGGTATTTAGATTATTAGAAGAATCCACTATTAAATCATTTACATTCGATATTAACTTATATCCAAGTATATTTAAATTTCTGATTGCAACCAACTGTACTCCATCTTATTTATTAAGAATGGTTGAAGCTCAAGGTAATTTACTATTAAATGAATCCATTAGCAGACAAAATAACATAAACAATTTACAATTCTTAAGTGCAATTACAGACGCAACAAGAAACACCGATATCTTAGAAGCCATTCTAAATATGAAATTTTTCGATACTATTTGTAAAAATACCGATTTTAACCCTGAAAACATTACAAACTTTAACATTAATTACAATGGCCTTGTTGTATTCTTAGATGCATTGTGGAAGGCACCAAAAGATTTCAATTCTTATCCTCATTACTTAGAACTTCAATCCAGTTTAATTATTAGATTATTTGAGTTTGATACATATGTTCCAACCGAGGAAAATAAATTAAACAATGCGACTGAGTTTACTCAATTTAAGAAAACTTTAGTCGAGAAATTTGAAAAGATGGCAACTAATTATCAAAGATTGAACTTCAATCCAAACGACGTCCATCATGTTGTATCGCAAGCTGTAAAATTATCAAGCTTACCAGAAGAAACAATAGAATACTTTAATAATCCAGGGGATTGGGATAAATCATACCCACTAAGTTTGGGATCCCAAATCAGAAATGCACCATCCACAGGGATTAAGGATTTCGAAAAGTTATCTAACGATGGATATTGTTTTGGTTATGATACTTATAAAGAGTTAATTAAAAACAAATACATCAATCAATATATCATTGAAAAATGTTATGAATTTGTTACAGTTGGTGATGTCGATGAGTCAAAGAGCCTAACCAATCTAATTATCAGCAAGATTGCTCCAACACAAATCGAGTTTTTATTGTTTTTGAAATCAAATAAGGATCCTACAATATCACTTGAGAAACAATTTTTCTTTCAAAAGTTTATGTTGAACTACTTAAGGGATGTATCACTATCAAAGATCCTTCGTTCATTGAAACATACAGATATTTGTCCTCAATTCATTGCCACTGTGAAGTTTCCAGAAAATTTCAAAAGTATTACTGTTCAAGCAGAGTTTAAAGAATCAATTGATTTAATCTATGAAAAATTATTCGAAGCCCGTGATTATGAAAGTATTGTTAGATTCAACGATATTTGCCCTGTGTTGAATCTTAATATTTTGCTAAAATCAACTATTAGATCTGGAGAAATAAAAATATACGAAACGTTGTTTGAGAAATTCAAATCATCTTTATCCCGCGACCAGCTTATTGAAATCAAATGTGAATATTTACTGGATAGCTTAAAGATTGATGAAACATTGAAATTATGCGAAGAGTATAAAGATGACAAAACTTGTGGAAAGTCTAAAGATTATTCAACATTTGCCAATTTCCTAAAAAGTTTTACTACTGAATCTTCGTTAATTATGGATCATCCTGAGAATACACTACAATTTTCTAATCAACTATCAACTTTTGGAGGTTTTACAGAGGTATTAAATTATTATAATCAACATTCTGAATTACTTGGTGATCCATTGACACTTGCAGAAAGACTTCAGATAAATAAGAATGTATTAGATCAGATGCTAAACAATTTGGTTGATGCCTCAAAATTATTTTTTGAGAACCAAAACATTACCGTGGGATTGTTGAACAAAACTGAAATTGTCAGACAATTTCAATTAAAACTAAAGACATTTTACCGTTTCAAGGCTTTCTTAAAAATACAGAACTACAAGGTCTCTGAACTGCAAAGATTATTAGATATATGGTCGAAAGTTGAACCATTCTCAATCGATTCATTTTTCAACAACATCATAGAAACAATATATCTGAAACCAGATACCACTTCGAACACGCTTTCCTTAAAGCATAACCTTTTGTGGAACTTTGATAAGTCATCCTTGAAGATTATCGCCGAAGATATCATACATGCATACCAAGCAGTGGGTGACCAACCAAAGATCGTTAAAGTCGAACAATTTAAGACATTCCTTGACCAACAACATTCATCCCCAATTATTTTATAAAACACAGCATTTAAATTATTAATATATAATTAATATATAATAACATAATTTTCATTTTATAATAGTACTTAAGAGTTAAGTATGAACAGCATATATGGAAACTAAGTCTCTAGTTAAGGTTTATTGTCATATTCGTTGTGGTGAAGTTTACCCGGCATGTAAGTTTTTCTTCTGCTCTACAGCCTATTTTCACCATTGAGGCTCTTAATCCTGCAAAAAGTTCATAGAGCGAGGGAGAGCCCTTTTCTCTGAAGGTGGCAAATACATACCATATATTTTAAAGATACCACGCACATACATCTATATACATTTAACATGGAAGAGAAGATAGTAAAAAATATTGTTTATAGCTGTGTAAGAACACATATTGGCATAACGAAATATTAGTTGTCCGAATCCTTAGGAATTGATTAAATATAACAAGGAATTTTAGGAAGTTTCATAGATAATGACTGACAGATATTCTTTCTCTCTGACAACCTTCTCCCCAAGTGGGAAATTAGGCCAAATTGATTATGCATTGACTGCTGTTAAACAAGGTGTTACATCACTTGGTATTAAAGCTACTAATGGTGTAGTGATTGCAACCGAAAAGAAGTCGTCTTCTCCACTTGCATTGACCGAAACTTTATCAAAAATTGAATTAATTACTCCAGATATAGGTGCCGTGTATTCAGGTATGGGTCCAGACTATAGAGTTTTAATTGATAAATCTAGAAAAGTTGCTCATACAAACTATAAAAGAATATACAATGAATATCCTCCAACCAAATTATTAGTGTCCGAGATTGCTGAAATCATGCAAGAAGCTACACAATCTGGGGGTGTCAGACCATTCGGTGTATCGCTCCTGGTGGCAGGGTTTGATGATCATAAAGGGTTTTCGCTGTACCAAGTTGATCCATCAGGTTCTTATTTCCCATGGAAGGCTACTGCTATAGGGAAAGGGTCTACTGCAGCAAAGACCTTTTTGGAAAAGAGATGGAATGACGAGTTAGAATTGGAAGATGCTATTCATATTGCTCTATTGACACTAAAAGAGTCTATTGAAGGTGAATTTAATGGTAACACAATAGAAATTGCCATAGTGGGTGACACTAATGATGATCTTTTGGGTTATACCGGTGTTCCAAAGGATAAGGGTCCTAGATTTAGGAAACTAACCTCTCAAGAGATTAATGACAGACTTGAAGCTCTATAAGTAAGGTATTCATGAAATCGTTTATATGTATATAAATATAGGTAGACAAACAACATCACATACAGATCAAACCGACCGATACTGACTCGCCGATACGGGTACGATTAGAAAGATCCAAATTATGTTACATTATTATTTATTTTATTATTATAGTAACATTGATGCATTTATATAAAACTATTTAAATGGTGCCTTTAGCGGATCGATAACTTCACCAGGTTTAGTCATAATTCTTGGTTTAATTAAGTTTTGATGCGATTTTCTTGAAGTCCATTGTTGACCCAAAGGCATACGTAAAGATCTCTCATATTGCTCCTTATTCTCGAATGGGAAAGGAACTGCTGATGATTGGTACTTTAAATTCTTCTTATTTATCTTTTCGTTTATGATCACATTTTGTAACCTTCTATCTTTTCTTTTATCTTTTTGTACAACACCCTTGATCTTCTTTATAGACCTCTTCATTCTAGGTTGAGTACCACTACCTGCCCAGTCACCCCAGCCAGGTAAGGTAACATCCTCTTCTTTATCATCATCGTCATCAGCAACTCTCTTCTTCTCATTTTCAAATTCGGCGATAACATCATCACCAGCAAAAGCATCCGCAATAACATCTTGTTGTTTAAAGGAAAATTCACCATCAAATTCATTGTCAGAACCACCATAAGGATCAACAATGTTCAGTTTATTGGATATTTCTGAATCGAGCAGCAACTCCCCATCATCATTGGATGTATCTTTTTTATTCTTTCTATCTTGTTTTGCTAACTTCTTTTCAATTTTTTGGGTTCTCTTTGTTTCCTTGGAGCTATCCTTATCGACAATTGAAACCTTTGTAGAACGTTTTACGTTTTTATTTGATTCATCATCACTACCAACTAACCATGGATTAGCTGGTTCTTGTGGCCCTCCCACTGTTTCGTTTGCAGCATCTGAATCATGACCATTGGCTGATTTTGAAGATAGGGTGTTTTTATTTAGTCTATTGGATAAGTTTCTGGAATTGTCAATACGAATTTCCTCCTTCAATTCTTCATCCGCCTCTTCTGCTTCCTTCTTTTTTATCAAGTTACTTGGAACATATACCCTCCTACCTCTGTTGAGTTGAATATTTTCATCATGATCAGCGTCGGAGTTAATCGGATCTTCACCATTCTCAAAAGCCCTTATATTAGCAATATTTTGAAGGTTAGCTTCCTTTTCTCTAGCTTCAGCGTTTCTCATAAATGCCATGTTCATGACACCTGTTTTACCAAGTACATCCTTCATTTTAGTATTTTCGACTTCATCAACCTGTTCAGTCTCAATATCACTTAAACCTTTACGTTCATCTTCATCATCTGAATTTCTGTCTTGAATTTTTGCTTTCAACCTTTCCCCTTGCCTTAGCATTTCTTCCATCTCGTCTCTCGTCTCAGCATCATTTGTCATACCATGCTTGATCATGTCCTTTGCCCACTTGGAGTTAGTCTTATGTTTCAATGTCATTCTTTCTTTAGCTCTTGCAATATCTAGCTCTGTGTCGCTTTCATCCGATATACCTGCCTTTTCTCTATTTCTCTGAATCTCCTTATTTTTAACTCTGTGATATGCCTTAGACTTGATTTTCTTTATTCTTCTTGCCTTTCTCTCCTCACGGAACATAAGATCTCTCATCAATCTCATTTCAACAGTTCTCTTCTTCATTTCTTCTGGAGTCATCTTGGCAGTATGCAGGTCTTCAAACGTAGCCTCTTTTTCGGGATCAACCAAATTAGATTGTTCTAAGACATTTCTAACCTTATCCTGTAAAGAACTCGAAGTGTTCTCAGATACAGACGTTGTAAATACAGAGGCCTCCTGGTGTTCTACTTTTTGGTTCATTGGGAACGACAGATGTTCTGCCCTTCTATTTTGTTTAACAACGTCAGACCATCTACTAACTTCGTCTTTAGATATTTCATAAGCTGCTTTACGTTCATTTCTCTGTTGAATTCTTTGTGGAAGGGGAATTGCGGTGGCTGCACCCTCACCTTTCAACAAAGTTGCCTTCTCTATAATTTGCTTATCATCAACAATATTCATCATATCAGATAAACTTAATTTTTGGGTACCTTCATTTTCTTTAATGGATGGCAAAATATATTCATTTTCCTCACCAGTACCATATGTTGCTAACCTTTTTGAAGAATTCTTTGATGCATCTTTCAATAGATTTGAGGTAATTGTCTTCAGTTCAATGTCTTCATCATCTTCTGAAATCTCGTCAAATGGATCGTCGCTTGATTCATCATCTTCTCCCTCGTCATCAGAACTTCCTTCACTACCTGATTCTTCATCACTAGATTCTATATCTGAATCTTGAAATTTTAATGGAGTATCTTCATCTTCTGCTGGTACATTTTTGTCTCCTTTAGATTGTTTAGTCTTAGTACTATCCATATCCCAAATTTGAGATAACGACATCAGTTCACCTTCTTCAATAGAGGTATAACCACCATCACTTAAATTATCCACATCAACATCTCCTTCTTTACCAAGTTTACCTAACTCATCACCAGAATCCAAGGCTTCGTCAGAGTCCAGCTCTTCATCTTCGAAGGACCCATCTGACATTACGTCAGAATCACTCTCATTCCTTCTCTCGGACTTCTTCAAAAGGTTGACAACTGTCCCATTTTTACGTGGATTATAATTATCACTGTCTCCATCAGATGCAGAACCTTCAAGTTCTCTTTCGGCGATCTCTAGAGCATTTAAAACTCTCTTAGAACTCTTACTTCTTGATTTGGATTTGGATTTTTTAGCCATCTTTTATGGTTAATTTTATAAAGATGTTATTTTATATTCTCTATGTATAGATTGTAACTTACGGTATGCACACAAGTAAAAAATTTCAAATATATAATGAAGTTGTTGGTTATGTTTACCATGTTTTATATATTAGTTACATTGTCAAACCTGAAGCTCATCGCATCGATAAATTTTTCAAGCGCAGAGCCAAAGAAAAATTTTCTTTTGAAAAGGTTGTATTTCCTATTACGGTAAATGCATCATAATAATTACTTAATTTGGTAACTATTACCTAATACGCTAAACAGATACATAATTGCTGATGGCCATATATAAATAGGGAATTAATCAATTACGAAAATCATTTGGCAGCAGCAACAGCTTCCTGTTTGGCTGCTTCATGCTGTCTCACTGCTAGTTGTCTTATTTGAGACTCAATAGCTAATGATGATTGCGATTTATCCTTTATAATATTTTGTATTTGAGTAGATTCGTTATTCAATTTTTCTATCTTCTTTTCGTAAAATGTAATGGCGTCCTTGGCATCTTTTTCGACATAATAACCTGTCCCTATATCTACCATAAACTTAGTATTGTCTTTTATGTGGCCAGGGATATACAAAGATGCTGATGCAGGTATTAATAAAGTTTGGTTCTTGTTTGCCTCTTCCGAAACGGTTTTAATATCTGATACACATTCAGAGAATTTATTTTTAGCGACTATCAATGCTTGTAAAGATTGGGTGAAATGGTTCAGTTCTTGGTCAAATTGTTGCTTGACAGCGTTTAGTTGTTCAGGGTTCAATTGTGTAAGATCGACTGATCATAATGATGTAGTTGCGCAAGGCACATATTTACAGAGTTAATAAAAGAAACCGATAAAACAGAATAAAACACGCATAAAGATCAAAACTCTGAAAAATCTTGAGCTGAATTTATGGCTTTACATACTTTTTTGAGACATTATATTGATGGTATACTTATATTGTAGAAAAGATGTTTCAATTACTCTCTCTGTATGTATTGTGACATATGTTGCTGTTATACATACTGTACAACTTTATTTTTTGTTATGATTGAAATTTTCATGAGAGCCGCTAACTATAAGAAAACCAATTAATTCAAGATTCAGCTTCATATCGTTAATAGTGAGAAAAAAAGTTGTACCCTTTTGATCTATAAATTTATATATCTATTTAAGTATATCAGTTCCATTTTTGTTACCATCTTTAGTCATCTTTGCACTTTTTGAACCAAACTGGATGGCACGTTTTGGCTCTTCAGCAATAGTACCCAGATTTAATTTCATTCTCGCTACATTACGAAGGATATGTTTGTTTATCTTGTAATTAATTGGGATCAACGATGTGGAATACTTAAGGACAGATTCATCAAGAAATGGGTATCTGACCTCTACACCATTTTCTGCTATAACTTTATCATCTCTGTTTAGATTTCTGTCATGTATATTATTAATTTGTCTAACCAGTTCCTCTACAAGTTCTGGAGTGGTCTTATTTGCAAATTTATGATATCCACCATATAATTCATCTGCACCAAGTCCACTAAACAACACAACCCCTTTACGATTATATTGATACCTTGTCCCATCATCCTTAGTAATGAATCCATGACCTCTTGATGCAAAGTAAAACGCAATGGCAATGGAAAGATCCATCTCCGTATTTTTAGGGTACATGAAATCAATAATATTTGGCCTTACTTTTAAATATTCTTTGTAAGGTACATCGACCTCTACTAACCGTATATCCACATCAGGGTATAATTCTTTTAGGATTTTTGCACTTGAAACCGCAAGTTTCCTATCAGGTGTAACAGCAGGTTGCAATCCAGTTCTTGGGTTTTCAAACCCGACATTTAATAATTCCACTACTGTACTATTACTAGGTATCTTCATTAATTCTTCACAGATCAATGCTACAATGACTGAACAATCTAATCCGCCAGAAAATAATACTGCAATAGGTGAGTTTTCAATATGAGTTGGATGAATAGTAGTAATTCTCTTAGAGACGGCATTCGTCAATTGCTGGAACAATTCATTTGTAATAGTGATAAGACCTTTCATATCTTCATCAATCATAGAGGTAACATTGTATGGACTATTTCGTATAGTACACGTTGTATTAATAAAATTTCTTTCCTTGATATCAAAGATATATATTTGACCTCCAATACAATTTATAAAATCTTTTGAAGTGGTGCCTGTAATACTAGCTACATATAAATCATGAGTCTCTGAATCAGTGCAATAACTGAGACTTCTCTTCCCAATCGTATCTCTACCAAAATAAATAACTTCATTCACCAGATCACTAATAGTATATGCAAATTCACCATCCAATTCTCGTATCACATCGATGATCTGCTGTTGTGACAATAATTTATCCAGGACATTAATCTGAGATAAAAGTTGCACAATATATTGTGTATCATTCCCATTTTGGTCAATTGCATTATTATATAATTCACCATTGAATTGTAATACAAATTTTCCATCTATGACAATACTTTGTTTTGTGAACGGTTGTCTCAATGATAATATTGAGGAGAACCAACATGTATTCACATCCTTCAGACACCTAAAAGATGAAAAATCGGGTCCTCTAGCTACAATATAGGGTACAATCTTATCTATAGCATCTTTCCCACTAGGCTTTATAATATCATCCCCCTCGGTATATTCCAAATAAACATCCTGAGCAGTAGTTTGGCAACGAACATTGCTATTAAACAACAGTATCCCACACATTTCTTCCAAATTTTGTAAGTAGCACCTATTCTGCAGATAAAAAGAGTAAAAATACAACAACTTTGAGACAAATTGCCTAAACAATGGTAGCTCATCGAATCGATCCATGGCCTTTAAAACTTGTTTAACTAATGAAAAATTTCAGTAGAATAGAAAATAGCGGTGCTCTCTAGCAGTTACCGTAAACAGTCACATCCATTAACGGAACTTCACACGAGTTCTCTCCCTCCCGCTGTCATATAAATCAAACAAACAAAAAACGAACAAGACGAGCCATAGAAAAAAAAATTATAAGAATTTGTGCTGTAATTGCCGAGAATCCAGTTGGGTTCGCTGTGGTATGTCGATAACTGTCACCAAGGCTTGCATGACGCATAGTGTGAGCAAAAAATTCTTTAGAGGGAGAAATTCTTTCCCACTATAAAATATATATATATTTATTTAACAACTTTTAACGTCAAGAGGTAGCGATTAGAAGTTTAAGGTTTTAATAAACAAAGGTCATCGCCAGAAAGTAAAGATCATCGCATCGATATTGGGATATTATTATCTTCAAGGGATTACAACATAGTATTATCTGATAAAAGGCTTGAATTAAGTTTGAATCGCTCAAAAATAAAAGTGGTAAATACAATTGCTTTGGTTCGTGCTTCTTTTTATTTATTTATTTATATTAATTGCGAATAGTACCAAAATTTAAATATAATGAATAGAGTAAGCAAATTACCTACTAAATCAAAACGAGCCAAAACCTTCACCGGCTGTTGGACTTGTAGGGCTAGAAAAGTGAAATGTGATCTTCGGCGACCTAATTGTACTAGGTGTATTAAATCTGGCCTAGAATGTGGTGGGTATGATATTAAATTGAGATGGTCGAATTTAGTTCAATTCGATGATTTTGGGGTACAGATCAATAGTAATTCAAGAGCAGATAGTAACAACAGTAGTACGGATGGTAATAGTCCTATGGTCCAGGAAAAACCAAGAAGATTTCAAAGAAGAAATATAGATTTTGTTAGGTATGATAAAGAATATGTTTATCATGAAGATATGGATGATGAATTGACTTTATTACATGCTCCACCACCTGAAAAAGTGGAGCATGGGAAAACTTGGATCATTGAAAAATTTGGTGTGTTTTTGGGTAGTGATAAGACCCTAGATAACGATAATATATCAACAAGACAACAAAAATCAGCTTCGACTTCAAAACATGCATGGTTGACGGCATCTCCAACTCCAACTCCAACTCCATCAAATGAACTAAATATTATTAAAGAACCAATAAATTCACTATCTTTGGTATCGTCTCAAAATGGGAATGATGAATCGATTTGTCCTGAAATATATGAAGCTACAAATAATGAAAATGAAAATATACCACAAAATCAAAAAGATTCAGTAAAAGAGACTGTTCCAAAAATTGCTCACACAAAAAAAATAACAGATCAAGATAATTTGAATCTAACAAATCCTCAATCCATGGGATATAACACCGATTTAACAAGTTTTCCAGGATTTGAATGGATATCTAAAGAGTTACGTGAAGAAGTATTATTATCAGCTTTTGCATCTCAGGGAACACCTTTTGATAGAACATATTTGACGTCGGCAGAAAAGAATCAAAATGAAATAGATGAAGAAAATGGATCCATCACAAAAACAACAGTGGAAAATGATGGTTCCACTGAAGAAGCACATCAAATTGGTAATACTGTACAAAGTGCACTACATTCTTTGTTCCAAAAACCTGAAGAAATTGAAGTGAACGAACATCAGCAAACAATTAACAAAATAGATATTCAACGAAAACAACAAAACAATTTAGAAATCAATGCACCAAATTCTGATAATGGTATGCCTAAGACAGCCATTGAAATAATAGACTCGAAAGTAAAGGACCAAGATGACTTGGTAACTTGTTTAAGAAATGCAAAGCTACCATTCAATGTTCCTACTACAGGTCTAGTGGTTCATGGTCTAACAAGATTTCTTTTAACTTATTATTACGATAAAGTTGCGGATTTGATGACCGTTGTATCATTACCAGATAGAAATCCATGGAAAAAATTGTATTTCCCAAGGGCATTATCAGCTCTTGGTGATATAGCAGGATTAGGTCATACATCAAGTTCAAGAAATTGTTTGTTGAATGCATTACTGGCTGTTTCATGCTTCAATTTGAAGAGTAAACTACCTAAAAATTCTAAAGAACAAACTTTATTTCTAAATCTGGGTATAGAATTTAGAACACAAGCCACAGGTTTCCTTAAACAATGCTTGTCATCTTCCGTTCAACAAGAAAGATACAAAGATGTATTAACAGCAATATTGTCAATGAATTCTATTGATGTCGTATGGGGTACTATGTCCGATTGTCAGCAACATTTAGATCTCGGAGAAAAATTTATTGAATATAGAATGGAACATAGACCTAAGTTATCTGAAAAGGCCAAAACCTTGCATAGAATATTTTCTTTTTTGAAGTTAATTCAGGATAGTACTGCATTAGATAAAGTAACATCTACTGAAATTGTATTCTCAGTAAATAGCCTACCTAATTTGGACAATAAAACTAACAATGGTAATGAACATAATGAAATCGAAGCACAACAAGGATTGGATGGACAATTCAAGGAAGCATTAAACAAAAAAGATGGAAAGATTAGAATTGAATTCGTTAAGAATAATATTTCTGATAATTCATCCGATGACTCAACTGGAATATCGCCTCCAATCTTTGAAAACCTCACTAGTAATAGCTTCTTCCACACAAAATCATCATTAGATACAAAGATGGATATTGTCGACATAGAGACTCTATACGGACTTCCAAACTCATTAATTCTCTTATTTTCGGATTGTGTTCGAATTGTACGGCATACGAAATATTATAAAATGAAGTATATTCCAGTACCTCGCCAATTTATTGAAGTAACTCAAAAATTTGAGAAAAGACTAATGAAATGGAAGCCGGAATGGGAATTTTATGATATTGGTTCAGAAATTGGAGAACGAAAGTTTGTTAGCGATCCAATAGAGGCCCTTTATCATCACACAATGAGTTTTTTCAATGGCCTAATTATATATTACTTCTCAATGGCTAGAGATTTAAGTAATAACTTTTTGCAGCAATATGTTGAAAAAGTACTTAATCATTTACGGAAAATGAACATCTTAATAGAAAGTAAGAAAGTGAAAATGGTTCCTTTAATATGGCAAGGATTCATTGCGGGATGTGCTAGCATGACAGAGGATGAACAAAACGAATACCGCAAATGGGCTGCAAAACTGGCTGAAAGTGGAATGGGCTCATATTGGGGAGCTCGACAAGTTATGTTTGAAGTTTGGCGCAGAAGAAAAGTAGGTGCACATGGTGATGATTGGTTTACTGTATATCAAGACTGGGAAATGAATTTGATGCTATCCTAATCGAATAGTCTGTTTAATAAATATATCACATTAAATTTCTTTGTTATTAGCAAAATTATTGTATATGTCTAAATAATTTTATATAGCGGTAAGGAGGTATACAATCAGAGATACCATAAATTATAATATATTCAACTAAACTATATTTAAAAATGTGTTCTTATTTACGAAAAGTGTTATACATTGTTAAACAGTAAAAAACTCAATAGATTATTTTTTGATAATCTTATATATAGCTTTACATTTGTTAATCATAATTAAGTCTATAGGAAGAAAAAGAACGAAATCGATAATAATATTCGATTGTCTTAGTAGAAAAGAAGGGTTTATTGGGTATTTATTAAAATGATTAATAACATAATGGAGTATAAGAAAATAGTAATAGAAGTAGGGTATCATGGAGAAATTACGGTGCTGGTTTGTTCAGTTCTCTATCGAAAATGTGTTAATTGAAAAAAAATCATCTATAAGAAAAGAAAATAAACGGCAAGTAGGAAAATCAGCATATAAGAGGCACTAATAGTGCTTGCACGATTTTCTACCACACCAGCCTCGTATAAGTTCCTCTTAGTTACGGGTATTCTAGAATTTTCAATCATATCTCTTTTCCACCAACTATGGTGACGTGGACGTTCATGATGACGCCTTTGATGCCATAAATCGTCGTCGTCATAACCATCGCCGTCATAGCTATTGTCGTCATAATTATCATTTTCATAGCCATTGTCGTCATAATTATCATTTTCATAGCCATTGTCGTCATAATTCTCATTGTAATAGCCATTGTCGTCATAATTCTCATTGTAATAGTCGTTATCATTATCATTGTCATAGTCATTATCATTATCATTGTTATAATTTTCTTTATTTTCTTCAGGATCCAGAATATCCAAAGCTTCAGTTAATAAATCGTCTCCGAGGTCCAATATATCGACGCCAAGGTCAATGACAGCTTCCCCAATTTTTGGAAGCTCCTCTGTAGAGGTTTCAAAGGAATCGATATTCTCATCCGTTGATGTCACATATTCAACAGTAGTGGATCTTGAGGGATGAGTCGTCACAACTACAGTGCTAGGGAAGGAGGATATTTTCAATGTTGGGATGTATAAAGTAGTAGTCGATGATAGAACATGAGAGCTGTTAACACTTGATACAATAACTGATGGAAAAGCAGTAATAAGTATTTTTGAAATAAAAACGCTTGATTTAGAGACTGATCCCGAAATTGATTTTGTTGATGTAAATGAAGTAGTTGAGGAAATTGGACTCGTAATAATATTGTATGATGAACTGTTGTAAAAATTAGTTAGCTGAGATGAGCTAGCAATTATTCCCGTTGTGCTTGAATTGACACTTAGAATTGGTGTAGTATAAGTACTAGGCTCAGTAGATGCGATAATCGAAGTCAAGGGAGGTAAATAGGATGCTATATTAGTAGTAGACGACGTACTCAATGATGTTGCGTTCAGAATAGATGTTGAACTGTAGTCGATAGTACCTGTAGTTTTATTAAAATATGTCGACGACGCTAAGATCGGAGCGGTAGTACTATTGATTACAGAAGGATAGGATACAGTCGAAGAAGAAACAACCAATGTTGTAAAATTATCGAAAACACTAGAAGAAAAAGTGGATATCGAAGATAAAGAGGTTAAAACTGAAGTACTGCTAGGAAGAAGTAAAGTAGTAATAGGAGTTGTCTCAACCAGAGTAGTTGCATTAAAAGATGTAGTAGTGTTTGAAATACTAGTAGTATTAAATGGTATAATAGTAGTTAAAGTTGCAGAGGTAGTGTCTGAAGATGTGGTGAGGATTGGAATAGTAGTATTGGAAGTAGCCAAAGGTAGATTAGTAGTTGAAACGAAAGTTGGAGCTACAGTTGTATTAAAAGTTAAGTCTGTTGTTAGACTAGTAGTAGTATTTTGGGAAGGAATGGTGGAAGGAATGGTAGTAGGAATCACTGTTGCAATATCTGACGATAAAACTACTTCAATTTTAGAACTAGAGGTAGAGAACACTTCCGACGGATTTGAAAGTATAGTAGAAGATATGGAGGAGGTTGTGTTGACTGGCGTTGTCAATGAACTAAAATATAAGCTAGATGTAATATAGTCTGAAGACAAAGTAGTAGTAATATGTTCTTGAACACTGAATGTACTGGTGGTAATAAAATCAACAGAAGAAGAAGAAGAAGAAGAAGAAGAAGAAGAAACAATACTTGGTAATAAAGTTGATGAGACTATGGACGAAATTGTAGTCAACTCTGTTGGTAATGGAGATGAAGTAGTGATGATGGTTGAAGAGTTCGTATAATACTGGCCTACGACTGAGGGAGCAATCTGAGCTTCGGTTGCTTTAACCAGCAGAATAAATACGGCATAGGAAAAGGAACCTATGTACATTTTCATCTAAGCTATTGATATTTTTGTTTAATCTTATTGGAAAAGTAGTTTTATATGGTATGGGATATTATATTACACTTGTTTGGAAATAGCAAGAAGGTAGATATGGAAAAACAGAATATCACAATTCTCAGCCAAAACTTCACTCTTTATATACAAGATATGAGCAAATAGGATTGTCATGAATTCGCCGAGATATATCTCTAAATGATTTATGTAATTCATGTCCCACATGCCTCCAAGACCCGGCAATTTACCAACGTAAGTTAATTTAATCCAGTTTCTCCAAAAGTGGATTATTTATGACCGTAAACAGATACAATATACAAATATCATAGCAACTACTTTGATAAGTAATTTTGATGTTTAAAGTCACTGGATATGGCAATGTTTCTATTGTTATTAATAATGAAAGTTTTTATAGCTACGGACTATTGAAATATTTCAAAGCTTTCCTGTAATAAAGACTTTCGTTAATTAAGGGTTGTATTGACTAAATTATTTATTTCGTAAGATAAAATTCAAATAGCCATCAAAGGCTCGATCAAAAGTTGGGTCTCTGAAATAATAAAATTATGGTTTTAACAAAACATAATACATGTAATACCATTTCAGACACAATAAATTATAGTAATCTAAGTGTGCAAACATGTGGTTGGATAGGCAAGCAATAAACACACTTCCAAACAAAGAATTGAGTGATTGTTACTAAGGAAAGCGATATTCAATATTTTTCGTAATAGGAAACCAAATTCCCGGATGACTGAATTTGACATTTTAATAGTTAAAATTTCTTTAAGTAATAATGAAACCGTTAACACTTTCTATATCAAGTCTTCCCAACAAAAATGGATTAGTCATTTACAGTAAACGAAAAGGAAAATAATTCAGTTAATTATAACCCTTAATTGATTTCTCAAGATAACTATATACTATCTTTACATTATATGTTAAGGAAGCCAGTTTGTGGCAAAATAATAGGAAATTTAATGAAAGCTGTTTCGAAAGTGAAACAGTAAAACATACACATTTCGTTCTCAATTAGAAAAGTACATGGTTTTCTTAAAAGAATTTTAGGACATTTTTATTATTTAAACTGTTCCTGTAATTAAAGCAATATAAGAGACAATGGCTAAGTGAAATATCATCCTATTGTTGCTATTTAATGAGACACAAACAAAACAGTAGAAATATTTCGGACGATTACAATGCTTTAGATAATAAAAGAATTACTAATAGTTCACAGGAGCACAGATGCTTGAATAACTCTCTATTGAAAAAAACAAAGCGAAGAAATGGATATGTCTGTTTACCAAAAGACAAAAAGAGAACTTTGAAGTTACTATGCTATGTGTAATATTTATTTGATGCCTATAACCTCGTAAAATTCATTTGCGTATTGCGTATTGTAATAATATGCATATGTTGTATACTTTTGTTACCAATATAACGAACAATAGAGAGTACTTACAGTTAATATTTCATTTGACTTGGTAGCATAAGTTGAGTTAGTTTGCGAGTCTAGAATTTGAATTTTTCTGTATTGTCTTTCCCCTTGAAAAAAAAAATTTAACAAACATTCAACGATTCCGAGTTGAAAAAGAAACCTCTTATATTGTTTAATGATCCCACTAAAAAAAAAAAAGGAGACAACTTCATGTGAAAGGTTCTACCTATTGTTTCAAAGTTTAATGAACTAGTGAAAGGAGTAGATATTTATCTTTTGATGACGATATTATAGAATAGTGGTGGTGTTTATTCGATAGAGAGACCAGTTTAGATTCCATATCTTCCGTATAGTAATGGGAAGTTCGTCGTATGGTACAGCGTCCCAGTATAATGTTCTAAATATATCCCTATGAAATTATGGATAAGTCACATTTCTTAGAGGTAACATGTCTTACGGATGGACATACAACCTGACTTCTGCGTGAAATCAGAATTGTAAGTGGGATTCCCTTTTTGTAGATGCTTCTTAACATGTATGCATTATAGATAGTGTCGACATCGTTCAGGTTAGTTACCTAATATTACAAGTTTATTATAACGAAGATGTTTGAACCATAATTTAGCATACCCTGAATATATGTTAGAATGGAGCTTACTCTTGTTTAGGGTCACTTCTCAAACATATTTTGGTACAGTGGTGAGCGATTACTACCAGTTTTCTAAGCCTTTTTTAATGAACTTTCGCAACGTCCTAAACGATTTGCTTTACCAAATATGTCACATCATAACACTTTAAAATGTGAATCTTGTTATGTTACTACATCTAAAATATAACTATGTCGTGGTAACTTCCAATTACGTGTATTTATGAGAAGGTGACATGCATTTGATCTTGGAGCAATACATTCAAGAAAGCTAGTTAAATATATCTTGTAGATTATTTAATATACACAGAGAGTCTTGATTCTTCAAGTTAAGTTCGTAGTAAATCTCTAACTCCTGATCCTCCCATGTTACATAACATTCATGAAGTGTTTCTAATTTAGGTACTTTCCCATAAAATTAATTTGCCAGTAGAAATGTTTCTAAAAGCGAATTCAAAGTCAAATCAATAAACCTGGGATTTCAGCGAAGTTAAAACGACAACCTAACCGTAGAAGTACATAGACCAATTGACTTAACAAGAAACACTCTTTGTATATGGTACAAATACAAGATGAGACTCATACAACGGTACCATTTGTACAAATAGCAACAAATAAACCACCGTTCTATTGTTTAACATTAAACAATACAACTGATAAGTGCAATTATTAAAGCTATCAAAATTTTCATTACAATGTAAAATGAATTTGTCGAATTTGTCTATACCTTGGCATTATAAAAACTAGAGTATTGTTTTAAATTTCAAGAATAAAAAAAAAATTATAAACAATTAAATAGTTTGTGTCTGGGTTCCTTTTGGTGTTATTCTACTTAATATTTACAACAGTTAACAGATTTTAAGAAAATTTAAATATTTCAATATTATAAAATTAAGGTTTCTCTCAACAGATATTCCGTATATCATTCTACAGATTGTCTAGAAATAGCTGAGCGCTCTATTATCATAAGTATATGCTACTACATAACCGTAATTCTATTTCCTGTGATATCTTTCTCGAAATATAAATACATAACATCGCATTACTTCGTTAATAGGAATTTTTTAGTTACACATAAGACTCACTTACTTAGTTATATAATAGGGAATTACATATACACGTATAGCCCACGAGAGAATGTTTGGGTTGTTATATATGTGCAACCATTCTACAATAATGTACCAAAATGTTTTCTTCAATATGTCTTTTGAATAATACTTTGAATTTTGCCTCCCTAACGTTGAACAGGTCAAAATGGGATATTAATTATTTCTGTTACATTTGTATTCAAATACAGTGCGTATTCATTGAGATGCAGTTCTAATGTTCAACGACAACTTCATTCAATCAAACATTTAAATTAGAATCACTGTTTTATTTTAGTGTCTTAGAGGAATAAATATATCCCACCCATATAATATAGTTTCTTAAATTGAGATAAAATATAACAGTTAATATAATAAATCTTTAAAATTATTTAATGTAGGGAATGCATAACTTTCCTCGAGTTTCACAAATATACCATTATTAATTGCAACTAGACTACATCAGGACCAAAGTAAAGGTCATGAAAAAGGCATCTCAAGTGTACCCTCAAACATATGTGTAGTGATAATATTATACCCATATTATACATCGTTCATATGTGCTTTGGCACTTTACTACAGTCAACTCACACTATATTGATAGAAAAATAGTTAAATTCTACAATATGGTACAATTTCCCTTTGTAATAGTTACAGATCAGGTTTTAAAATTGCTATATCCCGTTTAAAATAATATAAATAGGTTACAAAAAAAACTTTGATGAGGGAAACTACCTAGTTAATGAAAAACGTTTTTCGAGGACTTGTTGTCATTGTCATTTTGGTTGGGTATTCTACTATGATGTCCTCTATTAGTACTTTTTTCTGATTGAGAAAATGTAGTACTGGTACAAAGAGAAATATTTACAAAAATAGAGAATAACACCCACTCCAAAGAGAATGACAATTTTCAGGTTCTCACCTCTCTTTCGGTAAGAGAATAATGGTGAAAAGATTACGCAATGATTAGTCAATTTAAGTCAACTTTTTACAATTAAACATACTTTAAAAATCTCTGGAAAAATCTCTGGAAAAATCTTGACCATATCTTCTGTAAATTATCTTGGTTTGAGTTACTTAAAGTTATCACTTCTACTGTGACCAATTGTCACAATGCAATTAAAATTTTAATAACATTTATAAGAAACCTATAAAAATATAAAAGGTTGAATATAACAACCAAACTGTTGAAATGAAGGTGAACTCTATTCACAGTTTTCGTATATGAGGAATATATAATACGGTGTGAAGGAATACTGTTCTGAGAAATACACGTTAAATTAACAATGATAATGCCTTTATATTTAGACTATTATACGAAAATATTATAATTAATTCCATAAATTGCACAGGATATATTAAATTCAACATATCTCTAATGACAGGATCAGATCTTTTAGTCACTATAGAAGCTTCGTACTCTAAATGCAGTTGTACCTTATATTAATGAACAGGTCATAAAGATGTGATTAACAAGATCCCAATTCCTAGAATTAATCCCAGTTCTCAAACAAACTGCGTAGTATAAAAAATTGCCAAGCCATACTTTTTTTTATCGATGGTTCTCTGCTTCTCCCCGTATATGCTAAAATATTTTTCTTGGCAACACTGTCCATATATTAAAAACAATGTTTACATTCAAACTTATACGAGGTATGAAAAGAAGTAAATAGAGAGTAAATTGCCAAAAGTTAATATTAAAATGTTTTTGAGTCCTATAGAGAATGATGACAACATTTCCCTGCTTCATATTTTATAGGTATTTAATCACACAATGACATTGGAGTAGATACGTTGAATATTAACGTTAGAGATGGCGTACATATGATGTCTCCAAAGATATATTTAATTCTAAGCAAGCCAAGAGAACTTAGAAAATTTTTCCTAATCAATGGTTACCAGTAATCATTACCCCTCAGCTACAATCATATTAGTTCTACAATACGAGAAAACAAAAATAAGTGGAAATACCAAGAAATGGAGGTACGTCGCAGTTACTAATATTTATTATTATTATAGGGGTTAAATATTTCGCCAAAGTAAATTTAAAACTAATATTACCTTATGAACTGATTAATAATTGCGACTCAGCTATTCATATTTCCCAGTTAAAGTGATTAATCTGTACCTACCTGAAATTATGTTAATGAACTTTCGTTCAACATCCTTCTTTGAGATTTGATTCTGAATCGTTTACTTGATTTTAATCTCAGTAATAAATCGATGCTTTTAAACTAAAATTGTTATTTTGCTTTTATTTACCAAATTAAAAGCGAACATTTGTTCTTATATGAAAAAATTCCAGGAATACTTTCCACATTTTCATCACTAGATTCTATTTGAATTCTATTTGGTCGTGGAACGATAGATTTTAGACATACTCAAACGAACTATGTTCCATCAACGCTTGTATTTCATAAAGAAAATATCTACATGGTACCCTCAGCAAATATTTCAATTCTAATTATTTTATTGGGTTAGTTTTTATAATACGACTTAACGAACCAATACGAATAGCTGATGGATAACCTACATGAATAAGATTAGCAATGAAAATCTTTTCCCAATCATCTTAATCAAATATTCCACTCACATATATAAAGGCTATAAAGATCTCAAATTATGAATATCATATCTACCCCTTATCATTGTATCGTTCTGTTTATATACTTATCTTAATCTGTGATATAACAAACTATATATATGTTACACATTATGCGGTTATCATATCATATTTTATTCTTAGGATTAGTTTTAACAGTAAATGCCTCTTCAGATCCAACTCTAGAAAAAATTGCTGAATTGATTGTCTTACTGAATGATGTTAATGACAATTTCGGTAAGTATACAGCCTGGTTTTTAACTTCTGGTCGTTCTATTCCAACCGGTATTGTTGAAGTGTATATGGTAGTTCGTACTGCTACAGATCTGTCTTATACAAGTATGTTCACAATGCTTGATGTGTCTGCCCTTGAAGCCATGGCTACTGCAGTTCCATGGTACACATCCTATCTTTCCTCAGAAATAGAAGCCGCAATTGCAAATGTAGATGCCACGTTATATCCATTAACTTCCTCGACTACATTGATTACAACTTCTTCTAGTACATCCTCAAGTACGTCCACCAATTATCCTACTTCAACCATTTCTGATGACGTTTCTACAACTATTACCTCAACAGAGCCTTCTAGTTCTTCATTTAACGCAGCAACCGCATCTCAAACATCATCTGCTGTTGTATCAACATCTACTAGTACACTCTGCAATTCCTTAGCGTCTCCTGAAAGCATTTTATATTTGGGTTCTGGCTCGAGCAGTACCATAAATATTCCAACTGCTACATCGTCTAAAAATGACGTTTCTAATACTACCAATGGTGCATCCTCTGTTTCTAATCGAAAAAATGTTGGTCTACCAAAAAGTACGTCATCTCTAACTATCACTGACCCATCTACCACTGTTCTAACCACATCAATATCTACGTTATCCGATGTAATATTATTAAACCCTGATGTTTCCTTACAATCTTCTTGTACAACTGATATCGATGCTGTAAGTTTAAGCATAAATCTATCATCTAACTTTGTTTCTTTTGCTGACTCCTACACATATGCTACTGAAATGGTGTCTTCAAACAGCTTGAATTCCACAATGTCTACCTCCCCAGAAGAAAGTGTCACCTCCTTCACAAACTCTAATGGCGTTGCTACAGCCTATTTTACCGAAGTCAACAATAGGACTATTACAATTATTACAAACTTTATTATTGCTACTAAAATTGACACTATTACATCTTGCTCCGGAGGTTGCATAGAGAACTCTGTGGTCGAGAAAGAAACAGCCTGGACTACTGTTACAAGCAGCTTAATTTCAGAAGAATCTATGAACACGGCTTCACTAGTAACTGTAAATTCATTAACAACCACCACGATGACCGTTTGCAATGAAAGATACCTTTATACAAGATCCATTGTTTCCTCTGTTGTTTCTACGGTTTCATTCACCGATTCCATAAAAAATATTGACTCTATCGATGTCGCAACTACTACTACTATTAGTACCTATGACGATGCAGGTAGCTCCTCGAGATATCAAAATTCTTTAATTCCTTCTATTTCTACCAAAGTTGAACTAATTAATTCTAGATCTAACAGTTCTGTTGAAGCAACAATTGGCAACGAAGCTTCCACTTCATCCACATTTGTGCCTGTGTCGATTAGTCCTAAGGCTAGCGGTTCCATAAGCAGTGTTGTTGTACAGTTAGAAAATATTGCAAATGCTAAAATCAACAATATAAGGTCTGCCTTTTTTGGAGTAGCCCTGTTACTACTATAATGTTACTGCTCTACTGTGGTAACTTATATATACATATATTTTTAATAATACTAAGTGATTTTGAAAACCATAATGGATCAATTCCAAATATCCTAATCCACATACTTAACAATAAGTACTTTGAAAGATACCTGAATAATCATTTTATATAAAACTATATATTTCAATTTAGTTTTATATATATAGTTGTACAATTTAATGAAGTTATAATAATTATAACCTTCATTTTTAATGTGATATAAAGAATATTGAGATACATACGGGAACAGTTTAATAAGTACTACAATTTTCTGATGCTACATTAATATAGTGAATAATGACCGAATTCTGAAGATTCACTCAAAAACATGTTTACATTTTTATTTTGCTTCATTATATTGAACTGAAATAACTGGAGTTAGTCTCGCTTCTTCATTATGTGAATTCTGAATCACCACCACATTGTCCCACTTACGTTTAGTACCACTACCCAACGTTTTATTTTTGTTGCTCGTTGAAGTAATATTAGGGAAATATGTTAAAATTGGATTCATCCCAACTGTACTTGTTGTATCATACAACACCTCACTTAGTTTAGTATTATTAAAAACATCATTACTTTCTTGTCCAAGAATTCCCTGTTTCTGAGTGTTAATATTTCCTGAAGCTAGTATGCCCAAATTTAATGTCTGAGAAGGATATAATTCACAGTAAGGCTCTGTTGGTGTCGAGTACTGATCAACTTCCATCTTATCTTCAACTTTATACCCATAAAGGTGACTGTCTGATGAGTTAGCAAAACCGTTACTTTTTCGTTCTGTAATTTCATTACTATAAATATCCCCATTGATGGTACCTAGGACCAGTTAACATTTAAAATTTGGAGTAGCGTCAGTCGTTGTAGGTTGTGTTGGATCTATCGTTTTGGACAGTAGAGCTCTTTTGAAGTCCTGAAAAATTAGGGTGTAGCTTCTTCAAAATTTATAGCACTTAAACTGGAAGATTATTCCTATTTATTAGGGGGCCTAGCTTCAAGATTGTGAACATTTTTTGACGATTCTAATGATAAACAAGAAACTGTGCTTGTTGTTGATAGTAATATATCATCAGACACATAATTCTGTTCTAAACTGTTTAGTATTGAATTATTCACGACATGGCATTAGTAATATAGAGTGTATCGTTACTTTCATCTACTGTACACTCAGGTAACTTAAACCGTTTTGTGTTCATATTTTTTAGTGTCTTTATAATTAAAAGAGATACAGACAATACTTCTGTCACTATTTCGGTTAGTATTAAAATATATGTATAAACAATCATTTTAGAGTAGGTAAATATACTACGTATGTAATAAGGTGGGAAACCGTAACACTAACATCAACATATTGAATAATATAATCTGTATATGTGTAGAAATATTTTATAAAACGTGTATATCTGTTGTTAATTGAGTATTATCAAGAAGTTGGACAACAGTATCATTTAAAGATTCTACATCTGTGACTAGGGAATCATACCCACACAGGAAACTTGCCTTATACTTATACACCCGTCTGCCACAGAAAAAAAGTTCACTATTTCTCCCTAAAAAATGAATATAATCTTTATTTGATGATGTTATATCTTAATTTAAGAAATTAAAGTGTTCGATGCTTTCATACCAATAGTCGACTATATCCCGAACATTTCCTTATCCATAATGAAAAGTGTCAGAAATTAAGAGTAATATGCACAACACTTAATTTCAATAGGTAAAGAACTACCTTTAAGCACAGTTATTATGAAGTGTGTTAAAATATCAACCTTATATTCTCTACATATGTATTTTATATCTATTCCTGTGTTGTGATTAGAACTACACTGGTTGTTAATATATATTATTTAGATATTTATAAGATGATCCTTATTGTTTTATGTACTACTCAACTCTAATCTTCTTTCTTAGGTCTCATGCTCGTCGATATCTCAGCATCAAAGACACCTGACTTTCCTACATCGAGACGATCTTACTCTATGTACCACAACATATTGGCACTAACAAGGAGTGAGAAGACGTTTTTCATTCAATTTCGTCTTTCTCTCTCTTCCACATCAAATTTAGAATTTCTACAGTACTTACTAAAGAATGATTTGTTATTTTATTTTTACAAGACTTAATAAGTAATATGGGACCAACAGTCTCCTCTAGAAAACAATGCACCAAATAACAATTGCAGGGTCGAAGATATTTTATTTCACAAGCATAAAGTACATCATCATACTAATTAGATGCTCAACTGTTTCTTTCTAACTAATAATATTTCCCTTTTTCCAAGAGGCAAGGCACCTATCCTTGGACTATAATCTACCATTAAAAAGTCTTTGTCGACAAATGCTACTATCGTTGTTTGTTATATTACCAAAAAAAGGACTTTCCATAATAAAATAAATTGAGACAGTAAATTTAAAGAATTTTCCAATCCTGATTAGTCCATCGGAATACATATCTATAAGAATTCTAATGGTATATCTCTGATAAAAAAAAAATCTTGAAAAAATACTGGTACACAATCTGTACTATTCCTCTTCTGTATCAGACTTAGCAGGTAGAATAAACCTACCATTGCCAATATTCATCTTCCCAATAAAAAATAAAACTATACAAAAAGATCGACCCAATGTAGATCTCTCCACCAAACGGGAAGGAAGAGGAGAGGGGTGATTTACTATCCTCTGCTTTCCAAAGGATCGGCATTCGAATTGTTCAGCTAATTTTTTTTTAGAGAGGAGGTCGCTCCCTGCGCTACAGTCTGTGCTTTAATTTTATTTGAGTTTCGATCGTCATTACTTTCCGTGGAACTTCGTAAATAGAAAAAACCAGTAAACGTAAACTGAACTAAGCAGTTACTTTTGGGACCACCAGACGAGAAATTAAAAATGCAGTTGCAGGAAGTGCCTCTCTCTTTTTATTTTTGAGGGTAAACACTTTGCTTAGCCAATTACATTATATCGAACCCGATATTAAACTTTTTGGATAACATAAGGAAACTAAATTTCATCCAAATCTTCTCCGTTCTTTTCCATACTTCTGACTACCACTTGGGATCTCAGTAAATTATCTGATGAAAGTCATACTGAGTTAAACGTGAACTATTAAGGGTTCTCCGTGAAATTCATAGAGCTGTTAACTAACCCAAAAGAGAAAAAAAGGTTAACCATAGTAAGCCAAAAACACAACATTGCCGCAACTGATCGGTATATAGATATCTCTTGATCGTCTACGAGATTCTTTCTCCCAAGTACGGCTAGTTTGTTTATTCATTATTATTTCATATTGCTTTCCACGGGAACACCCCTCATGAATAAAAAAATCTTAACAATAATGAATACACCTTACCGTTTGTTAATCATCACCTTTAATTGATACAGGATTTCCGTAAAAACTGAGTATACTCTTAAAAAACAATTAACAAATCGCAATTGTCTAAAACTCTATATCCAGAACAGTTCTAATTTGATTAAGGAGGATTATTCAATTGTTATTCAAAATATTCTAATATGTCTGAGGTATATATATAGCCAGATGTTTCTCGAATTATGCAATTAAATAAACTACATTTCCTCAGAGGTTATTTTTAAAAAAAGCTATAATAAAAATTCCAATCTATGCAATATAAAATAAAAATAAACTACACAACTATGAACAGTTTAATTTTAACATTAATAACAACCTTCTTATTTACAACGGTCCAATCTCAGGAAAATAATTATCCAAAATGTTCCGTATATCAATACCATTTTGATGAAGATTATTTGGGAGTCGGATCAACAGGAATGTCTAGAATAACTTTTCATAAGTGTGCTCTGAACAACAAAGCTCCTTATGGTGATCGGACAAAATGGGAATATTTAACTAGTTTAGATCCTTCTGGTTCTGGTTTTATTGTATTTACCCCCACACTAAATTTTGAAGCAACCACAGGAGGTGACCCCAATACCGTAGTTTACGGAGATATATACGGACGAAACACGACAATTTCGAATTTTACCTTTGACGCTACCTCCACATTAGTAGTACCGAAGACTGGATACTACACTTTTAACATAGCTGCGTCCAAAGGTGCATTGATGAACCTAGAGGACTCAATGAATGCATATTGTTGCGAAATCTATCCTGATTGGGATCGAGGTCTATCTTTTTATGTTGCAGATCTTCAATCGGAACCGGAAAATAATAAACTAGAAGACTCCGTCTTACTCTATGCGGGCTTCTATTATGACATGACCATAATGTATATGAATACTAATGGTGCAGATGCTTCGTTTCAATTAACTATGACAGACCCCGATGGGGTTCAACACAATAATATTAACCCATTTTTACGCATGGTTACAGCGGGAGACCTCCTTGCCTGTTCGTACATTAATGTTACCACCACCACTACAGTTGCATGGGAGGGTTCTACTACGCAAACATCTATTCAATATGCAACTTCTACAAATGCTGGTGGTGAAAGAGTTATCGAATCGTTGTATATTGTGCAAACTCCAGCATATGCGTCAAGCAGTGTTTCTTCTTCCGCAATGGAAATTTCATCAACTGTCGCAACTTCTAGTATTACTACTTCAGAACCAGAGTCTACTGCTGTTTCCTCAGAAACCGAATCACAAGCCGAATCATCGACAAATATAAGCTCCGAACCTTCGTTTTCAAGTGCTACTACCTCCGAAGTTGAATCTTCAACCGTAATAACTTCCGTTCCATCTTCTTCTATGGAATTATCATCAAGTGCAACTTTAACCTCTGATTTTGTCTCCGAATCATCTGTTGCCACGTCAGATTTACATTCATCTAGTAGTAATGAACCACTATCTTCTTTTTCTTCGACTCTCGACTCTCTGTCTGAAATGTCCACATCCTTTGAACCAGATACATCTAGTGACATTTCAACCTCTGTTTCAGACAATGGAGCATCAACCCATATCTCTTTGTCATCTGACCAAATTTCAACATCTGATTCCGACTCTCACCATCTTTCATCTTTATCTACAAGTAGTCCAATAATGTTGTCTTCGGAAACAGGCATTTCCTCGAACAGCTTCCCTAGTGGTGGCTCCACAGATTATGCTTCTACAAAAGG
>NW_024545238.1:1768919-1855193 GCF_903064755.1 Maudiozyma barnettii | reverse complement strand
AGCTCAGTTGGTAGAGCGTTCGGCTTTTAAGTAATTATTACTTAGGCAAGGATAACCGAAATGTCAGGGGTTCGAGCCCCCTATGAGGAGTTCTATCTTTTTTTGAATTTTCAAACACCTCATTCGTTGAAAGTTATAATACTCTACTTAATCGAAAGACATTAATGCTATAATTTTATGTATTTATTTTACCTTATAAAAATTTTCGAGTGGAATGTATATTCATATTTTACTACATTTATAAGATATATTCCAGCTCAGCGAATATTTTCCTAAATTGGAGAAATGAAAGTTATTATGCTTATACCTGCCACTTAATATAGTATATAAGTGTAACACTTATTTTAAGCAAATTGGAGGGGACTAAACTGTCATATTACTTTATATTTTTTAAAGCAGCGGCTACTTCTGCTAAACAGCCATATTTTTTATTCCTACTTTTAGTTGACGAGTATGAATCCCAGCTGGAAACATTATTTGAACTATTTTCTAGATCATCATATATGGTTAGAGAGGAGTCTTGGAGATAGTTTTGATATAAATTATTCATGAAAGTTTGTACTTCAGTTCTGTTATAGTGAACTTTGTTTGGTTTACGGTTTGATTTCTTCATTTGTGTAGCAGGTCCATTTGATGGTCCTTCCTTTAATACATCTATTGAAGTCGATAATTGAAGATGTGGACTTTTCGTTTGTGTGGTTATTCGATTAGGTGCTGCTTTTGTAGCCGCCTGAGCCCAACTTGTTAATTTGGGCTTAGTTGATACAGAAGGTGATAATGCACCACTTTTACTAGGAGGTTTCGGATTTCTATTCATTACGTCAAAGCGTCCTTATAATTGTTGAATTATGAGTGAATTTTTTAATAGTCGAAACTAATTAAAGGAAGATATATAGTGAAACTTGGTTTTCTTGATGATCAAAAAGTGAACTTGGTTTGAATATATTGGGGAGCTTTCACATTGACATTGATGTCGTTCCGAATACCGGTACTTATATAGGTACTGTTCGTATTATGATCCACTTTAAAACTGATTCTTATATTCTTACTTCATAATTCATTCCTTTTTGATTAAATGATTTGATCTTTACCTAAACGTGTGCTGACTACTTCTTCAATTTAATTTTTATATTTTTTTCTCCTACACAGTCAGCTTTTTTATCTTCCATTCAATTAGCGGAGTTTTGGTGAGTTTATTCGCTCTCGACGAATTTAGTAATAACTATTAAAATAATGTCATAAAACCTATGTAATCAAATATGTATATATTTACAAATGAATACTTTTGATTATATATATGTATACATATATTTACATACCACTTAATTTGTTTTGATATATTTTTATCTTAAAATGTTGTCCATAGATTTAAGGAGAGCAGTATCATCATTATTGTGTATTTTATTTTCATCATTCTAATCTGTTTGACATAGCAAATTAGTAGCAGATGAAACAGCGGAATCTTTACTCTTGGAAGACAAACGTTCGATACCCTGTTGTTCGGAATAACGAACAGATTCAGGTGGGACATTCGTTTCGTTAATGGCTTTAGAATAACCAATTTCTTTCAATTCTTCAAACATCTTATCTCTTAAATCCTCACTGAATTTAGCAATATCGTCCTTTTGCAAATTCTCGGTACTAATAGGATCTAAAACTTTGACGGTGATGACACCTCTGTTAAAAACATGGTACTTGGAATTCATCAGAGTACTGGTATTTGAAACGACAATTGGTACGATTGGAATTTTACCTTGTTGAGCCAAATGGAAAGCACCTTTCTTAAATGGTAAGATCTTTAAATCAGTAGAGTAAGATCTTGTTCCCTCTGGGAAGATCCACAATGCTCTCTTCTTTTCCTTGATGGTTCTTAATCCGTCATTCAAAGTATCGACACTTTGTTGTCTATTTGATCTATTTAAGAAATAGGTACCACTTAAAGCCATGAACCAACCTAAGAAAGGAATATATTTTAAAGAAGTCTTAGCAGTAATAGTACAACCTGGTGGGAACATTCTACCTAGCATCAAAATATCTAAAGTAGATTGATGATTAGACACAGCGATGAATGGTTTTTTTTTTAATTTTTCCTCGCCTATAACCTTGACATCAATACCCATAATATATTTCATAGCATTGTAATAAAATCTGGCAGTGGTATATTGAGCTAGATGTTGTTTCCTGATCAAGGTACATATAATGGATGCAATAGTACCGTATAGGGCAGATATTAACAATACGATAACAGCTAGGACGACCCTAGCATAATATAGAACTAAGTTCCCCATTTTCTTAACAGTAACTTTGAGCTTAGTATTATTCTTGTTAGAAATATTTATTATGGAAATATTAAAAGGATCAAAAATAGTCCAAGTAGATGTTAAAGAACTTATATATAACCATTTTGATTTGTTGTCAACAAGTGTATATCCTGAAACCGTACCTATGTTAACGTTGTTCGTGGCTGTCCCTCTCTGCGAAAATTACAATACAAACTTCTCTCGATCTACGCAAATGAAGAAAATTGAAAATTTCAAGAAAAAAATCGTTGAGCGTTCTAAATTTCAAAGCGGGCCTTTCTCTCTGTGTGTTTCTGAATGAGTATCTGAATTATAGTCATATATTAAGGTGAAGATGAACAGTCTACAAGGCAAACGGCACAACAACAACAACAACAACAACAGGGATTCTTTCTAAAATATAGCTTTATACAACAAGGTTCTTGACATTAACATTATACATTTAGAATATCATCACTTCGTTGTAATATTTCAATTATGTGTTAATTAATATATACTGCCTCCAGTGGATACATCCCTGCTGGCTAATTTAATTGTGCGTTATCCTCCGCCTATCGCATTTTATTTCCGGCACAACGCGGACAAACTTTGGTGGCGGAAAATCTGAAAATTTCAAAAAATATTGAAAGAAAAAATCAAGAAAAAAAAAGAAAAATTTCAATGCTCATCTCAAAAAGTGATCAAATCAAGTCAGGAATTATTATTAGTTTTCTTCTGTAAAAAGCTTTATATATTGTTAAAAGTGAATATCTTAATACATTAGTGTTGACTATAGGATACTTAAGTTGATCTATTAGATAACTTACGCTTCGTCAACCTCATATTTTTTTTTGATCAATAACATCACACATAATGTCCACGGAATCAGAAGCCAAACAAGAAAGCACATCTAGACGTGGTTCCTTTGCCCCAATCGAATTCACTGATGATATTTCTAAGGAATGTCTGAAACAGATCGAATTCTATTTCTCAGAATTTAATTACCCATATGACAGATTCTTGAGGACTATGGCCGAGAAGAACGATGGTTGGGTCCCAATTAGTTCAGTTGCTACTTTCAACCGTATGAAGAAATTTAGACCTATCGAAAAAGTTATTGATACTTTGCGTACTTCCGATATTCTAGAAGTCTCTGAAGATGGTGAAAATGTTAAGAGACGTATTCCTTTGGATTTGAATAAGGATAAAGAGGCTAGATTAGAACAAAATAAGAGGACATTGGCTGTTATGAATATTCCACATGAAAATGTAAAGAGTTTGTCTGAATTACAACATTCCTTGGAACTTCTTTTCAGTAAATTAGGTGATGTCAATCAATTACGTCTTCTAAGAGTTAACCGTAAAAAATTCAACGGTACTGCTTTAGTTGAATTTAAAACTTTAGAAGCATGTGAGAATGTTTTGAAAAACTATTCTGGTTCTAGTGATGATGACTCAAAGGAAATCTTATCCTTTGAAGGTGTAAAATTGGATATTATAAGTAAGAAACAATACAATATGCAAAGAGAAGCCACTAGATCTAAGAACTTTGGTGGATCTGGACAAAGATCCAGATCTTTCACCGGTCACAGAAAAAATATGCCAAAATTGACTCCACCAAAGGAAGCAGAACAAGATGTTGCTAATGCTATCATTGGTGAAACTGAATAAGAAAATTCAAAGTAATAGAATGCATTGCCATCATTTACATTTGAATTAATATTTCAATTATTAAGCATTTTATATGTATCATAAATATCTCATCACATATATGTAAAAGAGAAATATCGTTTTAACCATCATTATACACGATTTTGCATTGAAAAATATATATATAATGTGATTATATGTCATATTATTTGGTTTGAACATATTAGAATGTGTTCATTTATGTATTTGATAGTTGTCAATATTACAACCATTATGAAAGTAATTGCATAATGGATAGATAGTCCGTACATAAGCAGCTCTGAAAATAAGCAGCATTATCCGTCCAAGATATATTTTAAAATGGATAGTCAAAAGAGGAAGAGATACTGGAGATAGTTTTGATAAAAATATAAAAAAAATTAATCATTCCAGTTCTTTCCTATTAGTTATTGGTATGATGTAGTCTTCTTGCAGTCAGAGGAAATTTAACATCTGAATCATATGTGCTATATAGTTTTAAAAGAGTGTCGATTGATTTATCTTGAATGTTATGATTATTAGGTAATTCTTCTAAATCTTTTGTAAGTATTGGCACTCTTTCATAAATTGGTTGATTTGTAATAGTGTTCTTGAATAATATCGTTGGAGTGTCTGTACTATGGGCGGAAGCTGTGATTGCCGATTCGGGTTCTTTTGTAAAAACCATCAAATTGTGGGCTTTTTCTTCTATTGGTTGCTCATTGACTAAGCTGATGTATATAGAATTTTCCACATTATCATATTCGGTCTGTTTCACTAATTGAAAGAATTGCGAATAAAATTTTTTGGATTTCTTGGTTGTTGTATCTTCAGATAAGATTTCAATAGAGCACAATGAAGTATTATCCTGGCATGAACCATTCGGAATTCTAATTTTAATCACGTTATTTATGGTATTTCGGTTATAGAATTGTCCTAATTCTACTGTGTCCATTAAATTATTGCCACCTAAATTAACTGTCAGTGTCAATGTATAATTAATATTATCATTTTGGTTTATTAATTCATCCATATATAAGTTTAGCTCGTCATTTATATTGCCTGTATACTCAATATATTTAATTGGTTCAATGCAAACCACACCATTGGATTTTACCAATAATATAGAAAAAAATAAGGATAAATAGTTCCAAAATGGACTTAACAACATAGTGATTTACACCTTATGTATAATTCTATTTTATATCAATGTATAAATCGTTATTTTTAGAATTAGCACATTATGACTTAGTTTAGCAAGGAATAAAGATTGAGCAAAATGTGAAGACATCTGGCATACGGTAGTCATATATATATATAAACACAGCTTTGAAGAACGAAGGGGACTTTCATGGAGTACGAAACTTTAAAGCACAACATAAAAACCCTTTTTCGTAAATTAATGCCTAAATGATACACAGTACATTAAGAGTAAAATTATATTCTTTTTTTGCTTCTAGTTTTATTGTTGTTAAATTTGACTAGGATGAAGGTGAAGAAGAAGAAAATGAGAAGAATATGGTAATAGGTTACAACGTAGCCACAGAAATGTTTATTTTACCCATACATTATCTGCCTGGCAACACTGTAACAAAGGTAATTTACTAAACTTTCACGTATATGCTTTCTTAGAAACAATAAGTCCCAGCTAGTATCAAACCAATTCCATTCATGAATTTTTTATCATTTCTTCTAAATCTCTCTGTACCAGATAGATAATCCATGAAAGTACTTAATATTGCAGCTTTTTCTGCCCTTCCCCAGGAAGGTTGAAATTTTGTAAGATGAAATAATTTGTAAATCGTATTCCTCGCGCCAGAGAAAATAGCGCAGAATAAATAATTTTTCAACAAAATGAACAAACAGGGAGATTACACAGCACAAATTAATAATAAATACAATTAAACACACGTAGAGAGAGCTTATATAATTAAAAATTGCCAACTATAGTTTGTTCCTAACTGAAAATAAATGCTTTCAAACAGAATAGAAAATGTCACATTATGCATATAATAGGAAATATTGAGAATGACTATGAGTACTATTACTAGAAGCATATGTAGAAGAACAATTTTATTGTTATGTTGGAGTTTTTCATATCACTAAGTAAATTATATTATTATTGTTAACAATGAACCTGTATTTATTTAGTTAAAAGTTCTTTCAATGAATTATAATGTTTAGGTTTTTTCTTGTAATTAATGTATTTAAAAAAGTGTCAAGATCACGTTTAAAATGACAGATGGGGCTAAAAGCATCCGGTTACTTCATATGCAGGTGAGTGGAACTATATATTTATTTAGAAAGATGTATGTAATCGTACACTTATTAAATTTACGTTTTCACAAGTTAATATGAGAAGAAAAAATCTAATTTTTACTTGTATTCGTTATGATTTGACTTCGCTTTTAAGAATATTTGACAGTATATTCTGTTTCGTTCTTTAAATATATTTTGAAAAGATAATATGGGAACAGTAACAGCAAGCTGTAGAATCCTTGATCAAAGATGTTTTTTATGTTGTATAAAAATTCGTTAATTGGTGATGGGTTATATATATAATGTATATGCAAGTATATGGGTTAATACTTATGTGTTTCGTGTCTATAAATAAGTTGTTATTGTTTTGTAAAGAATTTAGAAGCGTTGCAAAGAAATTGATCCTCATAAATGAAATCGTCAGTTTGTGTCTTCATGCTTTTAAAATGTATCCGGTACAATTAAAAATAAAAGTAAAAGAATAAAGTTGGCTATTATTATTCTAATAAATTTTACCTGTATGAATAGCCACACTCTTTGTTGACATGTTCGTTTAACCAAGCATCGACATTTTTGAATGCTTTGCCGCAATGTTTGCATTTACCTGGTACTATGGCACGATCTTCTTTCTTAGTTTTTGGTGGATATTCGAAATGCAATGCCTTCAAATGGTTCTTATAAGTGTCACATCTAGAAAATACACCAGTTTGATGACAATTATAAGCTCCATTTGGAACTGTTCGTGTGGTTCTCCCAGGATGGATATCAGTATCTAATTTAATTAATGTAGAATTGAAAGGGCATTTGTAAGCACCTTCGATTTGATACAATGAGACTAATTCTTCATTTTTTAAAGATATTTGTCTCTTAACGAAACTTTCACTGTCTGTAGGTTGATTCACTATTCTTTCAGTAGATATGAATTTATCCTTCCAATGACGTTTCTTGTGTCTAATCAAATCATTACTTCTACTGAATCCTCTGTTACATTTAGAACATTTATGAGGTCTGTTTTCAGGATTTAAATGTGTTGATTTGTGAGTGTTTAAATTTGCATAATAGTTATGACAAATTGGACATTCTTTTCTTTTACTAATCTTACTTTTACTATTTTTCCTAGTACGTTTAGGTACTGAAATAACATTAGGCATATTTTCTCCACCAGAGACATCTGGACTAGTCACCTGACTAGGAGTAGCACTGTTCAATAAGGTAGATAAAGATGGTATAGAATTTGTATAATTACCATGATCTATTAATGAGCTAACATTACTATCATGACGGCTCTGTATGAATGATGTAGCAGAAGGCGATGATGATAATGAGTCACTAAAACCAGGAAGCGATATCGTACCTGATATACCTGAGGCAACGCTTGTAGCATTGATTAAATTATCAAAGGATGAAATGGGTGGTAAAGAGATATGTGAATTGGATCGTGGTGGGATAGGTTGTGGCATTGGGGTATGTTGATGATTCACTAGCAGTGAACTTAGCTTAATGGATCTGTCATTCATGGCTAATAATTTATTTTATGAAGTCTTGAAAATAACAGGATATTGTTTATAGTGTGAGGGGATGAAAAAATAAACTCTTAATTTTAAAGAATTTTATGCTTATAAGATTATGGATGGAACTTCCCAAGTTTTTACCATTACAGTAGCGTATATAACTAAAGATAAAAATATTAAAAATAAAATTGTAACGATGTTTAAACAAAATCAAATATCACAAACCAATAATCTAAAATAATATTGAAAGTTCAAAGTTCAAGAAATAATCAATGAGGTACCGAATATCATTGAGACTTATGATATATATATATATATCTCGATGTATTTATTATATTCAGAAAGAAGAATCAAGAAAGAGAGAAAGAACGGACCCCGTAGAATAGGATATCATTCTTAATTTATTTACTAATATATCTTCCTACTCGTATCCTTTTCATTTTCAATGTCTCTGAATGAATATCCACATCATCGCTATGTCTATTATTATTATTATTATTAAATAATTATTATTGTTATTAAACTTTTTTATTATGGTGAACTTGATGGCTACTAAGAAATGTTGGAAAATACGCAGACACACATACGTACATATCCAAAGATTTTAATGTACAACAAAATTAATTATTATGGGGGAAAGTTGATTTTGTGAATGAAGGGTATGCCATTTACGCCTATCTTCCGTTTCTTGGACAATGTCACTCATTAAAATCTCGCATCGAATTTATTTTAATTTGGAATTTATGTAAATATGGAATTTAAAGGTACTGAGACTCTTGTCAAATCGGTAGA
This sequence comes from Maudiozyma barnettii, assembly GCF_903064755.1. Taxonomy (NCBI): domain Eukaryota; kingdom Fungi; phylum Ascomycota; class Saccharomycetes; order Saccharomycetales; family Saccharomycetaceae; genus Maudiozyma; species Maudiozyma barnettii. The sequence goes on along the minus strand of NW_024545238.1, from coordinate 1,846,684 downwards.
CAAATATCTGTGAGAAAAAAAAACATTTCAAGAAAAGGATAATAATAAAATATGATTAAATTAAGAAGGCTGCGATACCACATAATTGGCAAAAACTAATTCTACCCGTCATTAAGGTGGGTATTATTTGAAAATAAAATACGTAAATTAAATATCTAATAAGATTTATACGTACGAAACTCCAGATTAATTACTATTCCACCCGTCGCTACGAAAGACTTCAAAATATATCAATAACGTGGATTGAAGAGGTGATCAAAAACGATTATGTTATCTATGTCTTTCCCATTCTATTGCTATGGAGAATTGCAATCTTCTGGTATGGCTCTTTCTTTCCTTGACTGATTCTTGGATTCGTACCGGAAATTGAAAACAAAACACTCTGTTAACCGCTCAAAAGAAACAAAAGATTTCTACTTCTAGGTTCTTGGTAGATTTTAAGACAGCTCTTCTTCTTTCAAAAGTTACAGAACCAGAATAACCGGAATAGATATAGAGATTACTATTGGTCACGAAGTCATGTGACAGTGCAGCCTTCCAACACGGGCAGTAGGAATTTAATAGCAACAAAAAGAAGAAGAAAATTTTAAGAACCGCGCGCGTTATTCTCTGTGATTTTAAAAATTTATGCTTTACAAAATATTATGTAAAAGAAAAATCGTTAAAAAATAACGCAAAATATAAATTCTTATCTAAACTTCCAGTCATTTTCCCAAAAAAACCTCTACCTGCGATGGGTACGATCGTCCTTACCATTTTACTGGTCGGACGTCTGTGATCCCCTTTTCTACCGAAGAAATAAAAAATAAACTACGAAGGATACTAATTTAGAAAAAGAAAGGAGTGTCCATTTTCCTATTATAAGACGTGGCATGGCTAAGAAATTCCCGCGAGGTGATAGATATGGCGAAATGCAATATACATATAATAAAATGGAAACCTGCCGTAAACGGCTCAAATAACATAAAAAACGTCAGGGTGAGAAGCCTACTACCGTTGAAGTAACAACAAAGATTCTACAATAACTTCTAAACCGTAATATCAGTTAATATGTGAGTATATTTTTCCGTTTCTCATTAGATAACATGTGGGAGATGGCGCCGTTCTTTCCTCGACGACTAACCCCAACATTAAACACGGAAAGGAAAGGCGTTAATAAAAGTATGCCCCGCGCAATTCTCCCCTAACCCCCACGTCTTCATTGCATCCTGCATTTTTTTTAATATTTTATTTTAGATCACGTGATTATTTCAACTAATCACGTGATACATAAATTTATAATATGAAAAATTTATGATTATCGTGCAACTGTCAACAAAAATAAGTAATAACCAAGTTTAAAGTTAACAGATGGGATTTTTCAGCTTTAAATTAAAGGGTACTAGTTGACAAATTCGACATGTTTTTTGCACATACTTCGTTAATTGTACTATACTTGAAACTATATAATGCTTTTCTTTCTCAATAATAATAGGCAGAAAGTATTGAATATTGTTGGTTAACAACATTTTATTCGAGAAATAGATTGATTGACTAGATCAATTGTTAGAAGAACTTTTTTTATTATCTTAAATTCTACTCCTTTAGGGTTCATAAATTTAGGTATATAACCAATGAGCTTCGATAATGAAGGTAATAATGATAAACATGAGGTGAATAATATTTCCTTAGACGTCTTAGAGACAATTGATGGAGAGAATTCATCAAGTGCTGATGAATTTGAATCAGCCAGAGAGAGATCATTTGATTCTACTAGCAAAGTAGATGAAGGTGATACATTGGCAAATGAGGATACTTACGATCCGAACAATGAAGATAACAGTAGTCCTAATCATAAAAATATAACAAAAGATTACAATGAGAGAGAAAAGCACATAAGGGAATACGAGCTGAATATGAAACCTGGAAAGCCGAGCCACCATTCAAAAACATTAAGAGTGGTGTTGCCACCGAGATCTGTTGCAAGAAAGGAGATTCTTCGTGAAGGAGTGAAAACTTGGTACCCGATTCAATTTTTGATTAACAGTACAAAATTGTGTTGGACACACTTCCTTGCACTAGATGAACATATCCGGGTAGCCAAGTGTAAAAATTGTGGGGAAGTTATTAGAAATTCTTCTATATCTCGTAACAAGCCATTGACTAAAGATTTCAGGGCACATTTAGGAGACGTTCATGATATTGGGCCATGGAATAATTACTACAAGTCAGAAGAATCGAATAATGCAAAGGAGATCCCAGTCGTCCCCAGCGTGCTTAATCTCATTAGAGATGAAAATGTTAATGACGAGAATTATGCGACCGTATTTAATCCTTATGGTACACTGGAAGGTCAAAGGGTTATACTTAACAGAATGTTAAATTTAGAGAGTAATCATTTCGGCAAGTTCCAATTTTTAACTTTAATTTGCATTTTGCAAAATTTTAAATTCGAATTCATGGAAACCAATTTGTTTGAGACATTATTAGATTTGTTACATCTAAACATAAGGATCAATTCGCGATCGTTAATGGAGAATGTGACACATATAGATGGCCAGGTGTTAAGTTTGGTGACAAGATGTATCGCCTATCATGCAGAGAACCTCCCACTTACACTAACTAACGATAAATTTGGTGATGACGGAAATTTTAACCGTAGCGCTGTAGAGACTTTCATTAACAGTGGGTTAAACCAGCTACTGGAGATGCCCTTGTTTTCGATAGAGCAATATATATATGATGGTAGATTCTTGGTCATTACTTTGCAATACTGCGACAAGACATATTTTCAAAGGAAGTATATTCCATTGATGATTTCTCAAATTCCAAATGATGAGATACCCAATACATTTGAAATTGTTGAAAAGCTGAGTCGTATATTTAATGATATAACTGGCCTAGATAAAAGTACATTGTCCATCGTACTACCATCAGCAACAGATAATATACGGTCCTTGTTATTGAAGCAGCAACCTCCTTTAAAAGATATATGTTTTCATGAATGTTTTATTTCCACGCTAGTAGGTTCTCTTATTCCCTTTTTTGGATATATTTCAGGAAATATAACCACAAGTGAGATACTTTTACTGCACCCAAAGGATAGAACAATCATTGATAATTTACTGAATTTAGAAAATATTGAAACATATGACTCAATATTTGGGAAGATAAATCGTTTTTATCAAGAAATTAAAGATTCCTTAATTCTTCGAGAACATTTGAAAGATGCATGTAAAGAGACATCAAATTCGAATAACGAATTCAAATTTGAACAATTCGAAAAAACGAGACCTTCCACGGCTGTACACTTTTTACAATCATTTTTAAAGTACAAGGAAGAAATTATGGCTATAAGAGAATATTCATTAGAGGAATCGTTTAGTCTTGGGGATTTTGAGCTTATACGATCAATGGTGCAGATATTGTCTGTATCGTTTGATTTGATCAATTTTTTTAACGACTCAACCTCACAGTTTCATAATGTAATAGTGACTGTCATATCACTGCAGAACTATATAGAAATTATTTTGCAAGATGCTGTGGCTCAGAAAACAAGAAATTTTGTTAAAAGCTTTTTAGACGATATTATTGCATGTAGGAAACGGATATCGCAACATAAGGATACGTTGTTGTCGATATTTATATCTCCGAATATGGTCTGTGATAAGCAAGCGTTATCTATTTTATACCCTGACGTTAGTTTCCAAGATGTTTTAGACGATGCCGTTGAAATTGCCTTCTCCTTGCTAAAGAGATTCCTAATGGTAGAGGAGAATACTGAAAACACGACGATTAAGGATGGTGTTGTACCTAACACATTTGAAAGATTAGCATTTACAGATTTTGCTGATCCTGCTAGTGCCAATACGGATGGTAATGTGCTATTTGATTTAATATTAAAGAATCAAATAAGACGTGATTTTGGAGAGTTCATTAAAATTATCACTAAAGAATATGATATATTTTTTACTCAAAAATTAGCTAATACAGAATATGAGAAAGAGGACTCCATATTCAAAAACAAACACACTGGCGAAATACCGAATCCGGTTACAGAGTTATTAGAAATCCACCTACCGATCAGTAACGCTTTTTTGGAGAAGTACATGGAATTAGAAATAGGAATTGTTTTTACAGTAATTGTTAAATGTGTGATTGGCCAATCATCTAGCTCATTTTCTTCGGCGTTACACTATCTCTTTGAGTTTCAACCTGCAAACCAAGAAACTCTATTGGCAGAAATCATTAGAGTTAGAACATTTGCCAACCAATTTAATATTATGAATGTTGTTTGGGAGGAGGAGGATTTATTTACTATCTGCAAATTCCCAGGATTGCGCTAGTTAGTTTACGTAGAGGTACATAGAAGATATTCTTTTTTGCTCAAATTTGTAGTAAAACAGAGTAATCTTTTCAAGTTATATTTTTTATAAAAGTCTAAATTCTTCAACTTACTTTTTTTTTTTGTGACCTTTATCATTTTATTTCCTTACTTAATCTAGAAATTTTTTCCTTCTGGTAAACAAAAAATTGAAAATGACCATACTGTTATAAAACAATAAAAAACTAAATAAATTAAAATCATAAATTTTAAGATTAAATGTTATTGAATATGAGTATATAAATATACTAATGCAAGATATAAAAGTATAGTTCATTATAAGACTTACAATTTTAAGTATTGTAAACGTATTCGGTACTCACAAAGACTAACCCCAGAAGTCCAACGATGCAACAGTGTCGAACCCACGCAGATCCTCATAAGCGTATAATATCTCTTGCGTATTACTCTGCAGCATTCTAATTTTATCTCCCAAAATACAACGGACTAATTCGCCGTTTTCAATTTTCCTAATTTCAATAAAGTTGCTATCAAAGGCTAAAATATAAGGATACCAAATAGCAAATTTTTGAGGTTCGCCCTCCCAGTAAATAATATGAGAATCTTTCTTCCTCCAACCTTGATTATTAACAAAAAATGCGAACTCCGTGTAACATAATAAGAACATATTACCAACACGGTAGATGGCCATAGGTTTTAATGTGTCTCTTAGAGCGAACTCTAATGACGTGTCAGCTGGATCTAATAGTGATTCATGTGCACTTTGGGTAATACTAACAATTTGGAATCCCTTTTTACATCCAACACAAAGGTTAGCTTTCAAAAATGAGATGGAAACTGGTTCAGAATCAAAGACAACTTCTGTAATTTTTCTTTTTAAGTTCTTTTTATTACTTGCACTACTACCAGAAGATAGTAAAGGATGTTCTAATTCAAAAAATTTGATAGAATGAGAAGAATTATGTGCTGTCACGATTAGACGTTTACCATTACAATCTCCCTCCGAGAAAAAATTGACATGGTTAATCAGTTCTTTTGCATGTTTCTTGAAATAAGATGCGGCATTACCTTCCACATCAAGTAGCTGTAATGGACAGGAATACAACTTTTTATCAACCAGAAGTAAAATGGATTTAAATTCTTCTAATATAGCAGTTTGAATAATATTATTCTTTTGAACTAACAATGTTGGAGTCGAAAAGAAAGTCGTCTGACTCGCAGAGTTACTACTGTTAGCCGCTGATTTATCATTTGGTGTTTCTTGAATTTTCGCTTCCTTTCTCTTAATATTACCAACATACAGACCTGAATTTGTGGCAAGTAACAGCTTACGACCACCATCACAGGAAGTCACACTATTTATTTTGTTTGAATAATCAAAAAACTTGTCACTAATCTTAGTAATATTAATCATAGAGGTCTCGTTTATGATACGCTGCTGTTCTTGTTTAATTTTATCGATCAATGTCTGCAATCCCGCAAATTGGGGTGCGTATAATGTTACTTGATATCTCTGTTTTGCACCGTAATATAAGAAAGTGAGGGCATTCTTCGGATTATTTGAATTATACTCAGGTTTTACAATAGTACCAGATGATGCAGGCGAGCTTCCAATATATTTTCGTAACGGAGGCATATCTTCAGAGGGTGAAACAAAGAGTAATGGTAGTGGAATAGGTCTTTGAAATACTTTATGCTGATGCCATTTATTGACAGCCTTTGCTTTTAGAAACAATAACATATTATCTAGGAGGTAGAATTGAATATCACCAGACGCAGTTGCATCTGACTTTCCAGTCTCCTTTCTCGATAGTATACCCTCATGCACAATCTTACGCTTCTCGTCATTTAGACCCATATTAACATATTCATTTTTAAACAATATCTTTTGTTTTAATAATTTAACATCATGTCTATCTTGGGCTGCACCACTGGCCTTATCTATTCTCTTCATGAATGTCTTTAATGATTCGGTAGCTCTCTCTAAACTTTCCATATCACGTTTATCCTGGTCCGGATTTGATGACTTTAAAATTTCCCTAACTAATAACATATAACGCCCTGGTCTAGAAACACCTTGAGAAAGAAAAGAATCAATACCATGTCTTAAAGATGAACTCATCATATCATCATCGAATCTGGCAAAATAAGGGTTTACAGACCGTTGCGTTTCGATTAAATATTTAGCATAAGGTCTGGAAGCAACATACGAAATAAATGGTTCAAAAAATGGAACAAACCTTAGTATGATATCACCGATTCCTCTAACTACAGGCGAACTTTTCTGTCTATCAGACAAAGCTTCTAAAAATCTTCTATTCACAGAATATATATCATTAATATGGGCGAAAACATGTCTGATAAAATTCTTTCTAATATCAGCAGGGATAATGTTTGTTTCTGCAAGAGTCTTCATAAAAGTGTCTCTTGTTATCTCCAAGGATTTCACAAAATTTTTCTCAGTAATATAAACTTCATAGATGGCTTCTTGTCTCTTAATTTCTTTTTTTGATAAATCTTTCCAAATTTCTTCAGACACAGAACTTGTCCAGGAAGGTTTCTCCTCCTCATCGTCATCTAGTGCCATGGATATATTTCTCTTTAACCCACCATTAGGCTTCAAGTTTAATCTAGCCTGTTGTTCTAGACGTCTGGGACATGAAATTGAATAACATAATTTATCCCTGGAACAAGTTGGCGAATAACATTCTGAAAGTAAAGTAAAAACACCATTGACATTTGTTGTTTTTGGAATGACTTCCACATTTTGTTGTGAGGATCCAGAGACTGACGATGGCAATGTCTGTTGGCTCATCCTCCCATTTGTGGGCATACCCGAAAGCGACGTCGAACTTGTCTGGTAGCTAGACAACGATGAAGTGGAACTAGACATATTCAATCCTTGGCTACTTGTTCTTGTAAAACTTGTTTGAGTAGATGGGTTGGACATCATCATTAGTGGATCGTGTGTTGGTTTTCCTGAACCAATAAATCTAGCATTATCTGTAAATTCATAAATTTCAAAAGGAGAGTCACGTAACCGGTGCTCATATACCACGTCATGGAACAATTTTTGAGCATCGAGAGATCTGCCTAATAATAATGCTAAATTTCTATCATTAGTTCTAATCATTGCACATAAAATATCAACAGCATGTTGTCCAGTAAAAGCATCACGGTACAATAACCCGTCTTTTTTATATTCTCCAAGCCGTATCATCGTCCTGAAGCTTTGAGCTACTCTAGATAATAGAGCTGGGTAAATATGAGGTTTCTTTACAGAGTGAGATCTTGCGTGAGAACTTTGTTTAATCGCAGAAACAGTTGAGGATGGTGGAGTAAAACTACTACGTCTATAATGATTCTTGTGTCCCTGATGTAAACTACTTTGACGTTGATGATATGGTAAAGAAGATCCAGAGCTTGATGTAAATCTCTTTGAAACCAAAGAAGCTGATGAACTCCGTGTTTTAATACCTAGCCCAACAACCTGATTGTTCTGACCATGTTGAATATTGTTTGAATGACCTTGGGTTGGGTGATAGTTATTATTATCAGAATATCCAAATGCATTTTGAGATGTCGCTAACGGACTACCTGAAGTATCAAGAAATGGATTTGTACCATGTTCTGTCAAGTTTTTGTTATCCAATTTTTGAGATGATCTTCTTGATTGAAAATTTGTAGCTATCGACTTTAATGCAGATGAATTCAAAGACAATGAACTTGATGTCGGCGTTAAATGTTTATTATCGTTATTATTTGAATCTTTATCTCTAATTGTTCCATTATTCAAAATATCATGATTTTGCTGTGGTATGCGAGGAGAATATTGAGAGCCGTCTCCCATTTCTTGAAAATCTCTTGATGTTGATCTATGAAACAAACCAAACCCCTGAAATGGGGACTTCTTTTGTGTAGGTGTATTAGATGGACTAGAGAAACTCGATTGTTTCTTTAGACCAGCTAATGCTAGATGTGGTAGAGAAGGCTTTTTCCTTGGTAAAGCATTTTTCTTTACATTTGTAGTTTGTGTCTTTTCATATATATCATCTGTTGGAACTTGTACCTGCACTTTTTGATTTGAACTATTTTTGCCTTGCAAAGTATGAGTGGAACCAGTGGATGAAGAAGAGGATGAATACATAGGATGTGCACTCTGATGATTGTTACTATTCTTTTTCTTATTCGGACTGAATGGATTTGTACTAGTTGACTTGGCTTGTGGATGAGAGTATTGATTTTGCAAACCCATTGATGTACTCTCGTTTCTATTTCCATTCTTTCTTGGACTATTAACAGGTGTATTATCTGCACTTGATAAACTTTGAGTATCAGGTACGTTTTTAATTGTGGTATTCTGTGACAATATGAATGCATTATCTCCAGATTCCGACCGTTTATCCTCTCTGGACCTATTTGCTAATATGTCATTTGTGATATCATCCATTAAAATATTATCGAAATTGCAAATCTTTAACAGTTCATTTGCTGTAACTTCGTCATCATTTGATTTAAATGTATCGTCAAATCTTTTTGTACCGTATATTTCAGAATAAATATCATATCTTTTGTTGGAATCTGTAATACTAACCATCATATGTTTTAATTAGATTATCAAATGGAAAAAAGGAGAAAGTATATCTTGTTTGATATTAAGAGATATGAATGCTATTAATAGCGTGCAATAAAAATTAGGAATTAATGATATGAAGATAAAAAATAAAATTATTAATAGATTAACAAAAGAGTATTAGGTTTAGAATAATAAAATAACACCGAACCCAATATCAATAGTAACGGTAAAACTTTTCTTACTTTTTTAAAAATAATGACGACACAGCTTCAATGTGTCTACAATCCTAATTGAGAATGAAAATTATTTCAAACAATTGAAAACTAAAAAGAAAAAGGTAATTGAATATAGCTTATTCGTTTACAAAAACAGCTTATTGATAAAATGAAAATTTAGCCGGTTGCGATTAGAATAATTGGGGGTGAAAAGCTATATAAAGAAAATTTATAATGTGATAAAACTTCACTTGAAATGAATGATTTCAAAACCGTATTATTATTATTATTATTATTATTATTATTATATGTTCTATTCTATCCTATCTAGTTGCAGCTTTCACTTTCCTAGTTTCAAAGTAAATAAAGTTTTATGTTTTAATATAACCCAATTCGATATATATATTTTTATATTTTTTTTTTGTATGTGAATATGTATTTTCTTCAATATTTTTTTTTTCATTTTTGTCCTCTTTCCATTTCTCGCTTGTTTTGTTTTCGGCATATCTAAATATATATATTTAGATATTTAAGCCATTTGACGTGTATAATTTCACAAAATTTTTAATTACGCAATTTTTCAAGATCTATTAAAGTATAGTCATCGAATATCTTATACTTCGGATCATCTGATATACCAATACTTACTTCTAACATAAACTATTATATTTGTTATATATACTTCTTTCCCCTAATGAGAATCATAACTGTTACTATTTTAATAATTTAGAAAGGAAAGAAGTGTAATGAGATCAATTGGAGAAACATATAAACAATTATATTATCCTATCTATTACATATTTAAACATGAATAACAACATCCACCTTAAGTTAGAAGAAACCAATGCATATAATATACATTTACAATCAAATGGATAACATACCATTTGGATGTTTTAAGCAACTGATGTGGAATAAGAGTTCAATGTCTTAGTTCTTAATCATAATAATAGTATTTTTCACATTCTGAGAAATACATGTTTTTTATCATAAAATACGGCACGCTCTGACGTCGATTTTCTTAATTAACGAACTACCCCTTTAATTTTCTTGCCTCTCTCTCTATCTTTTCTCAATGAAAGATAAATTCATTACGCGGACAAAAACCTCACAAATTCATAAGAAAAAACAAATATTAGAATACGAATTAGTTCAACATAGAAGAGACTTCGTCATTAGTTTGATAGAAACTTGCACATACATAATACAAAAACAACTTCCCATCTATATCTTTTATTCTGATATAATACCATATAAACTTCACGCAAATGCCAGTATGTAAAACAATCAATTGCAATAATGAATCACCCCGTTTAATATATTTCTGTTTTTACTAACAAAGATACAATATTTCTTTCTCCATAGGCTTATCATTCCACTTTCCCTGTCGATCCCCAAAATGACCGTATGATCGGTAATTTTGTACTATTACCATTGAACTCCAAATTTAGAGGTCCAGCATATCCTGCCAATTCAGATTATGATATAATTGATGAATGTCTAGATTTATTCCGTGCCAATTCATTCTTCAAAAATTTTGAAATTAAATCACCTGCAGATAGAGTACTCATCTATGGTATCTTATACATCAATGACTGTCTAGCTCATTTGAAAGCACAAACTTCTCACAATGAAGCTGTTAAAGTCTTAACCAATTTATCACTTGATAACTTTCAATTACCAGGTACACCTGGTTTCCCATTAAATAACGTGTATTCGATACCTGTACAGGATCGTAATCAAATGGATCTGTTAAAACAATACATCCAACAATTTAGACAAGAATTAGCAATGAGATTATTAGATAGAATTTACGCCGACTCGAAGGAACAACCATCTAAATTTTGGTTGGCGTTCACTAGAAGGAGGTTCATGAACAAGAGTCTATAAATATATATATATATATATATATCAACAAACAGGAATGCCTTCTTTTTTTTTGTAAAGTAACGAAATTAACAACTGATTAATGTTGTGAATTTGTTTGAATCAATCATTGTTTTGTTTAATAAGCCACTAACTCCATCATGCTATAGTACATAATCATGGTAGTAAATATATCCATGTCGTTGTTTATAGCGATAAAACTTCTCCAGTCCCGATATATTTCATGTGGCTCTCAAAAGCTGTAAACTATTATATTTCACTTAAAGTCGATGAATGTGCAAAAAATAAAATAAATATCGAAGTCATTTTTTACTAATATTACCGTATATAGAAGAGCACTTTAATAATATTATAATGAATTCGGAAAAATTAAAAAGAGAAGAGAGGCACGAATATTTTTTTTGAGATGTCGCTATATGTTACAGTCTATATAATACTTTTATATACAACCAACTTGATAAACTTGTATTAGAAACCACATAGAATATCGCTTCTCTCTCTAAATAGTTTTATTTAAGAAACACAACAGAGACGTATTAATAGTTGCATACCACCCTCCCATATCATATTTTTCAACTAAATGCAGATATTTTCATTAAACTCTAAGAAGAAGTCCCCGAAAAAGATAGTTCCAACAACAACATCATCATCTCGACAAAGCGACGATCTACAAAATTGCAATGATAGTAATAATACTACTAATAATACATTGAGCAATACAAAGAAGGATCCCAAACCAATAATATCCTATTATGATATTAGATTAGATTCACCATATAAGGATTTAATCTTAATTCAAGGTACACCATTGGAGTCAACGCCAATATCTCTCTCGGGGAAATTAATATTCTCTTTAAATGAAGACACAGAAGTTAAAAGAATTAGATTGAGACTAACAGGTAGATTTAAGTTAGAATTTTTACAAATGAGTCGAAAAAAAGGGACAGGTGGAATGACTAGTATAGTTAAGGAACAACAGACGTTGATTGAATGCGAATGGGTTAACTTATTAAGATCTTCAAAAGGTAATATTACTATTAATAATATTGGTGGATACGATAGTAATTACAACAACGATCGATCAAATGAAACTGTAACAAACACAAATACTTCTACTGGCAATAATAGTGGAGTCATCACACCAAATGAAACTGATAATCAAACCAAAAAAACCAATAAAAAATTTAAAATATCTAGTAAACAAGGGAAAAGAAATGCACAATTACTAAAATTACCTGAAGGTGGCTTCTCTGGGACACCATACATTGATTTAAAAGATGATAATACCAAATATACTTTTCTATTACGCAAGGGTAATTATGAATTACCATTCATGATACAATTACCTAGTGATATACCTGAAACAGTGGAAGGTTTACAAAGTAGTAGTATTTTATATTCTATGGAAGGTGTCATTGAACGTCGTAAAAAGACTAACCTAATGATGTTAAATGAAACCGATAAGAAAAATTTGAATGCAATTTTATCAGCTAGTAGTAGTATAATCAGTAGTGGTTATGATTCAAGTGTATTCAATCAATCATTGAATCTTGGTAGTAAGATATTTACAAAATACAAATATCTTAGAGTTCTCAGAACTTTATCGACGGATAATCTTGCTATGCAAGAAGAAATGTCTGTTGGCAATACGTTAACTGATAAATTACAATATGAAATTAAAATCCCAAGTCGTGCTATTCCAATTGGTGGTAGAACCCCCATACAAATAAAAATATTCCCATTTCAAAAAAATTATATGTTAAACAAGATTAGTGTATCATTAATACAAATGTATTCTATGAAGGATTCAGATAATCAGATATATGAGGATGAAGTTGTTATCAATAGACAAAGTATGACAGAATTTGGTGATCTTGTTGAAAATGGAACAAACAGATTAATTGATAAATTTGAATTATTCAGTGAAGTACAATTACCTGATGATCTTAGACGGGTTACTCAAGATTGTGATATTAAGAACGATTATATACACGTTCATCATAAATTGATATTTCATATAATATTAAAACGAACAATACCTGGAGAAAATACTCCAAGAAATTTAGAAATTAAAGCAAACATACCTATATTATTATTTGTTTCACCGCAATTACCCATGAAAGGTCGTTTAGTATTATTTGATCAAATGACAGGAAAAATACATTTTAGAGCAGGTAAACTTGTACAACTTTTCCCATTGATGAATAATAGTAATAATAACAATAATACTACAAATCTACACAATTTACATATAGACACTCAACATGAGATAAATTATAATTGGGTTGGAGATCAATTAGGGTATAGTCCTATTCCTAATAATAATAATAATAATAATAATCTTGCGCCACCACCAAATTATCAAGAAAGAACTAATGACCAATTGATCCAACATTTAGAAGGAATTATACCAACAACAGATCAAGTATATAATTCTATGACGAGACCTGGTCTGGCGGCTAATGACCTTGATGATGGCGGCAATTTCCAGATTGCGGATATTATTACATCAGAACAACAACCACAACAACGGCCATTGGCTCCAAATAGTAATAACAACGAGAATATTGCACAACGTGATGCAACCACAGAAAGTTATGAAGAACCACCGCCACTATTAGCTAACTGGAGTAATCAAAGTGATAACATTCCAGAATATAGTGAAACGCCATAAATTAGAGAATTAATACTATTAGAAAAGTAACTGAAAAAAGGGAGTACAAAAATAGAATGATGAAAGACGGAGGGAGAGGAAGAAATCCAGAAGAATCTATGTATACCTACCTAGAAAATGGTCGTGTAACTAGGGTTCTCGGAAATGTACACCCCGCATGTCGGCAGTGGGGGTACGTGCATGAAAGGGGGGTGAAGCGTTCTCAAAAAACTACGCAGTATGTAAAGAGAAGGGGCTATATCTGGCCCACACCCATACAAATAATATTTTATTGCTTGCTTTTCTTTCTCGCCTTTTGTCACATATGTTGTGCGGAGACTCTCTACCTCTCTTCTTTGACCCCCTCCCCCAAAAAAATAATAATAAATAATTTCGGACTGTTTTTCATTGTGCGCGATCTGCACATAATTTTCAAATACTCACTATAATATTCTGCTATTACACAGTATCTCTGTAGCAAACAGACACTCTCTGTTTACTATGGTGATCTTTCTTTTTTCCTCTTCTTCTATCATGGTCGAATATATGAAGTCTCTCCCCCCCGTATTTTACTCATACTCCCAACCAAAGATTATGTGTGACCTTATTTATTTCTATTTTGCGTGAATTTGAAGAGAAACTGGATCGTAAGAACAAGGGAGTTTATAATCTTCCTATGATTTGTTTATGCAAGAGTATTATATGTCCACACAATATTATTTTTTGCACACATATTGCTTACCAAATCAAAGTCCGTTTAGTTAATAATTTATTATTGTCCATTATTTTCTGTGCATTATTACAAACAATAACCCCCGCGTTTAATTGTTATTTTTTTTCGTTTTGTCTTGGATTTGATAATCTAACCAATTCTCCCAGTGGCCTCCTTAACTTTCTTCCTACACTATGTATTATAGGGAGAACAAGTGACATTCTGGTACACCCCACATAACATTAATGTAATTTCTGAGAGTTGACCGCATGAATAGAAATTTGCTTCATAATATTATTAGCAGGGAATCCGTATACAATGAATAGATGGCGGGGGTGGATTACTCCTGCAGTGAACTCATTCACCACGAGAATAGACAGATATATTCTTTGGAGATAAACAAAACCTAATATAATATAATTACTAACAGTAAGAATACGTGGACTCTCCCGGGTAGATGGAGTTCAGATAGAGCCGAAAAGAAAAATCAAGCTACTATTTTCTTTGTTCAGAGCAATTCAATAGCATTCTAGTCTGAACCTCTCATATCTACATTCCCGTTCTTCGGCCGGACAGATGAAGTTTCCAAAATTTCACCCCACTATAATTTTTTCGTTACTCAAGGATTTTATTTTAGTCTCTTTCTCTCTATGATTGATATTCGCCTCGTAGAGGAAGCACTATATCCTTGGAGCATAAGACATACCATAATACATATACAGATATCTCCACGGGAGGGCTAAATGACCAATAAAAACGGAGAACCCCACTACTACATTTACATGCACAAATTATTTATTTTCTTATGAATCTTCCCTTATTTTTTTGTTAAAGAAATACGAATGGAAGGACAAGTAATACAACTAAAAACTTGTGATTTATTTTCATCTTTCACTAAAATGTTGTACTTACTGCTGATCATTATACCCATTCTTAGGGACCTTTTTTCATGTTTTTCTTCTGCGAGTGAATCTTTGCATTCGTGTGGCTTACCCACTCGCATACATATCCAAAGATTCTGAACGTGATACAAGACATCTTAGTGATAGCCTCATTTACACACTATAGACTACTGACTTGTTCTTTTGCTTTTTCATTCCCCTCCTTAGCCCCCTCCCCCACTATGACGGACCCGACCTCTTCTCTGTCAGAATACTCCAAAGAAATCAAGAGTTATTTATTTATTCATTATTTGCAGGTTTAAATTACAGTTGCTATGAACTTTTAACTTCTCTCGATTCTGATGCGAATGAATTTCTTTATACAGACTCTCACACACAGATAGAAATGGAAAAAGAACAACAGTGGGAGACAGTAAATATTCGTTGTATGCGTGCATGTGTGTGTTTGTCCCTTAAAAAATTCAAATGCTTTTTTAATTTATTTGATTTCTCGTTGACAATTCGATAAATTTCCTGCTGTTTCATCTTGTATGTCATTTATTTTGTTTTTTACATTGGCATTATATTATCCCTTATATTATTAATTCGTGGTCCTTCCAAGTGGGGACTGTCTGTATGTTTGTTCTGCCCTTACCTTGGCTACCTCTCTGTCATTGCAATCAAGAAACGGAAAATACAATAAAACGAAGCCTTACTATCAAACCTTTTAAGATTTTTTTTTTGATATATGGGAAATAGAAGGGGAGAGGAATAGTTAAGAACCAGCTCTCTGCAACGTATATATATTAATGATTTGAGCATCCCCTCATCCCCCCACTCTTTATTATTATTACTCTTATTATTTATCTAAGAGATATTGAATATACTTTGTATAATTTACTATTCCATTATATTATTTATTGACAACATCTATCCACCCCCTCCATTATATAATTTCTTAATTCACCCCTCAATCCACCTTATTAGAAGTCATAGAAGTGTAGCTACTTTTATACTTGACTATATATAAACGAATATATATTCTTGGTTTCTAATTCTAATATTAATTCATTAAAATAAATTGTTATAACTAAAGGATCTTTGTTACTTTTTATATATTATTATGTATATATCTTTATTTATTTTTTCTATTTTATTTTTTGTTAATTTCTTGTGTTCAATAATAAATTTTGGTTACTATTACTTATATCTTTGACAAAAAGTCTGTTTTTATTATTGAGTCAATTTAAAATCATAAACACATGTATTTATTATCTTAATATATTCAAAACAAATATTAATAATAATCATAAAAACGTAATACAATCAAATTTTTTTTTATTTTTCGAAATTAAGAATAATGGCAAACTCTCAAAGAAAATATATTTGTTCCTTTTGCGCAAAATCATTCTCACGTTCTGAACATAGAACAAGACATGAACGATCTCATACAGGTTATAAACCATTTCAATGTAAAATCTGTAAACATTCCTTTGTTAGAAGAGATTTAGTTCAAAGACATATTAGAACGGTGCATAGAGTATTATTATTAGCAAGTAAACAAGATAATTTCGATCCTAACGGGAATAATTCAACTAATGATATCACACTCAACACAAATCATGAAGTAATATTAGAAGGTGCTGGTACTAAGAAAGGACATCGCAAGAATAAGAACAACAACAAAAAAAGAGATTTAGATAATAATGATAGTGATAATAGCAATAGTTCAGATGATCAAACTTTAGATGAACTAGTCCGCCAGATGATCCATGTAAGGGATTTACCGAAAGAAAATGAAAGAGAAAAAATGAATAACAGTAGTAACAATAATAATAATAATAATGATAATAATAATAGTAATAACAATAGTGGATCGCGAGGTCAAATTACTAGTAATGCTAGCGGAAGTAGTGAAATGGATAGTAGTAATAGCAATTTGAATAGCGCACGTCAATCTTCTTCATCTATCTTAAGTGACATTAACGATTTAACAAATGGTAAAAATACCGGAATTAAAGGTCAATTTTCAACAAAAAATATCTTAACAGGTAGCTCTAATAATAATAATAGTAGTACAAATGGACTCCGAGAAGAAATTGACAATTCAGTATTAAAGGATTTATACCTGAATAATGTTAATGATTCCTTTAATTCACATTTAACAACTAACGTTATTAATAAATTCCATTTGAGTTATTATTCTGATCAATTACTTAAAAATTTTAATTTCGGAATAACATCTCTAAGGGATAATCAACTATTTCTAAATTCTATTAGATCAATTTATGAGTCTTGTAATTATGATAATGATAAATTTTTCCAGAAGGCATGGTTTTCAGAAAGAGATGCATTTTTACCAATATTAGGTATATCGATATCATGCCTAGGTAATTTTACCAAAAATAACGTCTATGATCAGAATTTATGGATATTATGTTGGAATCAAGCAATGACAAGCTCTACTGAGCTCGGAAAACCCGATATTTTATCAATCTCAATATTGATGTACATTCTCTTAAAGACTCCCAATTGTGAAAAGACTTGTTCAGATGTATTTCAATTTTACCAACAAAGCTTATTATACATGATCAATCAATTGGATACCTCCCAAAGAATCGTCGATTTTATCGATATTAAATCCTTCGATATATGGAATATTTTTGATGCTTGGGTATTATTAACAAAAACAATTGATATATTTGATAATGCCTCATCAATTATCTATAAGTGGTTCTTAAAACAAAATAATCTTTTTGCAGGGTTTCCAGAATTAACTTTATTTGATTTCTTAAACTCTAGAAATTATGTCATAGAAGAAAATATGTCTTTAGCTACTTTGAATATTTTACCAGACACACTCTATTGTGAAGCGAATAATACTTTGTTTAACACATCTAGAAATATCTTCTCTGTAGGTAGTTTCAAGTCAACAGAAGAATTGCATAATATAATCATCAAGATTAATCAGAAATTTTCAAATTTGACTATGAAAAATATTATCTCTGAAACAACAGACAATGGTGGAGCTAAAAAGAGTAATGAACATCTAGTTAACGTTCATGATCCAAATTTCAATCTTTTATTCCAAGATTGGAAAAAGAATACCTTGTTATTAGGGGCTCCTACAAAATTTACTAATCTTTTAATCGATTATGCCATCCTGCCACAATCTAATAACCACTGGCTACTATGGGAATGTACTTGGTTCGAATTCTTAAAGAGTTTATCTCCGTCAGAATTAGTTTACAAGAAATCATCATTTTTAAAATTACAAATGTTACAAAATATTTACTTGGATGGATCAATGATTAACAATAATTTGGCCTTATGTACGACTCCTATAATTGCATCGTTAGAAAATTTTGCGAAGAATGAAGATTTATTCCCAATAAACGGTAGATTTGTGTCATTGATAGTCGATATACTATCGTTTCAATTAAAGTTTTTCTCAACCGAACTGGTTTCTTCACAGTTGAATGGCCCTACTCATATCATGGGATTCTTGAGTAATCCAATGGTGCAATTGATTTTATATGTTTGGTTTTCAGTCATTTACAAAAATAATAATGAATCAATAAGTGTATCAAATGCCGAATCAGATTCAGTTATTTATTTTGTTGAAAAATATATTATTAACACAGATCAAAACATTGATACAGATAGATTATTAGAGCATGATATTAATGAAATTCTTTTCAATAACAAATCATCAGCCTATATTGGGTTCCATTGTCTAATCGATTCTATTGCTCGTTACATTAAGGATGAAATCATTATCAAACGATTATTCCCATTACCAACACTGGACCAAGAAACTAGGTTCAAACTATTTGAATTCTTAAAATTGTTCGAAAACGAAGAGCAGGAAGCTGTCCCTATGGTCAAGACTCCAAGTTATTCGCATAGACCATCGATCTCATCTATTGGATCTAATACATTTAATTTACCAACGTCTCCAATGTCATGTACACCGACTTCAAACAGAAGATCATCCGTAGTTTCAGTTACAGAAGATGGCCAAAAGTTATTACTTCCTCCATTGAATTTTATTCCGGGACAAATGCTGGCTTCACCACCAAACAAAAGGAATTCCATCCCAAATAGTAGTTTCTTGGAGAGTAATAATACTTCGAAGGTTCTATTCGGTACTTATAATGATACCTTTGGTACTGTACCACAGCCAATCCTACATAGTGGTAATCCAAATACTTTAAATCATCTAAAGAATTACTCATATGGTGGAGTAAATGGGAAAGTAACTGGTAACCTACACGATTCTACTAGATTTAACCCACATACATTGCTAAATCCATATGATGATGATAACAAACCTCCGATTAAATGGTTACAGAATAGACGTGCCTCCTTACCCTCTTTATCAGGTGGAAAAATGTTAAGTGGTCAGATACTACCATCAGCGTATCCAATTCCTGTCACCAATACCAGTATGGGAGAGGGTCATGCGATGAGACCCATTCAACGGTTAAGCATATCAAAAGATAGATTAAATAATGAAAATCATAATAATCTTTAATAGAGACTTGATTGAACTATTTGACAATATATATATATATATATGAACTAAAGTAATGTCCTAATAAATATTCCATTCTGAACTTTACTTATATTATTATTCAAGAACAATAAAATGATTGAATAAAAAACAATTGAAGACATTAATTAGCGAAGAACAAATATTATTAATTGATAAATTTTAATTTACATATTTTAAAATATATATATAAAAGAAAATAGATATTGAAAATTATTTTAGAAATATGAATCCCTAAAACAAATCAGTAAACGAAACCCAAAATCTTACCAGAGACATGCTTTCTTCTAGCTTCTTCGTGGTCCATAATACCAGCAGAAGTAGTTAGAATAACGTAACCGAATTGTCTGGCTGGTAGTAAGTTCTCGGTCCATTTTTCAATATCCGCAATCTTTACGTTAAATCTTGGAGAAATAACACCACACTTGTTCAATCTACCGTTCAATTGAACGACGATCTTACCAGATCTGTGGTCATCAATAGATTCAAATTCACCAATGTAACCTGTAGAAATTATCAACAATAGGAAGATAACAGAAAAATTGTTAGTAAAAAGAGAACTTATCATTATTAATCTCAAGGGAGATATTCGTTCCAGTTTTATTTTCAATCGAGTTGTCAAGCGTATCAAAATTAAGTTTTCCTCATAATGCAATATGAATGTAGAAATAGTACGTTCATTTTTATGTTAAGAGCCTTTAAAGAGAAGATGAAAATTCATATTTTCTTTTCAAATTGTTTTACGAAAGGAATAAAATGTCGAGGGAAAGTAAACGGTTCAAAATGGCTTGAATGTTCAATAATAAATATTAAATGCATCTGGAATCGTGTAAGAAGCATTCCCTCGTTGGAATAATTAATATCCCGGATACTTAAAGGACAGTATGGGACTGAAGACCGAACATACCATCTAGTTATCAACCCGGGGATACTATTCTTCGTCATAAAACAAAACAAAGGCAAAAACACAAATTGGATACGCCGAGAGTGGCAACAACAATATAAAAAAAATTAAACAGAAGGAAAATATCATGTAAAATTGTAGAACATACCATGCTTTTGCATAACTTGTAGGAACTTGATTATAACCTTTGACGAAGGTCTAATCATAACTTGACGCTTACCAGTTTTTTCGGCGTTGTTAATGGAGTTTAGAGCATCAGCTAGAACAGAAGTACGAGTCATTATTCTGTAAAGAAAAATAAAAAAATATTCATTATGATTATAATTAATTGTTAGTATGTTAGTTTACAAACTTCATTTGAGAACAAAATTAGTAAATGGTACCGTTTGCAAAACAAATTGCATCAGTCCAGAATATTTGATTATTTACACATATCGATATGATATATGTTAAAGAAATCAAAACGGAAAGTATCTAACTCCCATCTATGAGTGTCTGTCGAAAATTAATATAGAAAAAAAAATGCAGCAGATTCAAAGATGAAGAGCTAGACGGTCGAAACGATTTGCGCCATAGAAAGGTATCAAAGGTTAGTATAATGTATATATCCTATGTTCAACAGAAAATAGAGATACATATTAACTTTCTAAAATTAGAAATTCTTAGTGTAATCTAAGAATTTAAATTTTCTAAAAACGAATGACATTATAAAAACTTCTTTGATTCTCACGACGTATCTTTAGTGCATTACTCGAGTCATTCAAAAAATGGATGAAATAAAATAATGCTCACAAAAACATTGTAGAAACAATGATAAATCAAATATTACGTTCAACAATACAAAATATTTTGTAATTGTACGGTAATATACTGAAACAGCTGGTACATACGTTAAAAGTATGAAGAGTGAAAAGTTGTGTTGGTAGGTATATCTTCTTTATAAGTAAGAAAGATTAATTAGAAAATTGTTTGGAAATGAATTTAAATTCCTTTAATAAATGGAAAATCATACTTCTGGCACTTTATATAGGAATGCCAGAAAGTGAAAAAAAGAACATGTATTCTCGTTGTCCTCTCCTCCGATGGTAAAAAAGTAATATTTTCATTTGATTTTTTGCGTCTCTCTAAGAAAAAATTTCAGTGAAATTTTCAATTTGAGTGAAAACGCAGGTCTACGATGTGGATGTATGGGTGTATACAACTCTATTGTGACAGCTAACAGTACTTGGCTGATATGTTTGAATAAAGAATCTAGTTAAGAAGTTATAGTTTGTGAAATTCACCAAGTTGCGAGATGTATCAAAGTTTCGTATAGTGAATAGTGCTTTTCCTGTCATTTCAAGAAAATGAATAGTTTTAAAGTAGTTTTAGTTGTCAATAATAATATAATATTATGTATAAGCGCAATAGAGTATGATGTAGTTTAAAATAAATGATGCCCTCAAGAAAATATCTTATTATAGTTGCTCCATTGTGATGTCATTCATTTTGTAGTACATTTATACTTACAAGATAAATTAAACAGTATAGCTAGGTATCAATAAAGATTTTAAACGTTTAATGAATCAGAATACAATTCTAAACATGTAATTCATCACCTAATAAAGTTTAATGCCACAAAATTATGAGACTTTTGAACTTTTATAATTGGTTGGACTTGTTAGTAATTTATCTTCAACTAACAACATTTTTGTTTATGTATTCAAAAAGTTTTGAGGGAACAAAACGGAATCATTTCTCGATGATTCCAAAAAGTGAGAATCAGAGCGAATGAATCACGCTAATTTTTATTTTAGTTTTTTGTCGATGTAAAAATGAAATATTTCACGCTGGGAAGTGGAACGGCAGTAGGCATTGTTATCTGACTTACAGAAAATAATCACTGATGCATATGAGTTGAATTACGGCATGGCTAAATTGCTTCCAACGATATTCTGAGATTATTATATTTTGACCATTTATTTATGGGCTTGCAATGTACTTCCATATATATATATATATATATATCGGAAAGAGGAGACAAACTAAAATAATAATCTATACCTTTTGACTATACTTAGTTTGGACACAGATTTTTATGATTCCATTTTTATTGTCTTTTCTGATGGTGAGTATAACTTAAACATTTCATTTGTTGAGGAGAGTTTTAAAAACAAAAAGTAAACTTCCGGACAACTTAAGGTTGATAAAGATAATCACCCAACAATTTATTTCATTTAAAAGTTTCAATTAGTCATAATCCTCTTCCCCTGCGATTATTTTAGTTTCGACCATCACGATTATTGAATTCGAGAATTGTCATTGTTCAATCCTGATAGTTTATAACTTAACCTCTTTCATACTCTTCCTTTAAAGAAAGGTATATAAGCAGACCATCTCTTCTTTTAGAACCTGCTATTCCAAAAGTTATATCCTTATCATTTAATATATTCACTAATTATAATTAATATCCACAGAAAACAAAATTTATTAATATAGTCAATTAATAATAATAATAAGAATAATAAGAATAATAAGAATAATATAAAAATACATTAATAAAATGGCTACTGGATGGAGAAAACTTTTACCTCATTTAAGAGTGCTTCCAGACGAGGAACATGTAGAAGATGCTAGTTTAACTATTGATACGGAATCTGACGTTGCTATTAAATATCATGATAATATTTCTAGTGTCGATAAAAATAGCGTTGACAAGGACTTAGGTACCATACACGAAATTTCTGTCAGTTATAATCAATTAAATAAAGAAATGCCTTATGAATTGAGAGATGAGGCCGGTAGAAAATGGTGGAAGTATTTCGATGAGTTTGAATACAGATTAAACAAACAACGCATGGAGTCAAGAAGTTGGTACGAATTTTTATATCCAAATCATAAAGAACATAGTAAAGCTGAACGTAGGTTACTTTATAAATTGGATCTTATCATTGGTGTTTATTTTCTGATGCTTTGTTGGTCCAAATCTGTTGACACTAACAATTACACCAATGCATATGTTTCAAACATGAAAGAGGACTTGAATATGAAAGGTAATGATTATATCCATACATCCACTATCGGTAATGTTGGGTCCATTGTCTTTCAACTTCCATTTATGTATCTTTTACCTAGATATCCTGCTCATTTAATTCTACCTATAATGGATTTTGGTTGGGCATGGTTTACTTTCGCATGTTACAGAGTTAAATCTCTAGGGGAATTACAAGCTTATAGATTTATCTTAAATGCATTTGGTGCTGCGTATTATCCGGTCTCACAGTATGTGTTAGGTTGTTGGTATGCACCTGATGAGTTAAGTTCCAGGGTTTGTTTATTCTTTTGCGGTCAATTATTAGGTGGGGTTACATCTGGGTTACTCCAGGCAAGGATTTTCAAGAGTTTAGATGGTGTCAATGGTCTAGCTGGATGGAGATGGATGTTCTTGATTGATGCCATAGCCATTTCGATCCCTACAGCAATTATTGGATTTTTCGTCATCCCAGGTATCCCATCAAAATGTTATTCATTATTTTTGACAGATGAAGAAATTTTGATTGCTAGAGCAAGAAATAAGAGAAACCAAATTACTGATGGAGTTGATAAATCAAAGTTAACTTCATTATTTAGTAAAAAAATATGGAAACAAGTATTTTTAACGCCAACTTTCTGGGTACTAGTTGTATTTGACACATGTTCATGGAATAATATGACTGCTTTTAGTGGATCTTATACTTTATGGTTGAAATCAAATTACGAGTACACTATCGAACAAGTTAATAATCTGAGTGTTATCCCTGCTTGCCTAGGTTTTGCATATGTCTTCTTCTGTTCCTTCGGTGCAGATATTTTTCATTGTAAGTGGATCTTTATGGTATTTGCTGCTATCATGAATACTGTATCTTGTGCTCTTTTAATCAAATGGGATATTTCTGCTAGATCCAAATGGTATGCCTTTTTGACAACATATTTCAGTATATCTGCATCCCCTTGTCTGTGGTCATTTATTAACGATTTCTTAAGATTTGATCCACAAGTAAAAGCTGTAACATGGATTGCCATATACTCATTTTCTCAATCTACGTATGCATGGATTCCTAATTTGGCTTGGCAGACTACCGATTCACCAAGATTCAAGACTGGTTATATTGTTAGTTTAATATTTGGTGCAATTTATGGTTTATGGACATTTGTAGTCTTATATTTATACAAGAAAAATGAAAAGAAACATGCATTAGGAAATGGTATCATTATCTATGATTCCAGTAAAGACCAAATACCTCCAGCTTTTGTAACGGAGGATATGGAATTGAGAGATGACGGTTATTATTATCTGAAGGACACTTTTTAAAGTTACATCTCTCAACTCCCCCCTCCCTTATATATATATATATATATATTTCTTTAAATAAGAAATAAGTTATTATTTTCATAAATACTGTTATTAATACTTTACGTGAAGATAAATAAAATGATCTGCAGGTGCAATAGAGTAGCTATTATGGAATCAAGTTCAAAAGTATTACCCTCTCGGCATTTTAATTTTCTACTGTCCTTATATGTTACTTGAACTAAGAAAATTAAAATTGCACTGTATGGTCTCCGCGTTCGAACGTTCACCATACAAAAAAATACACAGATATTCAATAATTAAGCATGAATTTTATTTAAAGATGTATAATAATTTAAGCCAACTAATATATATATACGGACTGCTTACACATAAGTAATAACGTACTTTGAAAGAAAGGAAAGACAAATATAAACAGATACATACGTATAGTCCATTATGTCCAGTGATAGAGCATGCATGCTATGTGGCATAATCCAAACGACGAATGAGTTTGGTAGGGAAGGCTGTCCAAATTGTCAAGGTGTATTTGAACAAGCCGGTGTCTCCGCCATGGAATGTACATCACCATCATTTGAAGGTATGGTTGGGATGTCTAAACCTACGAAATCATGGGTTGCAAAGTGGCTGAGTGTGAACCAAGGTATTCCGGGTATATATGCTATTAAGGTCGACGGTAGGTTGCCTCCAGAAGTGGTTGAATTATTACCACATTATAAACCAAGAGATGGTAGTCAGATTGAATAGGTGCATTACCACAACTTTACAATTAGCATTCATTAGTACAAGTCAACAAGAAATATTTAACTGTTCTATAAAAATCTTTAACAATATGTATATTAAATAGTCATCTCTCTCTGTCTTAGGACTGTAATATTAATATTATTTTATTATTATTTTTTTTTTTCAACATTAAAAAGTTATCGAGAAATTATGGACTGCAAAGGCGGGAGAACCTTATAAAATATATAGCATCAACACTAATAAAGGGAGAATCATTACTATACTTGCGGGTCATTCAGGGAGTTTCTATATAGGCATCATATTTATACAATTATTTTGGTGGAATAGAATGTTTCCATTGAGTTCAGCGGCGAGAAGACCGCTAGGTAAACAATTAATCATCAGATATGATCAATTACAATTCCCAAAAATGAATAAAACCCATCGTGGGTTTGCCACATTTCAAGCTGTTGCAGATACGTTTACCGCAGTACATGAAGCTAGTGGTATACCGTGGTTGGTTCTGATACCGACAACGACATTTGCGTTAAGAACTGTCTTTACTTTACCATTTAGTATATGGCAACGTAAACGTATTGTGAAACAACAAGAATTGAGAAAAGTGGTTCAATCGATGACACCAATAATAAAATTACGTTTAGCTGCTGCAAAGGCTAGCGAAGCACAACCTGTAAATAAGAATGTAACCATAACATCAAAGGCAATCATTACAAAAAAATCGAAGATTCCAGATATTATTCAACAGGAGACCAATAAACAATTAACCCCAGAACAAATAGTTTTAATAGCAGCTAAAGAAACGCGTAAGAGACAGAAATCCATCTTTAAGAAACATAAAGTCCAAATGTGGAAAAATATGTTATTACCTGTTGTACAAATTCCATTATGGTGTACTGTCTCCATGGGTATAAGAAAACTGACAGAATGGAAAATTGAAGGTTCTACACATGCATGGTTTGAAAGCTTCAAGTTCCATGAAATTGATCTTACTGGTCCGCTTGATGTATATCCTATGATTATACCAATAACGTTAGGTATTGTATCTTTATTAAATGTTGAATACAACGGTAAAATGTTATTGAGAAGGACTACCGATGTAGTTGGGATAGATACGTATCAGGATGATAATTCAAGGTTAACTCAAGGTATCAAGAGTGTATTAAATGTCTCTAGGATCGGTTCTGTATTCATGATGGGTGTATCTTCTCAAGCATCGATCCTATTATCATTATATTGGATCAGTTCTAATTTATATTCTTTATTACAAAATATTGTATTGGATTTTTTATGGCCTTATCAAAAGTAGATATTATTTGTAAATAATTTGTAAAATAAAAATAAAAATAATTTATATTTTGTTAACGTTTTAGGTATTGGAATGTTGGAATTTTCTACATTTTTTCTAAATGTATATATATATTTTATAGGAATGCTATTTATTATGTCAAAAGTGATGTATATAATGTACAAATAATATTAAAATAAGGTATGAGTGTTTTGGTGATCAAACATGGAATCTGAAAATCTATTTCTTAGCCTTTCTTTCAAGTTCTCTTCTTGTTCCTTTCAATAATTCTAAATGACCAACCTTACTAGCCACAAGTCTTTCCGTGGATTGAGTCAAAGATGAAGTTTTATTTAGTTTTTTCATATGTTGTAATGATTTTTTCTTGGATTTAATCATTCTTGGAGCAGCAGCTTTCAAATTTTTTTGTTTCTTTGTCACACGACGAGGATCTTTAACCTTTCTATTCACTTTCAAAGCTTTTTGAACCATATTTGTTTTTTTGTTAGTTTATGTATTTATTATTGTGACGATCAATTTGTGAACACAAGTACCAAATAGTTAAGACACCAAATTATAGAAATACTCATTTATTAAAGCTTGATTGTGTAGAGGTCATCGCTAAAATTTCGAACTTCAACTAAAAATGTAACTCAGTTTGTCAGTATCAACATTTTTCGCCTTTAATTTTTTTCACTGATTTTCGCAGTAAAGAAGCATCGCAACAAATTTTCATTCTTTTTTTTTGTTTTGGCCCATCCAATTTCTAACTGACAATAAACTTAGCGCATTTCAGAACAATCTGAAGAAATTACTATATGAATAAAGTTAGTTACAAATATATATATACAGATGTAAGAAACGATGGAAACTTATATCTATCTATGTCATAAGATACGCATCGAAGTCTACATATGAATCCTCTTCTATATCGATGATCCCAGGTACAATTAATAGTATAATAATAACGACATAAGAAGAGGATACTCTACAATACCTTATTCGTTATTACCCGCCGGGACCTCATCAAGTTAAAATACTTGAACATCTGTTTATCATCAGAGTCATTGATGTCCCATATCCTAAATTTTAAACTGAGTTATTGTTCTACCATCTCTTAAATCACGTTCAACGACGCCGCCCTCACATATTCAGATTTTGCAGCCATTCCATTTTTCTCATTAATTTTCAAAGAAGTCAAGAACGTTAATACACACATCTCTCTCTCAATGAAAACCTCGTAATGTGCACCACACATCTACATACACACTCTCGCACCCGCGTACATATATAAATATTGATTGGGAAAAGAATAAACGAAAATAAAAGAAGTCATTTTTATAAATGCTTCAATATGATTGATTATTTAATTATTTGTTTTCAGCACCCAAGTCAAGTATTACCAGGGTCACATATTTGTATTAGTATTAGTATTATTGTTACTATCTATCTATAATAGCTTCACATACTTTGGTAATGAAGTTATAATATGATTTATTGGCTTGTATGATTCTTGTTAATATTTTTTATACATTAGTTTTTATAATACTTACATTACTCATCTTAACTCCTTCTTTAGAACTGCATAATTATTTCATTTCATCTTATATAAATAAGATCGTCATTTGTTAAGTATTTTACTATTTTTTTATTTTTATTTTTAACATGGTGAGCTCGTTGCCATTAATATCAATCACTTCAGTTAGGTTTATACTTTGTGATATATATAAAGAAATTAGCGTTTACTCTTTTCTTTAATTATTTTAATATATATATATATATATATACATACTTCTTACGTTAACGTATCTCATTGCTATACAACAATAACATCATCATAGCGAATATTCTTCATTACTCTAATTATATTTTTTTGTTATTGCTCCATTCTTTGTCTGCCGTTTTTACTTCAAGGATCCCCCTACCCGAACATTTAATATATATATATATCCACATATAGTCATCGCCTGATTACTATAAGAATTGTTTAAAGCTATAGGGAATATTAATTAATTTACAAATAATAAAAACAGAAGAAACAATAACAACAATCCGTAATGTCTTCAATCGTTCTACCTGGCCCAAAGGCTTTATCCTCCTTCAGAGTTGAGAACCTTACCGATGCTATTAATCAAGCTTTTAACGGTAAACGTGTAGTTCAAGAAATTCGTGCATGTTACGTTCATTACATCGATCTTTTAACTACTGGATTGAATGAGAAAGAAACTTCACTACTAGATGTGCTTTTGACTTATGATAGTGCTTTTGATTTTAAAAATGATAAAATCGCCAAATTATTAAACGATGCCATTTCAAATAACGATTCATCAATTAACAATTCTTCTGATGAAACCTATTACTTAATTAGGGTCATTCCAAGATCTGGTACAATCTCTCCATGGTCGTCTAAAGCCACTAATATTTCAAATGTATGTGGTTTACAAGAAAAAATTGGTAGAATCGAAAGAGGTACTGTTCTATTAATCAAAGTAGTAAATGGAACTGATTTAACTGATGCTTTAAATGATATTACTTTGAAATCGGTTTATGATAGAATGACACATCAATTATATATTAACCAAGCTCCACCAATTTCTGCTTTGTTTACTCATGAGGAACCAAGACCTCTTGTCTCCGTTCCATTACAATCTCAAACTTCCACAGGGAAATCACCAAAGGAAATTTTACAAAAAGCGAATGTTGAATTAGGTTTAGCTTTAGATGCAGGTGAAATGGAATATTTGATTAAGGCCTTTACTGACATCATGAAGAGAGACCCTACTGATGTTGAGTTATTTATGTTCGCACAAGTGAATTCAGAACATTGTCGTCACAAAATATTTAACGCTGATTGGACTATTGATGGATTAAAGAAAAATTATACTTTGTTTCAAATGATTAGAAACTCTCATAAAATATCCCCAGAATATACAATCAGTGCTTATTCTGATAATGCTGCCGTTGTCGATACTGAAAACGAAGCTTATTTCTTCTCCCCAGACTCTAAGACCAAAAAATGGACCGCTTTGAAAGAAAGAGTTCCTATGTTAATTAAAGTAGAGACACATAACCATCCAACTGCCGTGTCCCCATTCCCGGGTGCCGCTACTGGTTCAGGTGGTGAAATCCGTGATGAAGGTGCCACAGGTAGAGGTTCTAAATCCAAATGTGGTCTAAGTGGGTTCTCTGTTAGTGATCTTTTGATTCCAAATTTCAAACAACCATGGGAACTGGACGTAGGTAAGCCATCACATATTGCATCTGCACTAGATATTATGATTGAGGCTCCGTTAGGTTCAGCAGCCTTCAATAACGAATTCGGTAGACCTTGTATTAACGGTTATTTTAGAACTCTTACTACAAAGGTTAAGAATAAAGACAATGTCGAAGAGATTAGAGGTTTCCATAAACCAATTATGTTAGCAGGTGGGTTGGGTACTGTAAGACCACAATTCGCTTTGAAGAATAAGCCAATCACAGCAGGGTCTAATATTATTGTCCTTGGTGGTGAATCTATGTTGATCGGTCTAGGTGGTGGTGCTGCCTCTTCTGTTGCCTCTGGTGAAGGTTCTGCAGATTTGGATTTTGCCTCCGTTCAAAGAGGTAACCCAGAAATGGAACGTCGTTGTCAACAAGTCATTGATGCTTGTGTTGCTCTTGGTGATAATAATCCAATCCAATCGATTCATGATGTCGGTGCAGGTGGTCTATCTAACGCCTTACCAGAATTGGTACACGATAATGATTTAGGAGCTGAATTCGATATTAGAAAAGTTTTATCTTTAGAAAAGGGTATGTCTCCAATGGAAATATGGTGTAATGAATCTCAAGAACGTTATGTTATGGGTGTAGCATCAGATGATTTGGTTACCTTTGAAGAAATTTGTAGAAGAGAAAGAGCTCCATACTCTGTGGTCGGTAATGCTACATCCGAGCAAAGACTACTAGTTAAGGATTCCTTATTAAAGACTACTCCAATTGATCTAGAAATGTCTATCTTATTCGGTAAGCCACCAAAGATGTCGAGAAGTGCTATAACTGAATCATTAACTTTACCTAACGCTGATTTGTCTATAGTGTCATCTTTAAATGAGGCCATTGAGAGAGTCCTGACGTTACCAACCGTTGCATCTAAATCCTTTTTAATTACTATTGGTGATAGAACTGTTACTGGTTTGGTCGACAGAGATCAATTTGTCGGTCCATGGCAAGTTCCTGTTGCTGATGTTGGTGTTACTGCTACTTCATTAGGTGACTCAATCGTTTCTACTGGTGAAGCTCTAGCGATGGGTGAAAAACCTGTGAATGCTTTGATTTCTGCTGCTGCATCTGCTAAACTTGCGGTTGCTGAATCGTTATTAAACATTATGGCTGCAGATGTTAAATCTTTGAAACATATTAAATTATCAGCTAATTGGATGTCTCCAGCTGCTCATAAAGGTGAAGGTTCTAAATTATATGAAGGTGTTCAAGCTATTGGTATGGATCTTTGTCCAGATCTTGGTATTGCTATTCCTGTCGGTAAAGATTCCATGTCCATGAAGATGAAATGGGATGACAAAGAAGTCACTGCCCCATTAGCTTTAAACGTTACGGCTTTTGCTCCAGTTTACAACACTTCTAACACTTGGATTCCATTATTGAGTAAGAACTGTGGTAATTCATCTTTAGTATTAGTTGATTTATCCAGTTTACAAAATGACAAACGTTTAGGTGGTTCTGCTTTACTACAAGTTTATGGTCAAGTTGGTAATTCATCTCCAACTGTTTATGACAATTTGGTACTAAAGGGTTTCCTTGAAGCTTTGCTAAGTCTACACAAGACACAAGGTATTGTATCTGCTTATCATGATGTATCAGATGGTGGTTTATTGGTTACTTTGTTAGAGATGGCCTTTGCCTCCAGATGTGGTCTACAAATCAATGTTCAAAGCACTTCTCAAGATGGTTTATTAAATGAGTTATTTAATGAAGAATTAGGTGCTGTATTCCAAATCTCCAACGATAAGATTGATGAGTTCTCCAAAATTATGAACTCTAATGGTATTTCTGCTGATTACATAAAGATAGTAGGTACTCCTGATTTTTCATCTCAAGAAATTAAGATTAATAATGGTAAAGAAATCGTATACACTAACACTAGAGGTAAATTACAACAAGTTTGGGGTAAAACCTCTTTTGAAGTGCAAAAATTGAGAGATAATCCAAACACTGCTCAAGAGGAATTTTCCACCCTATTAGATGACAAGAATCCTGGTTTACAATACAAATTGACATATGATCCAAAGGATGATCTTCAAATCAACGAAACCTTAAAGGACATTAGACCAAAGGTTGCTATTCTAAGAGAACAAGGTGTCAATGGACAAATGGAAATGGCCTGGTGTTTTGAACAAGCTGGGTTTGAATCTATTGATGTTACTATGACTGATTTAATTAGCGGTAGAGTTCAACTAAAGGATTTTGTTGGGTTTGCTGCATGTGGTGGTTTCTCCTACGGTGATGTCTTAGGTGCTGGTGCAGGCTGGGCCAAATCTGTACTTTATCATGAGAATGTTCGTCAACAATTCATTGATTTCTTCCAAAATAGAGATGATACATTTGCCTTCGGAGCTTGTAATGGTTGTCAATTTTTGAGTAGATTAAAAGAAATCATCCCAGGTTGTGAAAACTGGCCAACTTTTGAAAGAAATGTAAGTGAACAATACGAAGCTCGTGTGTGTATGGTTGAAATTGATTCCAAATTAGCAGAACAAAGTATCTTTTTAGATGGTATGATTGGTTCCCAATTACCAATTGCTGTAGCTCATGGTGAAGGTAAAGCTACCTTTAATGATGACACTCAATTGACTGAATTTGAAAACCAACAGTTAGGTGCCATTAGATATGTTGATAATTATGGTCAAGTGACTCAAGAATTCCCATTCAATCCAAATGGTGCTGCTAATGGTATTGCTGGTATTAAATCTCCGAACAATAGAGTGCTTGCTATGATGCCTCATCCTGAAAGAGTATGTCGTTTGGAATCCAATTCATGGTATCCAGAAGGTAAATATGATGAATGGGAAGGATATGGTCCATGGATTAGATTATTTAGAAATGCTAGAAAATGGGTTGCTAAGACTTCTGGCAACTGATTAATAAGTAACTTATAAAATTAAATAAAAATGTACAATAGAAACAGTGAAAAAAAAACATAAGAAAAGAAAAGCTGACAAGCAAATAAATAAAATAAATTATATGTATTTTCCTTTTACTTTTAATATCAAAAATAGTAAAAATAACAAAAATTGTTTATAAATAGTGATTTATATATCAAATATAGATACTAGTAGTAGTAATAATAATATTAAGAGGAGTGTGATTGAAATACAAAATTATAATAATAATGTAAAGAGTCAGGAAAACCACTTAATAATAGTAATAGTTAGAGCAACAAATGAATAATAATAAATTCAATCAAAAAGAAAAAATAGAATATATTTGTTCTTTTTTTTTATCATCTATTGGTTTTTCTTTTGAGCACCTTTATTAGCCTTTAATTTCATTCTTTCTTCTCTAGCGGCTTTAGCTTCTGGACCAGCTTCAGTATCCAAATAGAAATCCCACCATCTGAAGGAAGAAGCGTAATTACCAATGAAATAATGATGATGTAAATCATGATGTTCAGCACCTGCCCAGAAAGGTAAGAATTTATTTAGAGACCAAGGGAAATCATAACCAGAATGAGAATCGACAGCTTGGAATAATCTTAATACGACCCATAGACATAAAGTGAAAAGATGTAATTTACCGGTGTACATAACGTAAAAGATTGGCATACCAACAGTACCGAACCCTAAGGACATAGTTTCAGCAGGATGAGCATATTCTGCAGATAAACCAAATGGTGCAGCATATCTATGATGTTGTTTATGAATATATTTATAGAAGACACCGTAATGGAATAATCTATGAGCCCAATAATGCCACATATCTTCTAAGACGAAGAATAAACAAATTTCTAGAGTCATGGTCTTTAAATTTGGGAAAGGAACTTCGACGGTAATACCTAATTTTTGACACATTGGATGGAAAGTCCAAATTGGGATAGCTTCAACTAAGAAATGAGATAATAAAACAGATTTCAAACAATATAATTGTTCTTTAGTGGAAGGAATTTTAGTTGGTTGAATTTTCCATTTTCTAAAATATGGAATTTGATCAATGATAAACCATGGTAAAGATCTAGCGAAATAAACAATTTCATGTAAAAGGAAGAACATTAAACCAGTAGCTAAAATATCATTATTCATATAAGTATACCAAGCAGCCCAATATTGTTCGACAATATTCAATTGAGGTTGATAATTTTGTATATTTTTTAAAGTATCACCATAAGAGGCAGCTCTGACCAAATTGGTCAAAGTGGCATTATTAAACACAGCAGACATCTTTTAAAGAATAAAACAATAAAAAATGTGGATGTGGATGTGTTTTATAATGTTTTAGGATTATCTCCGGTGGCTTGATTGTTATTATTGAATGTTATTAAATAATACAGGCAAACAATGAAACAACTATAAATATGGAAATACATAAAAAAGAGAATTAAAAACAAGTAAAAAAAAATATAGAAAAGGAAGTTCCATCACTTTACCTTTATATATTAAACATTGCACCTGGAGTTTAGCTATCCATTAATTAACAAACGAGATAGTTCCGTAGAACTAAAAATGAGCTAAAAAATAAAATAATTTTTTAGAAGAACCCGATGGATCCTTCCCACATATTAAAAAGTCATACAATTTCAGTACTTTTCTTTTTAATAGACAAACTGGATTTTTTACTCTTGAAATTCGCCCTTTATTATTTTCTGTTTCTCTCGTGCACCACTATAAAATTTGGTAATGGGCAATTTGGTAATATGGCAAAATATGGCCTGTGTCACCGCCTCGTCTCTTTCTTCTCTTAAAAATAATACATTAAACGACGATGGGAGGGGGGCAAAGAGCGGTAAGTGATAACAGCAACTACATGGATATTTATGACTTCATCTCTAATAATTTTAGCGCATCAACCCCATGCGGTCGTGTCAAATGAGCATTGATTTGAGTATTATATTCTTATGCGTGTTCCTCCCCGATACGAGAGGATATCCACTAGAAAGGACAGATTGTCCGGACATATTTCCGTTAAACGACATCATCCATCACACACACATAAATAAAGTATATATTATATATTGCATCTAAACGAGCAGAGATGAAATTCTGTGCGGAGAGTTTTCTGAATCAATATTTTAAATGTATCATTTAAACCGTTCGTTCCGTCTGCTCGTTTAATAATTTAAAAATAATTAGAATAATGGGAAGTCCCTCTCCCTCTCTCGTTTAAATTTTGTCCTTATCTTCGGCCTGCTCTCTTCGGCTAATAATCAAAGAGAAAATTTCTTTGTTTTCTCTGCAAATTTTAATTTGGTTTGGCGCCTCAAGGTGAATGAATGAATGTCCGTGCACTCGCGCATTAATAAAGTCTTGTTGCACTGGGCTCTACATGGCAACTAAAGCAATTATCGGTATTTATACATTTATCTCTCTGATGCGCATGCTCTTACAGTTCTTACCTACCTAAAGATAGAGAAAGTTCAAATAACGATAACTGTCTGTTCTTTTAATAAACGACAACAAGAAGAACTAATACTATATACAGATGCTTAGAAAAGAATGACAGAAGATATGAGCATATTTAGTTAATATTGCCTTTAGATCATTTATGATTGAATTGAGCTTCTTAAAAGATTAAAAGATAGTCAAAGTAAGCAAATAAAAAAAAAAAGAATGACAATAGTGGAAGGCAACAATTATTAACAAGAATCTTTGGAAGATTTAGAAACCAGATCGCATAATCATCAACTTTTTTTTTTTGTATTGTATTGTATTAAGCGTCTTATTTTACTTTTTTAAGTTCTTTTTTGCTGTTTTATAGGCAATATAGCAAATAATAATTTAGATTCTGCCACTATACTGTAAATATACATATATATACATATATATATATAAAATCATTACTTTCGAGGAACATTTAAAGTAACTAATGTAGTAGTACTATGATCTATTGTTGATGGTAAAATTAATTCTGTTTCATGTTCTTTTCTCGAATTAGTATTATGAACATCTATCATTGATGGCAATGTTCGACCTGTAACAACTTGATATTCTAATTCTTGACATTGTAATTTTAATAAATCTAAATCTCTGTATAATAATTCAATAGATTGATTAAAAATTGTTTGCTTCTCTAATAAATGACGTTTCCATTCTTTAAATTTATCTTCTTCAATTTGTAATATTACATTAAATTTTTGTTGAAATTGTAATTGTTTTGATATATATTGTGGTGACCATTCAATAAATATTTCATCCATCTTTTTTTTATTAAAATTATTATAACAATAAGTATTAAAAAAATTTAAATCATTTAAAATTTCCTTATTTCCTTCATCTTGGTTTAAATGATTTTTAACTTTTTCATTACGTAATTTTAATATATTATTACGTTGTATCTCATAATATGATTCAGTACTTTTAATTAATGATACAATTTGTTCATTTAATAAAAAATTTTGTAATTTAAGAAATTCATTTTCATTCTTTTCATCTTCAATTATTATTTCACCCCAATTATATTTTCTACCTAATTTAGTAGAAATATGTGTTTGTGATGTAACTATACTAAATGGTATATTCATTTCAATTTGTTTTAATAAATCTGGTTCTTCTTCTTCTCTATAATAATCATTTAAAAATTTACAAACCTCAATCTTTTGAATTTGAAAAATTTCTTTAATTTGTCTTTTAAATTTTTTAATTTCGTCATAATTTAAAATATCTGTCTTAACAATTATTGGAATTAAATTACATTTTTTAGAAATTTCTTTCATTGACAAAATATCTAATAATTTAATTGGTTGTCTTTCACTACCATTGGGCTCAATTAGATATAAACAACAATGGACTCTATTATCTCTAATCTTATTTCTTATAGGTTGTTCCTCTTCAAATACATAATATTTTATTTGTTCATCAATATATGTTGTAATTGGTGTCCAAGCAAAAGAATTATCACGTTGATTACCATAATTACTTGTTTCAATACAAGTAAAGTTCAATTTCATGTCGTTATTCTCTAAGACAAATTTATTTATTTGTAATTGTTCACCATTAATTCGAGAATTAATATCATTATTATTCTCATTTATTAATATTGTATCAAATAAGGAATTGATTAATGTAGTCTTACCGACACCAACTTGTCCAGCAACCATAATATTGAATGTGATACCTTCTTCCTTTGTTTGTTTACATTTTTGTTCAATTATACCTAATAGACCAATTGGAATGGAACTCCGTTGGGTTTTATTAATCTCTGTAGTTTCAAAAGATATGTCAGTTTGTATTTCATCACCATCTTCATAATGCTTATTCGAGAATGGATATTGATCTCTTGATTGGGGGGTTTCATCATCTGGTTGTTCAATTTCCTTCTGAATAGCTTTAAGTTTCCAATAGTTTTTCTCATATGTATAGCTTCTTACAGAATCATGTAATTCGTTTGGTTCAACTGAATTTGACTGATCATATAATTCGTTGGATTCAAACATCTTAATTAATTCTCTAAATCAAATTCCATGAATTTACTGCCGTAACACCTTTTTCTTTTCCTCTGTTTTGATCTAATACCTTTTTTATGAAGTGTAATTACATATCTTTTTACTAATAATTTTAGCATATTTTGTGTCGTTATCAAAATATTTTATTATATCGTCCCTTTTTTTTCTTCTTCTTTTCCTTGGTAGTATGAGATAAAGCAAATGACGACAAAGAAAAAAACACTCTCCAGCACACAATGTGTTTAATTGACTTGAAAATTAATTATTATAGTTATCATCAAATTTATGGGTCGCTAATCAATAGATAAATACGTTAATGAGTGGTGTACTATTACAATGTATATACATATGTGTATACATACATGCGTTATATTAAAGTTTATATAAATTCATATATTCTCTTTGTATTCATATCTTAATGAGGTAAATGACGTCCAAGGAATAACGTAGTTTCAATAAAATCCTTATATTGTATTATTGCTACACCTTCTTGATTAGTATCATATTTACGAAATTGTTTTGTTAATTGTAATAACCAAACTAAACTCTCGACAAATTTATCAAATTTTAGTTCTTTTGTATTCGAATTTTGTTTAATATTAAATTCTGCATATTGATCAAATAATTTCTCTCCAACTTCAAATGGTATCATATAACCTAATTCCTTTAATGAGTTTTGATATTCTTCTAATGATAAAGTAAATGATCCATTAATATCATTATCCACATATACTTTCCTCCATGCTTTTACTCTTTTATATAACGATACAAATTCATTTAAATTAACAGTACCAAATCTTGCTGCACCAAAGAGATTGATTAAAGAATCAATGGTAGATATTGAAAACCTTGTACTATCATCATTTTGTAATAAATTTTGCAACTCTTCTGCGGTTAATCTTTCACGTTTCTTAATATCATGGTTATAAAACAATTGTGTAGCAACAGATATATCTCTTTCTTCCTTTAATTGTTGATTTGTAGAACCAACAGATTCTTTCCGACCACCAGGCGACATTCGTCTACGAGGTGAACTACTACTACTACGCTCACCGGAGCCTCTTGTCACTGCAGGTATAATCGGAATTGGGGCGTTAGGTACAGGTCTTGAATTTATGCTGTGTCCGTTACTTGATACAATTCCCATTTTACTTGCATGTATATAAGTGCCATCATTCATATTAGAAGGTCTCTGTTGTGGTAAAACACGATGCATCTGTTGTATATGGGATTGATTCTGATGCTGTTGTTGCTGTTGCTGCTGCAATTGTTGGTTAGACGATATACGAGAACCAGGTAATGAATGATTACTATTATTTTGTTTCTTATAATCAATATATGACGAAGGTGCTGATGATATGCGAGTACCATTAATTCTTGCCTCTTGTGACATTTTCATTTCATATTTTTGTTGTCTTTGTAATTTCTCTTCTTCGAGAATCCTTCTATTAGCTTCAAGAGCTTGTTTTGGTGTTGCATATAATTGCAAGTCATCACCTGCAGTATATTTCAGCTTCTTAGCACACATGAGATTACGATTATGTTTTTATGTAGTATTCTCTTTCCAATTAAAGTTTTAGAAATATGCATCCGTATAATGAAAACTATCAACACTTTCTCTATCTCTCCTTAGATATGTATAAAATACGAAACAATCTGTTTTTTTGTTTTTTTGATTTACGTTATAAAATAACTTAAGTTCCATTAGTTTCTATTAATATGTCATTAGCTATATATTATAAATAAATCATCACCGGTTTTTATCTCACGTATCTCAATTTCTGAGTTTTATTTTTCGACTATTTAACAAATGGGAAGAGAGGATGCCCCAGAGACTTCCCGAGAAACTTCGGCAAGATCGAAACAGATAATTTATTTAACCGTGCGCAATATTTTCGTTCCGATAATAAATAGAATACGTAAATATTTATGTTATTAATAGATATTGTGATTGTAACCATATATATTCACACTGGAATTTCACTCATGAAGTGTGCTGGCATATATTCAAGCAACTAATGATAGTATGCTTGAGATGTGTAAATAAATAGATCTGTCATACAATTATAAAAATATATTAGCAGTCATTGTTATTCTTCATTTATGTGAAAAATGGAGTAACATTTCCTGGGAGGTAGTTTGACATGAAAGCAAGCAGAGAATTATATACATGAAGAAGTATATATATATACATTACTTGCCATATTGTAGCACATATTTCAATAAGAAACGTAGTCTTCTAGGTACAACCCTTATAGTCATGACTTCACTGTAATCTCGGATATATTGACTCAAGAGGGTAACTGTCATTTGTTCTTTTCTTTGCTTTGATAGCATCGAAAATATTAAAAATGTTCGCCAAGAGATGACTGAATAAAATGATAAGAGAAGACACCACGCAAAGCTAGAAAAATGAGAGTAAATCGCATTTTAATATTTTAAGTAATAGACACTCATCAATTCAGATTAATAATCAGAAGATCAACTCTTTCCTTTTAAAAGATTTTTTTTTTGTTTATTGATTGATTCTTGTTAGACTACCAGTCTATTTTGTTGTGTTCATTCATTCTGGTTTAGAATACACATCGATAGATCCTGTCACTGAAAAGGTATCAGAAACGTGTTTGGGTTGTTGGATCATTACTATAATAATAGAAGTGATATTATGAATATCTTAGGAGTCAACTGAGAGAGAATAAAAAATGAATGTTTAAGGTATCACTTCCTTTACAATTAACAACAACTACCTATTAAAATTAACTATCACCTTCACTACACAGTTTACCCTAGATTTTACTACCACCAGTGTTTTCCACGTACACTTTGAAAATTTTTATCATTTTTACAACATGGCACCTATTTTATTATCATTAGCTCATTTTTGTGATAAACACGGACCTAAAGTGATATTAGTGACTCAAACAGGTGACATGGATGATCCCACAGGGGATAAGTTATTAGTTCCAAATTATCCAACTGATTCCTACTGCGAATCATGTCTATTACATTTTCCTAATGAGGATACAGATGGTGTACGATCCATGAGAAGTTTTATAAATGATATACCATATGTTACAACTCAATATTCTACAATACGGTATCAATTATTAAGTTATATTATCAAAAAAGCCTTTTCGGAAGAAAGTATGATATATGATGGAAGTCCTTTGGTATTCTTTGATGATACAAGAGGCCTGAATTTGGTTATAGGATTTAAATTATACGATGAAAACGCACGAGGTAATGAAAGACGTTATTCGTTCATTTTCACAGTAGATTCTAAGAATCAAGATACTGCCACTAAAATTTTAGCTGATCATTGGGTTTTTATCACAAGTAGTTTCAATAAAATGATAGATTACATTAAATTGAAGCATAAACAAAAATTAGATCAAACAAAGAAAGATTCTAAGGGAAATCCATTTATAAGTAGTAACTATTTGAAAGTGAATAAACAAAAGACAGCAACAAATTTACTTG
This sequence comes from Maudiozyma barnettii, assembly GCF_903064755.1. Classification (NCBI taxonomy): domain Eukaryota; kingdom Fungi; phylum Ascomycota; class Saccharomycetes; order Saccharomycetales; family Saccharomycetaceae; genus Maudiozyma; species Maudiozyma barnettii. The sequence continues at coordinate 1,805,487 of NW_024545238.1, read as the reverse complement.
AATTAACCAATGATCCTATGTTATTTGTTCGGATACATAAATGGAATTCTTTTGTTATTGATTCATTGGTAGCTGTCTCTCCGCAGTAAACGTTTTATTTATCAATTTGACATAAGTTCTTCCACGTATATACTTTATCATTTTAATCTATTATTATAATTATTTCTTAGTTAATACATGCATTATTCACATATATTTGTCCTTATATAATGATACACTGTAATTTCTATTGTTATTGCTATTATTTATTTATTTTTACATTTTAGTAGCTTTGAAATTCCTTCTATATTATTTCATTTAATTTCAATTTATGAGCAATGAATTTACTTGATGGACGTAAACCAAAAACAAAAGTTCCGGGAATAATTTTATTCTCGTCATCATAGTTATGTTCCTCCACGACTTCAGATGTGTCTCTTTCCTTGGTTTGATTATCTATAGTTTCGTTGACGGTATTTACTTCTTCCTCATCCTCCAAGTGATATTTAGATATAATTTTGGCTTGTTGGTGTCTACTGAGAATTCTATTTCTGCTGTCTAATATTTCCGTAGTCTCGTCATAATCTAATTTCGTCTTTTTAAATATTTTGTTCAAATAAGTACGGGTTGCTTCTTCACCGAGGTTTATATATCTCTCTGAAATATCTATACTCGGTCCACTAAACCATAATGCTTCCCCTCTAAACCGCTTACGAGATGTTGAAGGAATATCTGCTTGCGACGATGTGGTTCTTTGATAATTTTCATAATCGGTTCTTTGTAAAACATTTGTATTCTTTGAAATCGAAATTGGCAATATATAACTTAGTGGATGATCGATATCTATAGGAATTAATGCCGTCTTAGTCATCTGCAAAGAAACGTCTTTAACTGTCTGTGTTACATCCTGATTCATGTTATCATTTTTCTTCGATAACATTTGCTGTCTTGTATAGAATCTTCTCACTTGTAAATCAGCTAATTTTTTAGCAGTAAGTGGATCCTGAGAAATACCAATTAATGAAGTACTACTTTCTGGTAAATTTGGTTTTCTATAATTATTGGAAAAATTTTGGAAATTTCCACTTGATGGAACTCTACCCTGGAGCCTATCAGTACTTATTTCTGATAATCGTGTCTGAGAATTTGTAAATGGTTTTGTAAAAGCTGTCGTTGTAATAGAATCCGTAATAATAGTCCCCGATTCGAAATCAATTTTACCTTCTTCAGGGGGGTCACCAGGTCTAATAATATGCCTTGGACAATCAGGTGAAGTGGAATATTCCCCAAGATCATCCCTATCGAGTTTTGGTCTCATATACACAGCACCTAACAGTGGTGGACCAGCGGAATTTCCTTGCACAGCTGGAGGAATTTTACTATTCACAGTGGCATCTTTGGACAACAAATTTCTTATTGGAGATGGATATTTGAAAAATTTTCTACCATTAACAGGTATCGTTGGTTCTTCAATATCTCTAACTTCTTCAGGTAAACATGCTTTCCATGTTCTAATTTTGTTAAAAATTTTATCCGATTCATTGTAACGATATTCACAGACAAATTGAGGACCATCAACTGGGAATTCAGGATCACCACGTTGATAACGCGTAAAATGGATAACATAACATTTACTAACAATATCTTCTATCACATGATCTCTATATTGACCTGTCTTCATAACTTCCTTCTTGTAGAATAATCGATCTACCCTATGTACAGTTTGCTCAGGTCTAAAATACCAACATGCATTCAGCCACTCCTGTCCATCCTCAGTACGCCATAATTTAAAAATTTCAGCAATTATTGGTTTAGATGGATCGTTTGGATTTTTTAATAGAACCCAATCACCTATGACAAATTTCACATTATTAACAACAATGTTATCTATTGGATACCTCAAGATACCATCAGATAGGAAATACTTGTCTGGTCTGGCTAATTCATGCTTACAAAGTACTTTAAACACTTTTTCCAAGCGAATTATTATATCAACAATTTCGTGATTGTTACCGTAAAATACTCTATAATTTGTTAACATTTGTGCAAAATCATTTTGGAAAGCTTGGAAATTAGAATATGTTCGAAGTCGTAATTTAGTCCTCATATCTTCTATACAGATAGGATTGGGAATCATGCTAAGATACTTCCCGCGGCGCATTTCATCTGGTACCGCTTCAAATACTGAAATTAATGGATTTTTGGATCTATCAGTTTCTCTCCGTAAATTCTTTAAAACATTTTTTACTCTTTGGAGATATGGTAGATCAATTACTGGAGGTCTACCACGTCTTATACTTGTCTTTGGTGCAGTTGACTTCGAATGAATGACCTTCCCTGTTTGAGGTGTATTGGAACGTGAAAATGTAGATCCATCATCAGAACCATTCAACGTATCATATTGAACTCTCGGTTGCGTTCTAGTCGTTCTCATTTTCGACTCGTTATTTCTCATAGGATTATAATTTTCATCCTCATCAGTAGAATCTTCCATAACGACTTTCCTCTCCTCCATAGTTCTAATGTTTCTCTTTGGTCTTTCATTCACCTCTTCTGTAAACTTTTTGGATTCTACTGGCGTTGGTGGTTTCTTAATTAAATCCTCCGGTTTGATGCCATTCTTTTCATCTTCCAATCTTTGTTTATCTCTAAGGGCAATCTGTTCTGCCTCATCGTCGGCATCTGGTAAAGGACCTAAATATGGATATCTAACATGAGGATATTTCTCCTGTAGTTGTGGAAACATATCCTCTATGAGGTATTTTTCTAAAATCTTGGCATATTTATGAATTTGCGATTCTTTTGTATTATATGTTTTGGCGTTCCAAGTCATCTGAGCTACATCATTTAAGAAATCTTGAGCCTCGGTGTAATGTGGAATTCTTTTCTTTAATGTATTTAATGAAATAGGTTTAGGAATCTGTTCATAGTAATCCATATATAACTTTCTATCTGGTAAAATGTTGAAGATAGGGTATATATCTAGACCGCCAGCATCTTTTAACGCGAATATGTTTTTGTAGAAGGTACGGAGAAGACCTTCCAGATCACTACGAATAATAATAACCATTGGTCTTGGTCTGATGTACTTACAATATATTCAATTCGGTGCCACTTCACTAGCTAAAAAAGCAAATACTGGTTCTACTGTTGTATATATCTTGAATGTTTTAAGCTTTCATTCAGATATTTGTATATTTATGATACTAATTATTATTCGTGTATATTTTTTTCCGCACAATAAATTCGAGTATTTATTTATTTATTTTTTTTTTTTTTCTGGCTTCGCTTCTCTTTTCTCACGCTTTTTCTTGAGTGCCAGCGGTCAACCTGGTTTGCTATATATATTTTATAGTATGAAGTATCAAAAATGTAGCATAGCTATGAAACGATATGTCAGGAGGGTATATCACATATTCCGTCGATTCCTAATTCTCTGACGATGGAATAGAATAATCCATTAAAATTACTCAGTTTTTATCATTAAATATTGATAAGTTGAGGTCAGTTTTATATAATTAAGGAAGAAACAAAGTATAATGATGAATATTAAAGTTTATATCTATAACTATGTAAATGCTAATATATAATTAATGCACTAGATGAAAAAATACGATGAAATATCGTTACTAATTTGGAATATTTAAATTATGAGAAAGCGCGTTAAAGTGTTTCTTATCTCACAACTGATGGTCTACTGTTCTGACATGCATTTCAGTATCGGAATCAGCCCCTTTCTTCGTACTATCAATATATTCTAAATGTTGTTCAACGTTAGTCATAGAATAATTATTAGAATTGGAATATTCTAAACTATTAGAGTCGGCATCGTTTGTAGATTCATGTTTCTCAGTCTTTTTATCGAAAACTTTAATGATCTTAACTTTCCAGAAACCATCTTCACCCAGAACGTCTTTGGTCTCCAAATGATAATGACGTAATTTGGGCATGATTTGGGCCCAGAATAAGTAGTATAGAGCACCAATACCAAAGATACCCCAAGAGACAACACAATGAATCCAGTATGGTAGGGTTTCATAAACGGATTCACCATCGGTTGGTGGAATGTAAGGACAAACAATTAAGTATAAGTTAACCAAAGTGAAGAAGGTGGTGACGACGTAACCTGCTCTGATTGGAGGGTTCCATTCGATCTTACCTTGTCTCTTTTGCCAGTAAGTCCATAGAAGACCTGCACTGATGACAAAATTGATGATATTCATTGGATAGGAGATCAAATTTAAGACGAAGTTATAAGCATCACCTGGAGGAGGAGCAATGATGGTGATCAAACAAATAATGAAATGTTGGAAAAGACCAACCATTGGAGAGTTGAATGGTTTTGATGAGGCAAAGAAATTAGAAAACGGTAAAGCACCTTCACGAGCCAGTTGTTGAATGATTCTACCTTGTGAGAAGATGACAGATAAAACATTACCTAAAGCACTTAACCCAACAAATGCAGCAGCAGCTCTTTTAGCATGACCACCAAAGACAATATCAAAGAAATCAGCAGCTAGGACAAGTTTCGATGAAATTAATTTTTCTTTTGGAACCACAGCAAAGTATGCAACGTTAACAAATATATAGATAATGGCAAGGAAAATCAAAGATGTAGGACCTGCAATCTTTAAAGTTCTAACTGGGTTCTTTACTTCACCTAAGGCATAATTTACATTGGAATAACCAACAAATGACCAAATCACATTATATAGAGCGTTAACAATACCATAAGCAGTTGCAGTTTCTGTACCTTCGAATGCATTATGGAAATTATGAGATTGATAACCATCTTTTAGACCACCAGCCAAAGCGACCCAGCCTGTAATTGAAATAAAGATAACAATACCAACTTTAAAGATCCCTAAAGCATTTTGAATATAGATACCAGTTTTAACACTAATAGAATTAATTAGAAATGCGAAAAAAATGACAGCAACTGCAATACCTCTTTGATTCCATTTAGTAACTTCAGTGTCAGCTGCCGTTAAGAACATAACGGCTGTATTAACAGAATTACCTGCTGCCCAACCTAAGAAAAAAACATATGAAGCATACATTGATGTAATGAAGAATCTTGGTTTTTTAAAGATAAATTCTAAATAATTTTTTTCACCACCATTTTTAGGTATAGCTGTACCGAATTCCATATAAACGTATAAACCTGATAATGCGATGATACCACCAAGGGCCCACATAATTAATGATAAACCAACGGAACCACATAAAGTATAAATAGTAGAAGACACAGCAAAGACACCTGTACCTAACATTCTATTACAAATTAAACCAATACAAGAGAATAAACCTAATTGTTTTTCACCTTGATCTAATTCAGTCATAAATTGTTGACCTGTTTCAACATCGGAGGATGAATCGTTTTGTTCATTGTCTATCGGAGTAGTCTTTGTTGTACTACCAAAGTTATAATTATCTTTATTGAACACATTTAACTGTGATATAAATGAAGATTTCTTCTCTTCAGACATTTTGATTATGTTTTTTATAATATAATGAAAGAAATGAAAGTGTAATAAACTCGAAAAAAAAATTAACGATTGAAATTATAATATATTATAGGGTATGAGAATATATATTTTCAGATTTTAGTTGACTGATATCTTTTAATCTAATGATGAAGTTAAAAAAGTATTTGAATAGTATTAAATAAAGGATACAATTCGAAATAGTATTATTATATTAATCATTAATATATATATATATATATATATATATACTATTTTCAAGAATACTCCTTAAACGAAAATGAAAAATTATAAAACCGACAAAACGACTAAAGTTTAACACACTTTTGAAGGTTTTGTTATTCATTAATTCTTAAATTAAAATTATGTATGAATAACGTCAAGATTAGTCTCATATGAATTTACGTAGTAATAGCGAAAAATATCATACTATATCTCATTGTAACAATATAAATGTAATTGCTTGATCCTAACTTTTTACTCAATAAAAGAAATTTTTGTTAAAGTGTGTAGATTTAAGTCTTTCTCTATTCATAGTAAAAAGATCGGAACAAGAAGTGAGAACAAATATAACAAATATGTGTATGGCTTAATGATAGTAAAATGTGTCTCTGATGATTATTTTTTCTTTCTTAATTACTATGAGAAAAGAAAAGAAATCATTAGAGACAAAGAAGAGGAAAACTGTGTTCTTCAAGGATTAGGAAGAGACAAAGAAACGATAAAAACCCTCTATTTCGACCCTATAATGGTAGTTTATTGTCGTTAAGGAGCAAATCCCTCTCTGTTGCCCCTCACTATTTTAGTTAAATTATGAAAATTTTGTCTTTTAATTACGAAAGAAGGAGCAGAAGATATGAAATTATTACGACGGTTGCAGAAAATATATATTAGATCATTTTCTCTTCTTCTTGTTCTTGGTGAGATACATGAAAAATATGCATAAAATGAACAAATGTGTCGCAGCTCTGCGGTGAACGTTAGAAAGTACCTGTTACCTTACTGCTGCGGCTCAAATAATTTCAAAAAATTTCAGCAAAAAAAATAAAAGTTTTAGCAACGTACACACAAATACCCGTATTAACAGCTAATTGTGTGTGCTGCATGCTGTATTTTTTGGTTCTTCTTTTCTTTTTCTTTCAAGGGAGCGATTGAACCGTTTGATGCCATTCAGTGGTATTTGGTTGCAGTTTTTTCTTTTTTCTCGGAAATTTTGAAATTTTGTCTTTCTATCTTTTCTCCATCGGTGAAAGAGAGGCTGATCTAAACAACTAAAGAAAGAACTGTTAGACGTACATAATTATATGGTTTAATAATAATTTTTAGTTACATTTGTAAGAGATACTCATAAAACAAATAACACATATGTACATAGTAGTCATCTCATAAATAAGAAACTACCTTCAATCAGAAAGAGATGCTGTTGTTCCCTTTTTTTGTATTATAATATGAATAAATATGTGGGAAAATATGGCATAATATTCATCTTTGTTGCGTTACTTAATATTTTTAGTAGATAGTTAACTATTTTAATTAGTTTTTATATATTTTTAAATTACACATTTAGTCGAACTAGTTCCTAAAAATCAATGTTTCAATATATCTTATTAAAATAATTATTTCATCGAGAAAATAAGTTCAGTATAGATACACCGATGTATTAGTTTGAACTTAAAATTTCTTTGGAAATGAATATCAAGATATCTCTTCTTTCTCTTTTTGCTTACTATCCAAATTTGTATCTATTTTGTTTTACTTAGAAGTGGAAAATTGTATTTTCCTGTGCCTCTCTTTCACTAATCTGATATACACATATAAATCAAACTTGATAGTACTTCTTTCTCCGATGGCTTGGCATTCGATTTATATTACTATTCTTTTTAAAATATTTTGGAAAAATATGTAATATCCAGTCACGTGCTTCAAACCCTAAATTATATTAGATAGGGTTTGTCAATATTTTTATTTTAGGGATAACTTTCTTATTTTTTCTTATGGAGACGTTGGGACAAAGGAAAAAAAATGAAGTACTATGAGGATAGGAAACTCCGTGCATTATAATTATTACATCAGCAGTAATAATTACTAGTGAAATTCATATAACAATTTGAATTTTGTAAGTTTTTTTATATTATATGGAATATTTAATACATAATAAGTGGTAATTAGAATTGTACTATGTATGACTGAGTATACTTAACTATCATTTCTCCTTTTTAGAAACAGCAATATCATTTGCTGATAGATCAAGGAAAATTTAATAATTGCATCATTGAATAATGTTTCTCGGTAGATATAGACACTCAGTAATACGCATAGGTCGATTTTGCACAAGATTACATAGATTACAGACTGTTACAAAAGTTAATAACTATACTGTGAACCCCAATAATGAAATTGATAAAACTGATGCTAAAAAAACTTTAAATGTTGATGATACAACTCGAATAACAAATTTAGGTGAAATTACTAACTATCTTATTAAAGATGGTGTACCAAACTTATTATTGAAAAATTATAATGATAACTATATTAGTGATTCAATAAAATTGAGATTGTTCCCAACTTTAGGATATATCCCAATAATTAATGGAAGAACGAAATTTAATGGATCAATGAATGCACTTCGTTTAATCTTATCTACTTTCATTTTGGATGTCAATATTAAACATTTACATATTCATTCAATTAAAAATTCTATTGATAATAGTGAATCAAATCCATATGCATACTATAAGAATTCACAAAAGATAATTGTCAAATGGTCGACTTGTAGTCCCGAAGAGAAATGTCACCATATTAATGATCAAAATACAGGAATACAAGCTCATCATCGTATTAGAGATGAAAATAAATTATCAAAAGGAAATAAGCATGAAAATGTCTTAGGTTATATCTTACAACCGACAAATAAGAAATTAAAATCAGCAAATATTGAAAGAGAGTATAAAAATATTTTATTAATGAAACATAATAGGGAAGGTGAACCAATATCTAGAGTATTGCAAGGTATATTCATATTCGAACTTAATAGAGATAATAGTAAGATAATAGTACTTACGATCGAAGATATAGAATTGATTGATTATAAGAAAAAGTTGAAAGAAAGTACTCCACATTTTGCTATTTGTTAAAATGTAAATATATATTAACTCATTCTCAATTTCACGTGCTTATTAAGTTTATGATATAGATCTTGTACATAAAAATAAATAAAGGATATATCAATTCCAGGACATTTCAGTAATAGTAACACATCCCTAGTGTAAGGTTTTTATATTTCAAATTTTATTATGATTAAGAATAAATGATATAATTCATATGATATATAAGAATAAAAAAATTATGAAAGAAGAGTGAAAAAAGAAAACGCTAAGAAAAGGAAATAATACTGCGTCTTCCCAGAAGTGCTTTTATATAATGACTTATTCCCCCTAGTTGGGGGCTTAATTATTTTTTTTTAAAAAACTTTATGCTAAATGATGACAAATGATTACTGGTAAATATATGTACCTGCCACATATATATCAATAATCGACCTTTTTCTTTTGTTGTAGAATAATTAATATTTTAAAAACACAATTTTTTTCCATTTTAGTTCATATTCTTGATATCTCCGATTAGATTGCATTAAATGTTCGTTACAAGTTTTCTTTTACTAGAAAAGAAATAAAATAATAAAATGGTTCAATCATTAAGATGATTTACCAATAATTTGTTTTCTTTCTAGATTATTGTTATTATTGGTCATATTACTCTTACCGTTTGAAAGAGTAGCATTTTCAGTAACACCATTGAAATCTTTCATTTCATGATCAACACCACCTTGATTAAAGTTATTGTTATAGTTCCATACTTTGTCAAATAATATCAAACTACTTGACATGAATCTATCATCGGCATCAATGGTGGCCAAATTATCAACAATTATACGGCAAACATAAAAAATTTGATATATGTTTACCATATCTTGCCATACATAGAAGGATGGTTTACCTTCATTTGAATTGTACGGACGACCTTGGTGAACACAAACAATAGGTTCCAAAAAATATCTGTAAATGAAACCATATGGATCCACCAAATATTGTTGGAAATTCACACATTTAGCAACTTTCTTATGGCTATTAGAAGACGAGGAAGAGGAAGAAGATAAAGAGGAAGAGGAAGAGGAAGAACCAAAACCATAAAGGTCCATACCATTAGCTGGAATCTCGGCATTTCTAAATGGACATTGACCGAACATTAAATAGAATAAAGTAACACCGACACCCCATGCGTCACACTTGATTGTATCGTAACCGTTTAGACAACCAAATGTTTCAGGAGCTCTATAATTATCAGTACCAATATTGAAGTCCTTTGAGACTCTATCCAAAGTAGCATGACCCCAATCAGCCAATTTGATATTACCTTCCTTTGTTAACAAAATGTTTTCCGGTTTAACATCTCTATGAGCAATACCTAAGTTATGAGCATAGGTTAAAGCAGAAATGATTTGATGAATGATTTTAATGAAATCTAATTGGATTAATGCAGGGTGACCAACACTACCTTGACGTTTCACAATAGATAAGAAGTCGTATAGATCACCACATTCACAGTATTCTAATACTAGGATGTAATTATTATCATCTTCATAATAATCTATCATAGAGCAAATATTTGGATGTTTTTTACCTAATAATTTCATTATTTTAAATTCATTCATTATACCTGTCTCGGTGTATTTTTGTTTCGGTATAACTTTTAATGCAACATATTTCTTTAATGTTGAACACCATGCTTTATAGACTGTACTAAAAGAACCTGATTGAATTTGTTCTAGATTACTGTACATTATTATTGATTATTGTATTATTTTCGAATTGATAAATTTAATATTAAAATTAATTTAATTGGTTATCTTTTAACTTATGAATTAAAAATAGAATACAGAAAACAAAAATAAATAAACTGAATACAAAGAAGATGCAATGAAATGATCTATTAAAATGGATTCACTTACCACATATATATATTAATCGTGTTTCTTAAAGAGTTGGAGAAAAAAAGAGTACATTCTAATTTATGTATAGAATATGAACTTGATGATACATCCCTATCCTTAAAATCAAGAAGAATATACAGCTTACTTAATTCATTGCACATTATAAAAAAAAAAGATAATAAAAAAAATGTAGTCGATATGATAATAATTTTCCGTAAAACTACCTGGAGTTCTTCTTTTCTTTTTGATCTGGTAATCATTGTGTAATAATCTGCTCTTCATACTCTTCGATTTTCCTCTAATATTCAAGAGATAATGGATTTTCAAATTAATATGATATTTTTAATTAGTCTACATAAATTTATGAGTGGGATTACATATTCTTGGTATTTTTAAGTAGGAAGGGCGAGGCTTATTTTTGGGGTAATAGTTGTTAAGGTAATCAAACCCAAATAATAAGTGTAAAGACTGAGACAATGTCAAAATAATAATATTATCATTATTACTTAACCCAAGAAAAAAAGAAATGCGTACAATTGAATATCAACATTCCAAACAAAATTAAAGTTATTTGCGATAAGTTTGCATTGAATAATTAACAAAAGAAAATGTATAATAAAACTTAAATTCTCAAGAATTAAAGTTCTTGTTGGGATGTCAAGAAACATTTATCCTTCTGTATGGTATCCCCCTTCCCCTAAATTACAGTAAAAATTTATTAGTTCACAAAATATATTGTATTGCTCTTGAGGAAAGAAATCAATGTAGGAAAGAAAAAAAATGCATGCTCTAATCAAATCCCCGAAATTATTTAAATAAAAAATAGAAAACGAAAGAGAGTTTGTACGCAGCGGCAATGTACCCCCTCTCCAACCCACCCATCCCCCAAAAAAATACAATATCAACACAGAATATTAAAAGGAGTTTAACATACAAATAATTTATTATGGGTTTCCCTTGATTACAAAATACATATTTGTAGATAACTACTGGTCTTCCTTTGTAAAAATTATTACTCAAGGAGAATTTTTGTATTATGTTAGCAAGAAAATATAATACAAAGGCTAATTACTTCACATAATCGTAATCAAAACACAGAAATATTATCATGATAAAATGCCTGTTGTTTTGTTATATTACTTGATTGATTTCCTAGAAAAGAACATAAATTACCATTACCGTACTGACGACTAGCTTCATTTACTGTCTCATTTTGTTAATTAAGAAAATGATCTGCTCTCCATTAACTACACGTTTTTACTTTCTTGTGCCGGGCCAGTAACAAACGGAAACGTATCTTTTTTATCTCAAAAATTATATAATAAAAAGTCAAAAATATATATCTTTAATAAAATATTCGAAATGCTGGCCAAAAATCACAACTTCGGAAAGAAATGCCGAAGAAAATATAATAGAAATAGAAAAATGTAAACCATCAATGGTAAAAAATATGAGGGGGGCGAAACATACGAAAAGGGAGAATTTAAACCCACCTCATCTTAAACTCCTTTTAGCAAAAAAAAAACTCTCTTTCCCCCCTCTCCTCTTAAAAAATAGCTTCCCCGTGGTTTGTTTTTGTTTTGTATTTTCTGTTTTATTTTATTTACATTAGTTGTTTTGTTTTTTTGATTGTTCATTATTTTCTACTCGATCAAAGGGGAAAGTGTAGTACCCTGCAGGAAAATATTTTGTTTACAAATAATATTAAAATTTCATAGGACCATCAATTTTTAGTGATATCACTACTCTACCATGACTACTTTGGTTATTTTTATCAAAAGAATTAGTAGCTGGTTGTGATGCTGATTCCTACAGATATTTCTCTGTCGTACAAAATGTATCATCAATCCTTAAGTTCTCTTATTACTCTATCCCATCTTTCTTCTTTTTGTCATCGCTTTTTTATTTCTTTTTTTGCATTCTCACTTCCATTCTCTTTCTTCTGGGAATCCTGTGGTTTGGTTAGAAACACGCACCATATCACAGATACACATACAGGTTCTAATTTTTAACATGCCGTACGTGGGAATTTCTGAAATACTTTACTTTCCATATAATAAATAAATTTAAGAAGTTCTCTTTTATTAATTTTTGTTTTGATCATGTTTAGAAAGATCGCTTGAACATAAACTTCCTGTAGGCATTTTTCATACTTCAAAATGAAATAATTATGCCCCGGCCATTTTGGGAAATCAAATGGAATGAGAGATAAAAATCTTCACTATATAAATTTTGTTTTATTGGAGGGATTAAGCTTTTAATGATTCCACGGAAACCCTTAATTTTTGTATGTTTCTTTGAAACCAATACATACTACTGACTTTGGTATTTGATTTAAAGCCTGACCTTACCATTGAAATCGATTTCCTCATCAAATACTAGGCAATCTCGGAAAAAATTTGATATTTGTATACGTGTTTTAACCATCGTTTTACTACGAGTAGGTAATTGCTTTTCTTGTAATAGTATGGGTTACATATTTTAGACGTTTCCTTGACCTTTATTTTTCCTTTCATCTCCAAAATAATATGGAGTTAAGAACTCCGCATTACTAAGCTGCCAATGTGTTCTCACCCCCCCCTCATTCCCCTACTCCCAAAACACTTTTTTAAGAATATTGATATTGATCAGCCTTGAAGATGAATCAAGGTAGTTGATTGTTTCGAGGAATATTCTCCAACTTGTTCTAACTAAATAAAAAATGTATGTATAGCATCGAACAAGAAATAAAAACACGTAGCAACTACAAGCTTGTTTGTTTTACGCATTCTATTCATTTATCGATTCTTATGAGATTCGAGTAGGTTTTATGCCCTACAGTATTAGAAGAAAGGTGCATATATGGAAACGTGTTACTAGTATTTATTATTCCAACTTTAAAGGATTGAAGAATTGGGACAAGCCTCATTCTTTTCTGATCCCTTTACTTAGTAGTATGATTCTTGTGCATATTTATGTTTTGATGAATTTTGGTTCTATACCTTTTATTTACTACATAAAGTCAAAAGGAAAGAAGGAGTGATGTTTAGAGACAATTAGCTACAAACACAGTCATGATAATAAGAGAGTTATTACTATTATTACATCCACTCACACCTTTTCCTCTTTTCTTGTAGAATGATCATTCACTATAATGATACAAGATTAACAAATTATGATTTGTAAGGCGTTACCTCCGGGAAATTGACAAGTTCAGAAATTAAAGGATAATTCATTTTGCAAGTACTATCGGTATTTTATTGCTCAGATTTACCCTACGATACTTCAATTATACAATTGTGTAGTTTTTAGTTCATTGGTATCTTTGATACTTGTCGTTCGAAAATTTGAGGGACAATTAATTTACCAATTGTAAGTCCCCCCACCCCCTCCCTATCATTCAATATTCTTCTTATTCCTAAATTCTTTCTGTGTGGATATAGGCAACCTTATCTCGTAGATAAATTATAAGACTAATCCAAGTATCGGCCAATACAAAAATATGGGACTATTTTGGTTTACCGCCAGGAGAAAAATGTTTAACAGAATTCTTGTAATTATAGCCATAGGTTTTCATTGTTATATGGAGTATAATTACCCTTCTTTGTTTTAAAATAATTAGAACATGTGGAAGAATTAATTAATTACCGGAAGAGTAAGATAAAAAATATCTATGTGTTTCTATGTTGTTATGTAAAGTGAATCAAGTTAATATTTACGCAGATCAAATATACACACACATGGGGTTATTGTAGTTTAATTTATCCCTCAATAAATCAATAAGAAAATAACACCCTAAGTTTCATAAGTAGTCTAGACTTTGGATTATTCTTCCTTGTATTATATTTGCCATAAAATTAATTTCATAATAGAAAAGAGATCATTATTGCGGGATAATCTGGATAGTGTAACTTCAAAGGCTATCTTTTATTATTTGTATAAAATATATATGTTGCACTGCTGGGGTTTTTGAGGTCGATGGTTTTACCCTATTGTATAATGTTTTGATCATCTAAAGGAGTATACCCCCCTCTCCCTCCCCCATTCTCACCCAACGTTCCTCCAACTTTGCTATTATTAAAAATTTTACTGTTGTATAAACGTGACAGTAGACTAATTAACCTTTCTATCTATCAATAAGTGCAAATCCACTCCGCTGTCTCCTATGTATTGTTAAATTTACAACATAACGGTGGATGATATTCTCATGAACAACAATTGCAAAAGAGAAATCTGTTCGATAAAATTGGTCTAAAAGGGAAATATAGATCCACTATCGAATCACTCAAATTTTTTTGTAATTTCTTTTAGCATGAATTTATTTTTACCCGTCGCATTATATTACCGCTATTGCTTATGTCAGCACATTTAAATACAATACACATTCCTCGTTATTTTTCGTATGAACATTCAGACACACAATAGGGCGTACAAATAACTACCTCCCACACATTCTCGAGGAATGCTTGCACTGTTAAGAAGACCAGTAGCATAATTTTCCTCCCGGAGAATGTTTACTCCGAGTAAACTGCTCATCCTTCAGGTTTTTTTAAAGTTTATTATATAATTTTTGTTTGTTTGTTTAAGAGCTCTCAGTTATTTATTATTTCTTATTGAATTACAACATCCCCGTACTTTTCTGACACACTACGTTCGTCGTATCATTCTCGATATTATGAACTATAAGTTACTCAATCTAATTCAGTAAACACGGTGGGATTGATATTATTATGGGTATGTCTCGGTTAAGTATTTCATTTTGGTATATTTTATGTGGTTGATTAGAAATTGTTGAACACGTAGTCATTCTCAAGTTATTGAAGAGGAAAAAAGTTAAAAAAATATCTATGCTACCAAAACATAAAACATATTATATTTTGATGAGAAGTTAGGCAAATTTTACTTAGTATCCCTCCTTATTTAATACTATTGGTTTTAATTGTTCCTTAATTTTAATTATCATTTTCAAGAACAGTTAGTCCACTTAATGTACCATATAGCTCAACTTGTCGTCTCCAGTCTTGCACGGTAAACATTTAAAATTTTACTAGTTTGGGTCGATAACGATGTTATTTTTCTTGAAAATAAGACAAATTTTGACGAAGAGAACGCGGAGGGAAGTTCACAAAAAAAGTAAAAAACAATTCAAATCTTCAACTCCATTTTGTGCGTGCTTTCTAATGTTTAATTTCATTTATTGTTTTTTTTTTTGGGAACTGCGGGATTACTCAAATTTTCCTATTCATAGGGTTAAAGCTTTTAATAAGCTATATGATTTTAAGAATAATCTGATAGACTATGCTGCATGATATTTTGAGGAAAAATTTTCGATTTTAATTTTATACCCTTCTGGAAGGTATTTCTGTACTTTGCTAGGTAGAAAATGTAGTATTGAAATATAGTAGAAGAGATTAAAAATATATAAGATTCGCTTCTACTTGATACTGAGGGAATGCTGTAGTCATTTCAATGAGGTGCATCGAATAAATAGCGCAGAGAGGGAAAACTTGATCAACTAATCAAGCTATGTTAAAGTTACTCAGAAAAATAAATGGTATCTTATCTAATCTACCTATCTTGGAAAACAGGGGGGACGAAATAGGGAGGTAACGGTTGTCTTCAAAAATTTATAAATTTCACTCGACAAGATATCAAGTAGAAACGTATCCCACTCCGAACTTCATCCTCCAGGGTTAAAAATATAGGTTTCTCGAATATAGAATAGTCGTAGTTGTTCATCTGATCACCCACGATACATTTCTTGGCTTTACAAGCTATCAAAAATCAAGGGAGAAGGTGGGTAAACCGTTGTCGTATCTCTCAAGATTCAATGTACCTTGATCTATCCCGATAATTAGTTCACCTGTGGTATTTTAAATTGAGATAAATCCCACGTTTCATTATCGAAAATTCTCCTACAATAATTCCTCTTTTTCATTCCTGGGTCAAATACTAAATTTTTACTATATTTGTTTAATTTTCCATGGAGCTTCATTTTTCCAATTTAGATAATATATTTCTTATAGGAGAAGAAACATTTTCTTGGTTTATAATGACTTTAATAATATTTGCACCTCCCTTGCCTTATATTGCCTTGCCTTGATTGTTAGAATCCTCAAAATCTCGAAGAACGAAAAAATATCCAAATGAATTACGATCGTGTTGCTACTGTTAGGGGAAATTTAAAATAATAATAAAAAATATGGTAATATTTAATCATGCCGTACTTAACTAAATTTAACACTTACATAAGCAGATCGTTAGCGATCAATTATATAGAATAATTAAGAAACTATGTTGTTTAGATTAGTAAAGAAGAGTTTTTGTATGAGTTTCGGTATATATTTCTTTATCATCGTATCATATCTGAAGTTAATGAGAAGATACATTTGAAAAAACAATTTTTATAAAGCTAGCAACACTAATAGTTGAAACTATAGCTAAATTGATATTAATTGGTGTTAAAAATCCCGAACCGCAACTATCTTCAAAAGATGAACTTGAGCCATCCTTGCTTTCCTCACCATTTCCGAATGGACATTTCTTTATTTCACCATCATCACCAATTACACTTGGGTGATTTGGAGGTAAATTAGGGACTGATTGTTTGGGTTTGTAATCAAATTTAATTAATGAACTTAAATATATCATGGAATATGTTAGAGGTCCAACTGCTGCACCAATCAAAGATAGATAATCCTTGGCATTCTCTGCAGATATATAGTAACATAATCCAAATGCCGCCGTCGATGAAGTTACTAAAGCACTACCAGCAACACCGTACGTACACCACACATGAGTTAAGCTACGTTTGATTACACTCAATGGAGCTATACTTGTAATAGCAGTTGACGATGTCAGTAGACCAGCATATAGACCTAAAGATGATATAGCGATGGCCTTTGAGTTTTCCGCTAATAGATTACCCATTTTCTTTTCTTTTTCTTTTTTGTTTTCTTAAAATGTTTGATTCAAATTTCCTAAATATTGTATTTGGAATGTATTCGACCCAATTATGATGATGTAAAAGATACGTCGTAGTTCAAAATTATCTTAAAGCAATAAGATTATATTCATTGTAATGCCTAATTATATAATGATATTAGCACCCTCTCTTATACACTTTCCTTCTCGTTTAATTTTTCGTATAATTCGTATCGGGCGATTTCTTCCGGAAACAATTGAAAGAGTTAAGAGAAGATGTCAAAATTCGAGACAAAACATAAAAGTTCAATTTACATAATTTAAAAATATCAAGACATTCCTTGATATACGGTTCGCAAAAAAACGCCATGCAAGAATACATAGGGTACAACAATAGTGTTTCATGATGTTTTTAAACGTATTATATACCCCCCGGAAGCTAATACGACTAACAGTTATCTGCTTTAGGAACTCATGAGAAGATCATACCAGATAGATCCTCAAGATAAATGGAAGGCTAATTAAGTACCTTTTTGTGTATTGGTACTTTAATCATTAATATTATATGCGTTTATTATCAAATATACTTTTATTTGCATTGTGCCATATATATGCAGGGCATATTAAAGTAATACTTCATATTATTATCGAACCATTTATTGGTAGAGAGAATGTCAAACAATAGTCCAAAGCGTTTATTACATCAAACACTCCGTATGATGTAACTTAAAATTTTGTCGTAATTATGATTATATAAGACGAACAAAATAACATATAGTTGCGTCTTTCCTGATACGGTGAACATTATGCCTAATCAGTTAAAAAATACTTCCAATATTGAGTACCAACAATGACATGACGACTAGAATAGGTGTTAATTTAAAATGTGGTTACCTCAAAAGGAAACTATTCTGTAAACCTTACTAGAATTTGACCTATTTTTGAATTGATCAATTGAAAACGTGTGTATTATATTATAGGAATTACATGATAAATTATTATTCCTTAAAGACTGATATGTTATAATTATCATATCAATTGGGTATCATTATTTTCTGTAATAACATAACTGAGATAATATATTTTCATTGATAATATAGCATCTTAGTAACTGTGGAAGAATCATTATTCAACTGACTTTGGAAGGGATGTAATGGCGCTGATAACTCAGAGTATACACATTATTTAAACCCTATAAACGTGGTTACACACTCTTTTTTGCCTCCAGTTCGCCTATTTATTTTTATTACTGGAAAATATTTAAATTAGCTAGTCATGGTCCATCTCAGTCGTGATGCAAAAAAGAAAATAAACAGCACTTCACTATTATACATTTCTAACCAACGATTTTATATATATTGGCAATTGGCGTGCCATGTTATTATATCATTATGTCTTCTTGGTATAATTGCAGTGACTCAATCAGTTATGCTCAAAATTTCAAAATGAGTCCACCACGATGTCACTTTAAATAATACGTTAAAGAGAAAATACTTTAATTTCAACTTCAGGTTCCTTTTTTTTGTGGTATTATATCAATCATTTTATCATTGCTATCCAATTTGAAGATGAAACTATATCAATACTTTGGACTCACTACTTTTTACTGCCTAATAATGAAATGACATGAAGTAAACTTCACCTCTTCCCCCTATATAGTGGAATTCACAACATGTACTAAGAAAAATAAATTACAACTAGATAAGACTGCCGTTTTGTTTCTCTGGATCAGACTCTCCTCAATTTTAACTATACTGGGTACTTTCTGATGCACAATTTAACATAAGTCGTCCGAGAAGGTGTAGGGCCAATCAACTCTCTAACCCATTCGGGCCTATCTTTTTGGCCGGCACAGCATTTTCTTTTTCAAAATTTTTGCTGGCCGCCATATCTGTAAAAAAATGCATCAAAACGCTTTCTCCTATAATAATTGCACATAAAGATGTTTAGAGCACCCGTTGCTCTTCGATTTTCTTGTGAGTGCTGAAATCTAACTGACGGTTTCAAACCATATTAGGAAACGAGCAAAATAATTAAAAAAATATTGAAGACATTGAGAAACTGGCGTTGAAAAAAGAGATTCATTTTATTTTTCGATCTGTGCATCTCTTTTACAGTTCCAACTAAATAAATAAAGCAAAAAAAGAAATGAAAATATATCCTAGAGTATTTCATCTTATCCCTCAATTGTTTTCTCGATATAATCCAAGTAAGAAAATTGAAGACCTATAGGATTTAAGGAAAAAAGAAACGATATTTAGTTGACGGCTTCTATTTGGAACCATGCGACTACCTCATTTGTTTACTTTTTCCTCTAGTTTCTAACCTAAACTGGATATATTTTCCTTTTAGGAAGATATTAGAAGCAAGTTTCATCTTGGTACAAATACATTGAATTAGTAGAAGGATAATTGACATAATTAATATCTCTTCTCAATTGATTGTACAAAAATTTGTTATTCTTTGTTGTTATTTTCTGCAACTCTTCTATAATTCTAATGACCAAAAAAAAAGATGATGGTCATCGGTAGGCTATGGACAATCATTTGTTTTACTGAAGAGTGCAATCTCCTTTTTTTACAGATTCTTAAGATGCATTGTCTAGCTGCCAAATAGCATAGTCGTACCGCTTCTCTAGAGTATCGATTTGACTATACGCTACTTAGATAAGAATCAGTAAGCTCATAAATGGAAATGTACATAATTACATTAATACATTGTTATGCAGCCATCCTGTCATCTTTTAACGTGATGATATTTATTTTCTACTGCTTTTCTATGGATAACAACGATGCAGGATCAAGAAATAAGAATTTTAATACTTTACTAACAAGATTTCTTTCTCATCGTTGATATTCTTCAATTTTTCATAAAAAAAAATTAAAAGAAAAAAAAATGAAATAAACCATTCAACGTCCAATCTGTATATATATATATATATATATATGAACTAATGAACCCCAACAAATATATTACAAACTTGGAATTTCAAAACCATACCTCAAAAAAAAACATTATTGCAATTATTTTGTTTTCCAGATTCTTTTTCTATATTTTTTTCTTTAAAAATTCCTGAGATAACTAATTTATTACTATTTGCTGCTTTTCTGGTTACAAAAATATTATCAATATACTTATTTTTTTTTTTATTAACTATGAGCTTTTATGATGAAATAAATGATCTTCTATATTCTGAAGATAAGATCCATAATTTTCAAAATTGTTTAAATAATGCTGACGATAATATAGAGGAAAATGAGATGTTTGATACATGCGATAAAAATAAATCTGACGAATTTGATATATTCAATAATGAAATTGGATACCTATCCAATTGTTCTGACTTATCACCAGATTCGTTGGATATAAATACAGCTAATATATTTGAATATACAGATTATAAATCTGATAAAATTGAAGATATAATCGAACCACAATTGAAAAATTGTAATATAAATCTAATCCCGGATTTTTCTTTGGAAAATAAGGGATCCAACTTCAATTCTCCTTCAAGTGTATATTCTAGTCAAAATAGTTTAAAGAATGGGAAAACAGAGGATATATTTGTTTTGAATTCTCAAAATTCAACTAAATCTTCGATTCCAATATCATCAGCAATTCACCATATGTCACTTTTGACAGATCTTGTTAAAAGTAATACTAGGAAACAAGAAGCGTCAGCAAAGTCGCCGACTTATAATAGTGAGTTATTTCAAAAAAGTATCAACGATATTCTTGAAAAATCTGCAAATATTAATACGCTTAACGATATCCATGGATTGGAATCTTATAAATTAATTTTTTCTGGTAAATCTAAAGTGGAACAGATACCTCAAGTCGGTAAGCCGTTAGTTAAAACCCCATCAAAGAGAAAGAAAATTATAAATTTTAATAAAAAAAGTAAATACGATAAGGATTTGACCATAATGGTGAAGAAAGCTAAACTTCATCAATCTAGAGGTGGATATTTAATGACACCAATTAATCCCATCACATCTAATCTATCAATAGATTCTGACACTCCGCTGACAGAGAAAATAAAAAATGACAAGTACTTGTCTCCAATTGCTTCGAAGAAACAAAAACGTGGGAGTTATAGGTGTAATCATTGTCCAGAGATGTTTTCCACTATTTTAGAGTATGCGGATCATTTAGATACATACCGTATTAGAAGGAAGTACAATTGTCCAATTCTCGATTGTCCTTGGAAAATTCTTGGTCTTCCTGGAAGATCTGATTTAAGAAGACACTGTGCAATTCAGCATAAGGATGAACTTGATGATCATGTTCGTGCTGCGCTGAATCTAAAAGAGGACGTATACGTAACTATTTCTTGTCCAAATAAATACTGTGATAAAACATTTAGAAGAAAAGACGCATATAATAGGCATGTTAGCATTGTTCATAACATGCCAGGTTCGAGATTCAACAAACGTCTAGCTAATGTTTTAAAAAGTTGTCCCATAGATATAAAAACTGAAGAGGAGAGGACCGATTACATAATGCAAGCTATGAATGGTGGTGGTACAAAATAAAGCACCGTATTAAATATATAATTTATGTAAGTAATTTTGTCAACTTAACCAATAGGTGTATTGAAATATAATATAATGGTCCTACTTATTTTATTTTTGAACGAAAATATAAAGATTTATTGTGGTATCAAGAACCTGTTCAGAACTTTATCTCTAAAGAACCCTGTTAAATTGGGAAAATATAATAATTAGTATTTTGTTGGGTTTCTTAACTACACGCGAACGATCCCATATACGAATGTGGTTCTTTTTTTCTGAAGCGACGGATGTAAATTTACCCAAAGCGACCTTCATGACATCAAGTTATGCATTTAATCATAATATACATAAATAATAGTATTCTTACTCAAAAAATTGCCACCCCTTACAATTATAAGTCATAACGAATCTATATTGTAAATACAAAGTTAGACAAAATGACAGAAAAAATGTCTACACTAGATCAGTTACGTAGGACGGGTACAACAATTGTCTGTGACACAGGACATTTCGAATCCATTAATAAGTACAACCCTCAGTCATGTACCACAAACCCCGCACTTATTCTTGCTGCTGCTCAGGATGATAAATATAAAGAATATGTGAAAAATGCAGTAGAATCTGGGAAGCAAATAGGTGTAACTGATGAGGAAAAAATTGAAATTGCAATTGATACCTTTTTTGTTGAAATTGGATGTAAAATATTGGAAGTTGTGCCAGGGAGGGTTTCCACCGAAGTTGATGCTAGATTATCCTTTAATAAAGAAGAAACCGTTAGAAGAGCAATTTGTATTATTGGATTATATGAGCAAAGGGGTTTTTCTAAAGACCGTATCCTAATCAAAATTGCATCTACGTGGGAGGGAATTCAGGCAGCAAAAGAACTAGAAGAAGTATATAAGATTCACTGTAATCTAACTTTACTATTTTCATTTACACAAGCTGTTGCCTGTGCAGAGGCTAACGTTACATTAATTTCACCATTTGTTGGAAGAATAATGGATTTCTTTAAAGACAAAACTGGCACGACATATACCCATGATGATGATCCAGGTATCTTGGCGGTCAAAAAAATATTTTATTATTACAAGAGACACTGTTATAATACTATCATTATGGGAACCTGTTTTAGAAACAATGATGAGTTACTAGCATTGGCGGGAATTGATAGTGTGACTCTTCCCTTAGATAAGTTGGAGGAGCTTTATACATCTCATGAAAGTGTTCAAAATGTGTTAACTGCTGAATCTAGTAAAGAAGAAGGTCACGAATGGGTAAGTTACATCTCGAATGAACCAAAATTCAGGTTCGACATGAACGAAGATACAATGGCAACAGAAAAGCTTTCTGATGGGATTAGGAAATTTTCAGCCGATAATTGTTCGTTAGAAAATATTTTCAGAAACCTAATTGTAGATTAGAAATCAATTACATAAAATATCATATATTCTTATTAGCGCTAAAAATTGAATATGCTCTGTTACTTAATTAGAAATACAATATTATAAATTCTTCGAATTATTGTGAATTCATAAGATTATTGGAGTATGGTCAATTTTTTTTCTTTTCGAGTTGCCAGTAATACGAACATGACAGTTCTTCTTTATCTGTGAGATTTCATTATCTTTGGTGATTAAGTATATCTTATCAGGTGATATTTTTGGTTTTGTAGACTCTTCGATCTCATCGGTATGTTCGTGGTTAATTTTAGTTCCTTTTTTATTTTTTTTGACACGGTTATTTTGTAAAATAATTTTGGAGTTTCGTATAGCTGGACGTTGATTACCTTTCTCCAAAGATCGAATGGATTTCTTCATACCAGGAGGTTTGAAAGGTTTATTAAACTTTAATGCTAGAGATATATTTCCTGTTTCATTTGATCTTATATAATCCTTTTTAATTAAAATACGTTTCCTTAAGTCCTTTTGACCGTTTTGCAAAAATGAATCCTTTTTACTTGTTCTGTAATTATCCTGCAATATTCTGATGTTTTCATCTTTTCTCTGCATATGTAATATGGGGGATTCTTTGGCCTTTTGTATTTGCACTTCCCTGTCATATTCACATAACATTTCTGTAATTATAACTACTGCTCTGCTAAAGATTTTATGTTCAACAGTATTGAACCCTTCAGCATCCAATATCGTAGACACATCTCTTGAATTCGTTATAAAGTTACTAGAAATGAGAACATTACTTTCCTCGGGATATAACATGAATCGATTATTTGCTGCATAATACTTCAATTTACCATCGTGCCATGTCTTGTGTTTCTTCCTAATTTGATCTGAATATTGACAACTGTATTCCACTACATGGGATATCATCTAATGCTTGCTTGTAATTTGCTTCTTTCCAATATCATGTGCATAGAAATAGATAAATAAGTACGACTATTATATTGGTTGGAGAATATAATATATACTTGAATATATGTGTATGATTAATAAAATACTTAATGAGTGTCTGTTATATAGAAGTCGGACCAACAAGTTCTTTGGCTTAAATGTCTCTTCTTAATGTTTTGTTTTTTTTGTTAATTTCGCTGTGTTTAGAATGTGTGTGTGTGCCTCTGTATAGTTTTCGCGCAACATTTATGATACTAAACTATTACAGAGAGCTTCCGATGAGATCCAGGACTATTAACCTTTAGTTAAGCCTACTCCAAACCCAACGCATATGCAGGCTAATATTAAAAAGAGTTCTAGTGATCCTAACCAGAAACATAATTTTCTAAACCATGTAATATCTACGTCCCAATAAAAATCGTTTAGCGGATCCTGAAGATAATCTTCCTTTAGAATTATTTTGTACATCTTGTTACTAGATAAACCACCACGATCTGCATAGTATATTATGTAAAAAAATGGAGGTATTATAATGCATGTTAAAATCACCCCAGTAATTTTTGATATACTGAATACGTCGCTAAATTGAGGAGCCATCGGATGATGGGAAGACAACGAGTCGTAATCCGTATATTGGAAAGGCATATGTTTTTCCATACTGTTGGGAATATCTGGAAGAGGTGATTCAGCTTTATCGTTTTCGAAGTCAAAATCGTGAAAAGAGTCGTCATATTCATTGGACAACTTGTTTTTATTTGTATATTCATTAGCATCACCATTGACTTCATTTGGTGATCGTTCTTCAGATGGAACAGCGGGAGAATCGATATATATACTTCCAGAATCTGATGGATGTTTTTCGTATGTACGAAATCTTATGGGAGACACATCTGTTGATAATGCAGGTAAGACAGGATGAAATAAAACTTTTGGTCTTGTTTGGAGAATACTGTCGTTCAAATGAGATAGCTTTCTATTCATGGAAACAGATTGTTTTCCAACAAAATTTGGTATTTGGTAGATTTCAGATTTTAACATTTGTGCAGCCTCATCTATTTGGGGTGCCATTTGCGTTTTGAATAATGGCGATGACTTATTTTTGTCAGTCTTTGCTAACTGATTGTTAAATTTAGATAACTGGCTATACTCAGAATCATTAATATTATTACTTTCTACACCTAATGTTGTTCCTTCAGTTATATCATATATTTTATTAAGAGGCGTCGCATCCGTATCCACTTTTATAAAGTTTAAATTTGAATTATTAGTTTGTCCAATATTTTGGTTGTTATTATTATCCCAATATAGTTTATCATTCAGAGCGGATGTAGAAACTGTTCTTACACTGAAAATACCAGGAGAAACATCTTGTAAGATCCCGTCGTTACTAAATGAAGGTTGATGTAAATTCTCAAGATCTGGAGTTAAATAAACTGAACTTCTTCCGAAATTATCGTCGTGAAGAGATTTATTGATGGATACCCTTGAGGTCTTAAGGAGGTGCGTATCCCTTGTGTCACTTTTTAGGACATTATTTGTTTCGGCTTTAGTCTTGTCTGATGTAGTAGATTCATTATTACTGTCTGTTTCAGATGATGGCGTTATTATTGCTTCGAATCCCTTTGTGAATTGGTAGGACATATGATACCTTTTGATATTGTTATTTAGATGCTAGCACGTATAACCTAAAAGATTCATAAATTAATCGATTGATTACAGAATATTCGATTTCTTAATAGTTACTTTCCTGTATTTTTTGGTTTACACGTTTTATAAATAAGAGCATTATAAGTAAACTATTAAGATTTGACATTCCAGTATATATAGGATTCAGATCTGAGATCTACAACAATGTCATTACAATTCTATCATATAAAATTCGGAGCACCAGAGAAATGTATCTCTCACGTTTACAGATTCACATATCATAATTGTATTCTCATATTAATGGCAGTATAACGACAGAGTAATAGTAGCAAAAGATGACCTTATTTTATTTGGATTGTAACAGGTAACACAGATGAAATTAAACCCCAATAATAAAAAGACCAGCTTCTAGTCATAGTTACACTATGGAGAATTAATACAATTCATCTCTATAATTTAAAAAAATTTCAAGAACTTATGTTCTGTCAAACCTCCATGTACATCAAATTCTTAACAAAATACAGAATGGGAATAATTAAATATTCTAATATTCCCAGGGAAGCGATAACTGGCGAATAGCTTATCTGTAAAAGGGCACACTATAACCTATCTGGAATAATGAACAGAATAACTTTCTGCTTAATTCGCTGTATTGGTAGGATGAAACTTCTCGAGAAAATATTTTGCTGGGTTTTTTTTATTCCTTGCTTCGTGCAGTGAAGCATTTCATTATAGATAATGCCGAGAATACTACGCAGTTATACTTTTATCTTCTTTTGGTTTTCATTTTCTTAAATCAAAACAACAAACCTCTATATCTTTAAGCTGGGCTTGATGTTGGATCTTGAGATCTCCTTGAGAAATTGGGCAGCTAGTTTGAAAAGACGACTTCCCATTGTTTACCGTTTCATATTTTAAAATATGTATATGCTTTATTAAATTCTATGCAGTGTTATGTAAGGATAACCTTTGTGTAAATATATATATAATGTGTATACTCTCTGGTACATTCTTGACGGACTGATGTGTCATGTTTCTTTAAAGTATTATTCAGATGCTGTTCTATTTTCTTTCGGCTGTCTTGTGTTTCATAACGTTCTTATGATAGCCAATAATTTTGATGGGAAATTAAAAGAGCCAAACATTCATTCTTATCTGTGGGGTGTTTTCTGTCATTCTATTGCTAATTCAATGGTTTAATAATTTCATCATACAACATTTGTTTCAAAATATCCATTGATAATTCATCTTCCCCTGGTTTCTTTATTTCGTTATCTAATTTCCAAAACTCATCCTCGAGGTCTAGAGGTGGGTATTCAGGTTCGTCTTCTGGGTCATGATATGTTGCCAAATATGGATGTCTTAATGCCTCTTCTGCGCTAATTCTTTTATTAGGGTTAAACATCAACATCTTGGTAAGTAGGTCTAACAAATCAGGGTTGAAGTCTCTATTACGACTATTATTGGCATGCATATTGTTATTAAGAACCATCCCCCATGGTAAACGTGGTCTTACCGGTAAGTTAGATATATATTCTTTTGCTCTCTTGGATTTTATTTGTTCGAAATCATCATAAGATGGGGTTCCCAGAACCTCTAAAATTAACCATAGTTGATGGTGGTAATCTTTACCCGGGAACAATGGTTTTCCACATATCATTTCGGCCAAAATACATCCTACAGACCATATATCCATGGCGGTGGTATATTCTTGAAACGTTAACATAATTTCTGGGGCACGATACCATCTTGTTGCCACATATTCTGTCATAAACCCTACAAGATTTTCTCTTGTATCCGAACTACTTGCTAAACATCGTGATAAACCAAAATCACAGACTTTCAAATCACAATTTGAGTTAAGAAGAAGATTCGATGGTTTTAAATCTCTATGTATTACTCTCGCGCTATGAATAGATTTTAATGCTCTAAGAATTTGATAAGTGAAGTATTGAATATGGTCATCACTTAACGATTGTTGGTTATTATTAATAATTTTCTGTAAATCTGTTTCCATTAATTCTTGTATTAAATAAACAGCTTTCATTTCATCTATAGAAGGCGGTTTCACTTTATCTAAGATGCTAATAATATTTTCATGATTGTGAAAGTATCGTAATAATTTTATCTCTCGAAGTGTTCTCGTTACAAACATTGGTTTACTGAAAGGTTGAATCTTTTTAATGGCAACTTTTGTGTTGGACGGTTTATGAACCGCTGAACAGACAGTCCCATATGCACCTTCACCGATGAGATCTATCAATTGGTATTGAGACGGGATATCGAATGTAATGGTCCGCGACATATCTTCTTTATGACTGAACTGGCTATCCTTTCGTTCTTGATATTTTTTGTTTTGTTTTTGTTTTTTTTCCCTTTGAATAGAATGACTGGGAGTCTATAATAGATGTCTAATTTGGCTTCTCAGAAGAGCGATGGTTATAGAACTTTTCTCTCTCTTATATAAGCAGATATTAACAGAATTATTAGATTAAGACAGCTTATGATAATAGTTAAGTTTAAATATAATCTTCTTTTTAAAAAAAGATATACAAGTAGTATAGTATAGTCGGCAGATATAATTGAAACCGAACTCCATATCAACAGTTCCCTCCTCCCCCGTGGAAGATTGTATTATTGTTTCTTGAAATGGCTTAGTTTCTAAAACTTTGATTTTGTCCCTCGCGTTTCATCTGCAAGCGTGTTTTCATTCTCTTCTTCTTATTACTTTTTCGATATTTTTGCTTTGTTTTCTGTTTGATTTTTTTCAGATTATGTAAGGACAACAACGCAGCAAATCAAAAGCTCCATGAATATTAAGTAATTGTTGTTTTGAGATCTATTGGTGTGCGTGGTTTCTTTACGGGGATTTTTTTTTTCTTTTTTTAGCTTTTGGTTATGAGAACCCAGGATGGGGCATACATTGCTGGCAACTTTCCCAAGACATTTATTCAATTGTCACATTGCCACATTTCATTGTTAGTTCTTCAATGACAGAAAAGGGAAACATCGTATGATTTCAATAGAAAGTAAGGTCTTAAAAGGGAGAAATACATATTCAACCGACGAAATACTATATTACTGTCGTCTTTAAAATGATTAAATGCGTAAATGTAAATGGCTCTGTTTAATATTATCGTAATCTATCTTTTATAATTCTTTATTCAAACATCACAATGGAAAATGGTTAAAAGGTAATACTTAATTATAGTAATGTTAATCGTCTCAAACAGACGATAATTATTACTGAAATAAATATATTTTCTTCCTAATGTAGGGAGTATATAAAAAGAAAAGTGACAGTCCAGGATTAAATAGTAAGAATTAATCTGTTTTCTAGAGTTACAACCCCATGAAGTGTCGCCATAACTACTAACATAGGTTATTTATATGTTTTCCACTTGTATCATATGTAAGAGTATATAAATTTATATAGGAAATATATGCTGTGAAATATATGTCCCATAGGATATGTTAAGTTTTTCTCATCTCACGTTACTGCATTATTAGAATTAGGTGATCAAAATATTTTATAAATTTATAGATTAGTGTCGTCATTCCTGGATTCAAACATTTTTTTTCTAGTTTCGTAGATGAGGTTATTTACTGTTGATAATTACTCTTGTCTTTTTAGCAGAGTCTACGATTTTGTTTTTTGATTGAAAATCCATCACAATCACACTATATTTATTTCCTTGTTACACAAATTCCTTTCCAAAGGGATAAATTTGATTTGGGGTTTTAATTACCCATTCTCTAGGACGTTTATGCAATAGTTGTATCAAATATATTATATTATTGTAGAGAATCTGAGATAAAGTGTTTGCCTCTATTAGTCTCTTCAAGCTTTACTTTATTTAATTCGGACATTTTATAATACGATAATCGATCGGTCTCTTTATAAAATATACAAGTTACATATTAAAGAACATTTAATATTTTATTTATATTATATTAAGGGCTTCCTTTTTATATCATTTTCTTTAAAGTTTGATTCTTATCAATGGTTGTCCTTAAAAGTATTTCTTTACCTATTTTAATTAAGTGTTGTGCATATTACTCTTAATTTCTGACAATTATATTTAATTATCAAGGTTCCCATATATATGTATGTGTTATATTGTAATGAATAAAGCTCTCTAGATTTGTTTAGCATAAGTTATTAGTGTTGAATATAGCAGCAGCACTAAAAAGGCTAACATTAGCTTAACCTATCTGAAGGTGAAGGTGGCTAATATAAGTAGAATTTAGAGTGTGCTGCACTGTCGTATATATAATAACACATGATATATACTGCATAATGTAGTATTCGTTCCCCCTACATTGGGTTTATTGGAGCTACATAGTCCAACGTTACTATGCACAAAACATGAGCAGTTTAACAACAGCAACTCTGTTTAACAAAATTAACTACTTTTCAATGAATTAATTTTGAAGTTCCCAATTATCCGACAAAGGTCTGTAATAAAACATTTCATCAACTAATCACTGTTATTATGGCAACTTGGCCGAGTGGTTAAGGCGAAAGATTAGAAATCTTTTGGGCTCTGCCCGCGCAGGTTCAAATCCTGCAGTTGTCGTTTTTTTTTTCTTCCTGGGAGAAGCTACATCATTTTATACGTACGCAAAATGGCTCTTCTCCCAGGAAACGTTTACTTATAATATGTACATATAATAGAAGCTATAAAGAAACAAATTAGGTGTAGTTCGCCAAATATACCCTTTTTCACTTAATATAGAATTAATGGCCAAACTAGGTAATGGGTATCCAAAAAGGAACGAGGCGCGTAAAGAAAACTCAATTTCTATATTTAGACAATAAAAAAGAGATCAAACGTGTATTTCAACGTACAAACAAATATTTTTCTTCTTTTTGTTTCTTGTTTTTTGCCGTGGCCTACCGAGCGCGACTGAAATGTTTATTTGTGAACATTTTCTAATCCCTGAATGGATTATTGAATTATTAAAAGGATCAGTTAATAAATAGAAAGATTGACAGATTTATATAGCAGTTGTTGTTAGCATCCAACTTCACATTTTCTTTCCTAAATACTCTATGATTAACACAGTATGGAAGTCATTATATCGACAACTCAAGTAAAAACAGATAATACTAATAAATATTTAATCTTCTTCTTGTATTGGTATCTATATCGCATCCGACGACGCTTCGGAAACTCTTCTGCGTTTGTTTCCCCCCGAGCGCTCTTTCTTTTGTAATTGTCAACGCGTCTTCTTCTCCCACTTTCCATTATGAAAATTATTATTATTCAAAGTGGAAACAGAGAAATTGGGGCAGTGGCAACGTGATGATAGCAGCAAGATTTATTGGAAAGGGGAAAAAGAGAGAACAAACTACATGAAGTTAATTACTTAACTGGAAAAGTAATACGTAGGTACTTAATTGATTACTTACACATTAAATTTCAATGAATTTTATCTTAATACCTCTTCATATTTTCATTTTGGGTTTTTAACTTTAATTAGTGACTTCTACTATATTTCAAATAGTTTCAATTCCAATCTTGGGATAAAGTTAAAGAAAAAAAGATATTCGAAACAATTAGGAGTAATAGTTACTGTATATCAATCCATCCTTTCATATTTTTAATTTTTCATTATTATTTTTTTTTCAATTATTTATTATATTTCGGGAGTTTCTTTAAACTCTTGTTATTAAAGGACAGTTCAATATACACCAAACACTTATCAATTCATTTATAGATTGGTTTATCTAATATAAATCACATTACGTTTGTTAACATTTTTGGTTGGAAGAAAAATTAATAATAGTAATAATAAAGTGGGAAAAAAATGAAACGACAGTCTTCAACGAATATTAATGAATCGGATCATAATCCTTGTGGGTTACTATGGGTGAAAATTGAAAATTCTAATGATATCAATAACCAGGCCTTTAAGATAGAAGTTAGTGAAAATGATACAGTAGATGATCTAAAGGATAAAATCCTTGAACGACTTAATAATACAAGATGGAAGTCGATGAATGATAACGCATCAATATCATTAGGTGTGTATACTATATCGGCATCTACATCAATTCCACAACAATCAAATTATTTACAACAGAATCATTCGATAGATGTTGATTCATTGAACTCTCCTGTGGATATTATACCCAATTTATTTCAAAAACAATCAGTTATTGCGTCTGCTGCAAGTGGTACAACAAGTGCAACTATGCCTCCTGATTCTTCGATTTTAACTCCACAACCAAGTATTGTATTGTCAAAATTGTCTACTTCAATACCAATAAATACCAATAATACGAATGGTCATCCGAATAATATGATTAGTAGTATGAGTCCCAAGACATTTAATAATATTGCACATGAGGAGCATGTAAACTATATCGAAACTAGCCCTCAAAGAGCATGTTCTACTAGTCCCAAATTGATCTCTGTTCCAAAAGCTTCGATTGTAAGACCGAGTTCAGTAACTTTATCACAAGCAACAACAAACAATAATAATAATAATAGTACTAGCTTGCCTCATTTGAGTAATTATATAAGTACGAATAATAGAGCATATACACAAGCAAGATTATCCCCTAACGATTTCACCCATCAATTGTCTCAGGTACAACAAAAACATGCAAGAAATATTGAGGGACTTCGTTATTCAACTGAACTTGTTAATAGAACAAATTTAACATATAGAGTGATTTTCCAACCGGATGAATTGGCTAAGAATATTAGACATCATCTATTTAATAATAAACAAACCGCATCAGATCCAATTTTTATTTTCTCTAATTCAACTTTATCTCTTGAACGTGGTATCAATTCAATATCAAATTCAAATACTAAAACAGAAAAACCATTGTTATCCCTGAAACCTATTGATGTAACGAATAATTATATGCATATTGGAAGAACAATTACTCCCATTGAGATAGGGGAATCATCTGAGAATCCGTATCATGTTGATGTGAATGCAAACAATGGTGATGACGATAATGAAAATGAAGTCCAAACATCTAGCCCCAATGAATTTAAGACTTATAAATTAATTACTAATGAAAAACAATTAAAGGAGGCTTCCGATCTATTATCTAATGAGGATCAAGTAGAAGGTATGGAGACATCCCCAAAACAAGCTATCTTATTATTACCAAAGGGGTACGTTGGGGATCATCACAATGGAGTTGGTTCTCACTCATTGAACGAAGAATTGGGACGCAGTTATGAAAATCAAAAGGACATTCAAGAAGCAATAACATCGCAATTAAACACTACAAAATCTCATTCCAGTACATCTTCCACAGAAAATTTACCGAAAAGTCTTGAAGTTTCATTGCAGGGAAGTGATACAACAGCATTTATACAACAGCATCATCATGTTCCTTTAAATGAACAAGAGGTTGGATTAATTGATCCAATGATTGAAAATGAATGGCATAAGAAAACAGCACATACCCACAATGATCAATCACAAGATCAGAAGCAGCAAGGAACAGAGAAGACGGATTCTCAATCTTCAACTGAGGGAGATAGCCCTGTGACTAAGCCACACGTGAGGATTTTACCAAAGGACAGACCAATTCCACATCCAATTCGTGCTCACCCTAAATCTGCTACATCATCATCATCAGCTCAAAAATCTACAAGTGAAAGAGTCTTTCCTAAGATCAATGTGCTTATCGTAGAAGATAATGTCATTAATCAAGCCATTCTTGGTTCTTTTCTAAGAAAACATAAGATTTCATATAAAGTTGCCAATAATGGTAAAGAGGCAGTAGATATTTGGAAAGAAGGTGGCTTACATTTAATTTTTATGGATTTACAGTTGCCAGTATTATCTGGTATTGAAGCTGCAAAACAAATAAGAAATTGTGAAAAAGAACAAAAGAAAGGTACTAGTAATGGAAGTGGATCTCCACCAGTAATCATTGTTGCGTTGACCGCATCGAATTCTATTGAAGATAAAAGAAATGCTTTGATCTCTGGTTGTAATGACTATTTAACGAAACCTGTTAACTTACATTGGCTAAGTAAAAAAATAACAGAATGGGGTTGTATGCAGGCATTGATTGATTTCGATAGTTGGAAGCAAGGACAGAGTAGGATGACCGATAGCTTTCTAAACAAGGTACCTAAGAAAGTTAAAATGGGTGTAATTAGTTAGTCTTTAATTCAACTGCACTTATATATTAAAATAAGTATTGTTTTTTAATTCTTTAATAAATATTCCAATTGTGTAATGCCAAAAATGTATATTAATTACTTTTAAACAATGCTAAGTTTGTCTTTATATATGTATATGTATTTGCCTAATTAAATTATGTTAATACTAAATGGTTGGTTTTGATTCACAACCAGGACAGCTGTGAAGTATTTCATGAATGAAGACATCACAATCAATGCAAAAGTCTTGAGAACAATCCGAACATCGATAACGTGAACTAGTTAATAATTTCCCAGTTTTATTATTCTTCAATACTGGAAAGCCCTTTTGACAACTGAAACAATTCTCAGTTGGAAAGTCTCCCTCTTCGGTTGAAACTTCACTAAAGGTCTTCAATGGCATCAAATGGTGATACGATCTAGCTAAATGTGTGGATAAGATTAACATCAAATCACAACATGGACATACTGTTGGTAAGGAACAAACTTTATTGTGACAATTTGGACAGAAGTATCCTCCGTACACTAGTCTAGAATGGCATGAACAAAATGTGGGTGTGTCTTCGTATACCCTAGTTGGGAAACCCATTTTAACTAATGTGAATCCCTTATTAATTCTATTAACCGGTAATGGAACTACGGCTTCATCAAATAGTTCCTTAAAATGGGTTTCGTCTAATAAAATTCTATAAAAGGATTCATCACCATAATTTGTTTGTTTACATAGTTCTTTGCAGATAGCTACCTGTGCAGATAATCCGATAACCTTGCAACGTATTCTTTCTTCCACCAGAGATGCTATTGTTTGATGTATATCACTAGGATCTGTACTTGATAGACTACCAAAAATTAGAAGTACTTCCCTAGTACAATGGGATGGGATGGGTAAAAGTAACCCTCTCGCCATTTCCAAAGCATTTTGTAAGGATGGGTTCCCCTTCGGTTCTTGTTTTCTAATCTTTTTTAAAGCATCTATGTGATCTTGGGGATTACCACTGACTTGACTGACTAATTGGGCAAGTCCATTTCTCATAATTACTATGCCTACTTGTGATATTGGATTTTGGTCAAAAAAATCGTGAATAAAGTCTATGGAGTATTGGATCATCATTGCATGTCTGGTAGGTCTCAAATCTTTCTCTGTCATACTTTCACTACAATCTAATGTTAAAATTAACGTCCTGATTATACCACGTTGATATGGTGTTATATTTCTTTTAGCAGCACGCTTCTTTCTTGCATCAATTAGACTAGCAACCAAGGAGGTCATATCAGTCTCCTCATCTACTGTAACTAAATCCCAACTTCTCTTAATTTCGTCTTCCCATGCATAACCACCATTTGTCCCTTGAAGATTCTCATTACCTTGTGTTTTTTTCTTCTTTCTTTTCTTTTGTTTATTCAACTTTCCATCATTATCTTCTGTTCGATCAACCTCTTTCTCCCTCTTTGATTCTTTAGCATTGGGATCAAAATGAACTTGTCTCTTCTGTCTACGACTGGATACTTTGATGTCATCATCGTCATCAGAATCACTACCTACTATTCCGGGATGCATTATAATTGGTTATTTGAGTCTATTTCTGTGATATCATTGATTTGTTTTAAGATCCAAAGATCCCAATAGGATGTTCACTACCTTTTTATTCATTATATAGTGCCTCATATAATGATATTTTTTACAAATTATGAATATGTCCTTAAACCTGTACACCGCATAGTAAAACTGTAGATATAAAGCTGTCGCCTTGTTATGTAAAACAATATTATATATATATATATGTTCGAAAATATGGTTAACCATATTT
The DNA here is from genome assembly GCF_903064755.1 of Maudiozyma barnettii. Classification (NCBI taxonomy): domain Eukaryota; kingdom Fungi; phylum Ascomycota; class Saccharomycetes; order Saccharomycetales; family Saccharomycetaceae; genus Maudiozyma; species Maudiozyma barnettii. Next base: position 1,769,665 of record NW_024545238.1, on the reverse strand, counting down.
TTACTTATTCATTCTTATTAATCAAGGTTCTGAAAAGTATGATACTATTGTAGTGGTCTCTCAATTATTTCCTCTTTATTTAAAAGAATACGTAGAATCAACATAAAATTGTGAGTAATAAGCATATATAGTATATAACTTGATGAAAAGCCTTTAACTAGAATTTTAATCTTAATCTTAAAGCAGAATTAAAGAAAATTCGAAGATATCTACAAACAGGTATAAATCAAGTTAAAATGGTAATACTATGTATCTTTATTTGTAACCTATCAAAGGTAATGCCTATAATTGATATTTTTGAAGTTATTTAACTTATTGAAATTAGTGCAAAATTGCTTGTCATAGTCTATAGGAAGAATTACTTTACCTAGTGAATCTGATAATATTTATTTGCTATTGAAATTTAACTCTGCTGTTGAAATGGATATAAAATTTTACTAATAATTTTTGTTATGAGTGCTCTATAAGGAATTACTGTTAAACAGAGTTGCTGTTGTTAAACTGCTCATCTTTTGTGCATAGTAACGTTGGACTATGTAGCTCCAATAAACCCAATGTAGGGGGAACAAATACTACATTATGCAGTATATATCATGTGTTATTATATATACGACAGTGCAGCACACTCTAAATTCTACTTATATTAGCCACCTTCACCTTCAGATAGGTTAAGCTAATGTTAGCCTTTTTAGTGCTGCTGCTATATTCAACACTAATAACTTATGCTAAACAAATCTAGAGAGCTT